>NC_091329.1:27042862-27385679 GCF_038502225.1 Cherax quadricarinatus
CCTCAAAGATGTCACTAAAAATGTTACCTAAGAACATTTTTACAAGTGAGTGGACAGTTAACACAGCCTCGTACAGTCATCCTCACAGCAGCCACAACTCTACTCTGAAACACAACAAAAATACAATACACAGTGATACAGTGTGGAGACACGACGTCAGGCATCTTTCAGCCTCCTCCAGTGTCCTGTAACCCTCCTTCCCTCTCTCCCTCTCTCCCTCTTTCTCTCCCTCCCAGTCTCTTTCCTCCTCCTAACATTCTTCTTAAGACCTGTTATATAACAAGTGATAATGACAACACTTAATCTCATCATCATTTACATCTGCATCTCGAAGTTGATAATAAAAAGACAGCAAAACTTATGCAAAGAAACAGATGTAGGCCTGTGTTATCAAACACAGGCCTTTATTAAACTGATGTAGGCCTGTGTTATCAAATTCAGGCCTTTATTAAACTGATGTAGGCCTATGTTAACACAGGCCTTTATTAAACTGATGCAGGCCTGTGTTATCTATCACAGGCCTTTATTAAACTGATGTAGGCCTGTGTTATCAAATTCAGGCCTTTATTAAACTGATGTAGGCCTGTGTTATCAAATTCAGGCCTTTATTAAACTGATGTAGGCTTATGTTAACACAGGCCTTTATTAAACTGATGCAGGCCTATGTTAACAAACACAGGCCTTTATTAAACTGATGTAGGCCTGTGTTATCAGACCTCTTTCTATACATAATTCTAGACTCAACATTCACTGAACACCATCTAAAATCTCTCTCTCTCTCTCTCTCTCTCTCTCTCTCTCTCTCTCTCTCTCTCTCTCTCTCTCTCTCTCTCTCTCTCTGTCTATCTTGAGTTATACACTTAACCTCTTCTCCAGTAGCTTCCCATAGTTGATTATGTAATGTTATTGCTAAACCTTTTTTCACTTCCACATCTCTGGGCTGCATCCTGCCTAACCACATTACTAGGCTCTTTCATAACTCTCCCACACCCTTCAGCTGTGTATTTCTTCTCTTCTGTGCTGCACTTAGAAACATTCAGACAAACCTATTTTAATATTTTCTTTTCCTTCATAATCCATGACACAAGAAAAGAGGTTACTAATCCCTCGCTCCTGGCTGTACATGTACGTGTGCATACACGTACATGTATAGCCTCAGCAGTGTATTGTGTCAGCAGCACGATGTACTTGCCATCAGACAGGTATATATGAGATTAAATTAAGTATGTGCCAAAGTATCAGTTTCGGAATACGCGATTATCAGCGATTTTTCCGGTACTGGTTTTGATGTAAAACCGTCTATACCAAAGAATAATTTTAAAATATTGATATTACACTTGTGCTTAAAAATATCAAAATTGACATTGTACATCACGACTATGATGGCTACTCTCTCACACACACACACGGTGCAGGGAGAGATCTAGTTGCTACCAGTGAAGAGGCGAGGCCAGGAGCTATGACTCGACTCCTGCAACAATTAGGTGAGTACACACACACACACACACACATGCTCCATACACAGCTTTACGAGCAGGTACATTAAGGGTAACTAGGCTATGAAAGAGTGACTCTGGCAAGCAGGAAGTTGAGAGGCGGGTCCAGGAGATGGGACTCGACCCCTGCTGCCACATTCAGATAAGTATATAGACAAGTAACATAACCTACTGGCTCCCATTTAGAGGAAGTCCTACTTACTCACCAGTGCAAAACAATGGTAAACATGAGGAGTAGGAAACTCGAGGGACAGAGGGCAGCACAGTAAGTAAGTTACACTTTCTAGATACTATAAAAAAATCTCAAGGGCAAATTAGATGAGGAATGGAAAATACAATTCGATTACCTTCAGAAGGAAACTGAGGGGGATGAGTAATATAGCAAGCGAGGAACTTGTGGAATATGTGAGAAATAAAATTATAGGTGAATAAAGAGCTCTGTGTTCACAGGATCAGGATACAGAGCAGATGATTTTCTTCAGAGAATCAGGAGGTACTTCGCTACAACATCAAATCAAACAAAACTTCTGGACACACACACCTGACTCCCCCTGTACACAACGATGTCAGCTGTACCTATTCTACTCGGGGCAGTTGCTCAATCAACAGAAAGACTAAACCAAAACAACCAGGGCATGCTCAAGGAAAGCTAAGTGTGGTACACAAATATGGTTGGACTGTTGAGCAAAAGTGTTAAAGTTTTTGGAATAAATAGTAGAAGTAAACCCAGAGATGAAACTACCTGAAATGATAATGATACTAAATTCCTAGTAGGATACCAGGTAATGAGGAGAGTCAGAGGAAACAGGGGAGGAGAGGAATGGCACTGCAGGTTAGAAATTAGTGTAGTTTTGAAAAGATGAGGAAAATGAAAATGTTCAAAGTTTTAGTCTCCTATAAGTGGGTTATATGTGTATTCACAAAAGCTCAGACCTGTGGAATCGAATTGTTCTCCAAGATTTGTTAAGTCATATCGTGAATTAAGGAAAGATCCTAGACTTTACATTACGAAAGCAAAACAGATGCGATAGTAATTATGACCAGGGTAGATTACAGTGGATAAATGAACATGTTATTAGGAGACAGGGAAACTCACGCATCCCATAACTTAGTTGTGGTGGAGCAACTAATATACTTCCCAGGAAACTTTTTTCTGTGAATAATCGGGGAATCTCTGCAAAGCCCCCATCTTTAATATTAACTAGAGGGTATGTGCATGTTCTCTGCTGCTGGAAGCCTAATACCTCAGGAAGCAGTCTACAGCATCAAGTTCTTGACAGCTCTCCAAAACAATACAAGCCGAGCACCATTTGATGTTCATGCTGATTTAATTCGCAAAATTAAATCAGCTTCTAAGCATCGTTTTAACTGAGATAGTTTCCTACACTGATGTACAGGAAAAATGACTTTTAGTTCGACATCAAAGGAGAGGGGAATTCAGGGATGTAAACCCACATCTACCAATTTTATGAGTAAAATAGTGTGAAATTTTAAATATATTTGAGTCTGCATTTTCTAAATGGTCTAATATTTTCCAGCCAGGATAGTGCCCACTAAATTTAGTTTAAGTCCAGGCAAATTTCTCAATTCTTATTATTTTTTAAACTTGGAATTGTAATAATGGAAGTGAGAACTGGAGACCCTCTTCTCACTGGCTTTCAATTTTTAGCCATTGTGTGTTTTACGGAAAACAAAGCTCACGTTATTAATGGCCTTAGTAAATCCCACTTGACCAGTTTTATTGAATAAATAGTGATATTAATTTACATACAATACCTAAAGAATGCCTAGTCTTATCGGCTTCAAAATATTAACACCGATGTATTGCACGAGAAAACATTCTACAAGTTTGGCTTGTTTGCGTGCAAATTCAAAATTTTGACAAGACCAGATGTATTTCAGCCACTGCATGATTCAAGACAGGTACCTACAGCTTGCAGAATTCCAGTCCCCTGTACCTCAGTACACGCGCTTGGAATAGTGCAGAGTGAGGCATGAGTTTGTAATGCAGGGAATGAAAAGAGTCATTTACAAATCATGTGAACATTAACATCCCAGTTTCATAAACAAAACCAAAAAATTATTACATACACAGCTCATCTCTAATTAAAACCTTTCGCTAAGGAACACCAGCATCGATGCTAAACTGAAGAGTAGGTAAGTAAATAAGCAGGTAACCAAGCAAGCAAGTTAGTAAATAATCAAATCAGTAGGTTAGTAAATAAGTTAGTTAATAAGCAAATAAGTAACTTAGTAAATTAATAAATTAGTAAATAAAATAATTAAGTTTCAACAAAGTTTTGTGTTCCTAACATTCACATTGTTAGCAATAGTTTTCAAGGAACACTCTTGTTACAGTCACATTAAAAGAACATAATGTAAATTTGAGCTTAAATAACCCAGTAATGTCAACACTGACTTATTACTCATCACAAGAGATATTCTATAATTATCTCACAGAAACCAATTTGACTAAAGAAATTTTAACTTGATAACTTACACAACCTGACATAACTTGATAACTTACACAACCTGACATCAAGAGACTGTTTCCTTTGAAGAAAAAAACATCAGCACTAAACATACTAAAAATATTTAACAGATAGGACTCGCAGCAGTGGTTTTAAATGGGAAAAATTCAGATTCAGGAAGGATATAGGAAAGCACTGGTTTAGTAATAGAGTTGTGGATGAGTGGAACAAACTCCCGAGTACCGTCATAGAAGCTGAGACGTTGTGTAGTTTTAAAAGTAGGTTGGGTAAACACATGAGTGGGTGTAGGTGGGTGTGAGTTGGACCTGACTAACTTGTGCTACTAGGTCGGATGCCGTGCTGCTCCCTTAAGTGACGTATCTGACTTCACTAGGTCAAGGCGTTGGCTTAAGCCGGTAGGAGAATTGAACCTGCCTCGCATAGGCCAGTAGGCCTGTTGCAGTGTTCCTTCTTTCTTATGTTTTCATGTTCCTTAAAGTTTAAGAAATGTATTTTCGTTATTGCGCAGAAAACAAGTTATATTCTACGCAATAATGCTTATACGAGGCTGTGTTCCTACACAGCCTCGTATTAGAGGAAAGCGCTCAACCCGTATGAGTCATGCAGTGGAAGGTCTTCACATTCGATCCAAGCGAGGGAAAGATTAGTCCAGTTCCTTGGACCAAGAGTCGCTCATCAGCATTAAGGAAAAATAATGTAAGAGTAAGACACATGTGCAACATCTGGGTATCTTTATTGTAGACGTTTCGCCATCCAGTGGCTTTATCAATACAAATTCCAGGACATAACTTGAAGACAGTAGAACTATGTACAGAAGATGAGGTAATCAGTCCCTCAACCTAGGAGTAGGTGCGAACAGCACCATAGTCGTGGAGATTCTGAAGCAGAAGAAAGAATCCTGGCGCTTATATAGTAACGTCAGGTGAAGCAGACGAGGGCAAATTCACTGGTGGGCGGGATTCCCCAGTGGAAGTAGGTCCTTCCCAAAGAGATGGGTTAGTTGTAGTAGTAGTTGTCGTAGTGAAGGTTATGTACATGTCCTCAGAATTAAGATTCCATGATGTTGCAGTGTCTGACAAGTTGTGTACGAATGGTATATAATACCGACAAGATGAGAGTAAGACACATGTGCAACATCTGGGTATCTTTATTGTAGACGTTTCGCCATCCAGTGTCTTACTCTCATCTTGTCGGTATTATATACCATTCGTACACAACTTGTCAGACACTGCAACATCATGGAATCTTAATTCTGAGGACATGTACATAACCTTCACTACGACAACTACTACTACAACTAACCCATCTCTTTGGGAAGGACCTACTTCCACTGGGGAATCCCGCCCACCAGTGAATTTGCCCTCGTCTGCTTCACCTGACGTTACTATATAAGCGCCAGGATTCTTTCTTCTGCTTCAGAATCTCCACGACTATGGTGCTGTTCGCACCTACTCCTAGGTTGAGGGACTGATTACCTCATCTTCTGTACATAGTTCTACTGTCTTCAAGTTATGTCCTGGAATTTGTATTGATAAAGCCACTGGATGGCGAAACGTCTACAATAAAGATACCCAGATGTTGCACATGTGTCTTACTCTCATCTTGTCGGTATTATATACCATTCGTACACAAAAATAATGTAATAATAAATCAACATATTTTGGAAATTAAAAGTGGTAAACAGCAACCACACGTTAGTAATTATTCATCAGTGTTTCAAGTTTTGATGCTGATCAGAGGAGGCTGTTGCCAGCTATCACATGGAAATTAACTTTCTCTGGGTGTCACGTAGCTCGTCTGGTAACACACTCAGCTCACACACTGAGGTCCGTGGTTCAATCCCCGGCACGGGTAAAAACATTACGGTATGTTTCCTTTAGATGTCTGCTGTCCCTGTGCACCTAGCAGTAAATAGGAACCTAGGTGTTAGTCGACTGGTGTGGGTCGCATCCTGGGGAGAAAATTAGCCTAATTTTCTCAAACTGCTCTGCATAACAAGGAGATTTCTTTATTCAGGAAACGTTTCGCCACACAGTGGCTTCATCAGTCCAATACAAAGAGGAAGGCGTAAGGAGAGGAGGAGTATGAGGTAATCAGTCCCTCAACCTGGAGTCGATGTGTTCAGCCCATCAATCTTGTAGAATGTCAAGATTGATGGACTGAACACATCGACTCCAGGCTGAGGGACTGATTACCTCATACTCCTCCTCTCCTTACGCCTTCCTCTTTGTATTGGACTGATGAAGCCACTGTGTGGCGAAACGTTTCCTGAATAAAGATTCCCATATGCTGCATAAGTGTCTCAATCTTCAACTTGTCGGTTTTTCAAACCATTCATCACAAGAAGATTTCTATATAGTATGTCAATGATGTTAGCTATGATCTATACACGTATCTTGTACTAGTAGAAATAAAGATTAATATTATTACCATTGCATATCTCGACTGTACTTACAGTAGTAGGGTGTCTTGATTCGGTGAGGGACTCTTGATCCAAGGAAGTGAACTTCGCTGGTTTGGATCGAATCTGAATGCCTCCCATCAACGACCTTTACATTTTCCTTGGATTGAAATAATTGTGAAAGGCATCATTGTATAATGGATGATACATCGTATGAAATGGACGAGTTATTTCATAGGCTGTGTAGGTGCAAATTTCGTTGCATTCTGTGATGGGTATAGGCTGTGTAGGTGCAAATTTCGTTGCATTCTGTGCAATATATAAGAACATAAGAACATAAGAATGAAGGAACACTGCAGAAGGCCTACTGGCCCATGCGAGGCAGGTCCAAGTCTCCTACCGGCTTAAGCCAATGAACCCAACCTAGTCAGGTCAGGTCACATTGACTTAAAGGAGGAACACGGCAACCGACCTGGTAGCACATCCACTCATGTATTTATCCAACCTATTTTTAAAGCTACACAACGTTCTGGCCTCTATAACTGTACTCAGGAGTTTGTTCCACTCATCCACAACTCTATTACCAAACCAGTACTTTCCCATATCCTTCCTGAATCTGAATTTCTCCAACTTAAAACCATTGCTGCGAGTCCTGTCTAGGCTAGATATTTTCAGCACACTATTTACATCCCCTGTATTTATTCCTGTCTTCCATTTATACACCTCAATCATATCCCCCCTAATTCTACGTCTTTCTAGAGAGTGCAGATTCAGGGCCCTTAGTCTATCCTCATAGGGAAGGTTTCTGATACATGGGATCAACTTTGTCATCCTCCTTTGTACATTTTCCAGAGAAAATGTGGAAAATGCATCTGCACAGCATTTTGTTGATTTCAGGTTGTATAGGTTTAAATATATTGGCTTCTGTGAAGTATATTGCTAATGACTCACGAAGTCGTAATGACACGATTGCAAACAAATCATATCGCGGGCGGGGATAGAACTCTGTGATCGTGGGTTCTATCCCCGCCCGTGGTATGGTTGATATTGCTAATGTCTCGTCTGATCAGAAATAAGTCTCAGCAGCTGACCTCACACTGTTATGCTATGTTATGTAAGATTTGTCAGGAAACAGGACAAGTGCTTCCTGCGGGTCAGATGATGACCAGCAGTCGGAGCTTTTGGCCATCTGGCCGAGGCCTTCAGCTGGCTTGCCGGTTAACCACTTTAAAAATTATGGTTATGGTTGATTATGTTAAATCTACATTATGTACTCTTATGTCCCTATAAAATTAGAGTACCTTCAAGATCATTGTAAAGTAAATTAATGTTGTGTATTAAAGCTTGTATTAAAGCGGAAAAAAAGTATACATAGACGAGTGTAAGAAAAAAACGGAAGAACCTCCTGTATAGTCAGAAAACTTAAGCGGGAGAATAATGAGAAAATCCACCAATGCTTCTCAAGGGACGGGAAAATTACAAGGGACGGGAAAATTACAAGGGACGGGAAAATTACAAGGGACGGGAAAATTACAAGGGACGGGAAAATTACAAGGGATGGGAAAATTACAAGGGACGGGAAAATTACAAGGGATGGGAAAATTCAAGTGAAGAAAACAAATGTACGCCAGCTGTATACTATCACAGATGAGAATAAACTATTATGATTCCTTCGGGATACTAATCTTAAGAACATAAGAAAGAAGGAACACTGCGACAGGCCTACTGACCCACGCGGAGCAGGTCCATGTCCACCCCCGGATAAGACCAATGACCCATCCCCCGGATTATCCCAATGACCCACCCAGTCTGGTCATCCCCACTCAAGGATGGAGCACTGCACCAGACCCAGCAGCAAAGCTAGTCAGGTCCAACTCACACCCACCCACACCCACTCATGTATTTATGTAACCTATTTTTAAAACTACACAACGTTTTAGCCTCAATAACTGTACTCGGGAGTTTGTTCCACTCATCCACAACTCTATTACCAAACCAGTGCTTTCCTATATTCTTCCTGAATCTGAATTTTTCCAACTTGAAACCATTGCTGCGAGTCCTGTCTTGGCTGGAAATTTTCAGCACACTATTTACGTCCCCTTTATTTATTCCTGTTTTCCATTTATACACCTCGATCATATCCCCCCTAATTCTACGCCTTTCGAGAGAGTGCAGATTCAGGGCTCTAAGTCTATCCTCATAGGGAAGATTTCTGATATATGGGATCATCTTTGTCATCCTCCTTTGTACGTTTTCCAGAACATTTATATCCATTCTGTAATACGGTGACCAGAACTGAGCAGCATAGTCTAAATGAGGCCTAACCAAGGATATATAGAGTTGAAGAACGACCTGAGGACTTCTGTTATTTATACTTCTAGATATGAAGCCAAGAATTCTGTTAGCTTTATTGCGAACACTAATGCACTGTTGTCTTGGTTTCAGATTACTGCTAACCAGAACTCCTAAATCCTTTTCGCAATCGGTAGTATTAAGATCTACATTATTTAATTTATATGTGGCATGGTTATTTAACTGTCCAACATTTAGAACTTTGCATTTGTCAATATTAAACTGCATCTGCCACTTCTCCTACCATTTCGTCAGTCTATTCAGATCATCCTGGAGTGCTCTAATGTCCTCATTAGAATGAATTGGACTGCCTATTTTGGTGTCATCAGCAAATTTGCTTATGTCGCTATTTATTCCCTCATCTATGTCGTTTATGTAAATTGTGAACAACAACGGGCCCAACAGACCCCTCAGGAACACCGCTTGTGACGTGCCCCCATTCTGATTTCTCCCCATTTATGCAAACTCTCTGCTGTCTATTTGTCAGCCATGCCTCTACCCAGGAAAAAATTTCTTCTCCTATTCCGTGTGCCCTAAGTTTCCTCAATAGCCTCTAATGTGGAACTCTATCGAAAGCCTTACTGAAGTCCATATACACAATATCATATTCATTACCATGATCTATCTCCTCAAACACCTTAGTGAAAAAAGTTAGTAAATTCGTAAGACAGGAACGCCCCTTTGTAAAACCGTGTTGAGAATCATTAATCAATCTGTGCCTGTCAAGATGGCTACGAATTGCTTCGGCAATTATTGATTCCATAAATTTTCCCACTATGGAGGTAAGGCTTATTGGTCTATAGTTCGAAGCCAAGGATCTGTCACCTGCCTTGTAAATAGGAATTACATTTGCCATTTTCCACTTATCAGGCGCTATGCCAGTTTGTAGTGATATGTTCAAAAGATTAGCCAAAGGTATGCTAAGTTCCTCTTTACATTCCTTTAACACCCTTGCAAACAGTTCATCAGGACCTGGGGATTTGTTAGGTTTTAGTTTCGCTATTTGTCTGAGGACCATGTCACTAGTTACCGCTATCGTACATAGTTTATTATCATCCTGTTCTACGTAATCTATTATTTCAGGAATATCGCTAATATTTTCCTGGGTGAAAACTGAGAGGACGTAGGTATTTAGTATTTCACACATATCCTTATTACTGTCAGTGATCTGACCAGAGTTAGTCTTAAGTGGGCCAATCTTGTCCCTAATCTTACTTCTGTATACCTGAAAGAACCCTTTTGGGTTAGTCTTTGAATCCCTTGCGACCTTAGCCTCATAATCCCTTTTTGCTTTTCTTATTCTTTTTTTTATTTCTCTCTTTAATTGAATATATTGATTTCTTAACTGCCCATCCCCTCTTTTGATACGCCTATATATGCCTCTCTTTTGACCAATGAGATGTTTTAATCTATTGTTCATCCATTTGGGATCCTTTTTGTTAGATCTAATTTCCCTACTCGGAACAAAAGTTGTATGGGCAGCTAGAACTATGCTCTGAAAAACGTCATATTGGCAACCAGGATCACCTACCTGACCCATAGTCAGGACATCCCAATTTAGCTCACCCAAGTAATTTTTCAGTCCAATGAAGTCGGCCAAGCAAAAATCTGGGACAGAGATTTGATTGCAGTTTTCTGGGCAATTCCATGATATATTGAAACTAAGTGATTTATGATCACTTTCCCCAAGCTCATCATTAACCTCAAGATTTTTAATTAGTGAATGTTTGTTGGCAAGAGCCAAGTCAAGCAGATTGTTTCCTCTAGTTGGTTCTGTCACAACCTGTTCTAAAAAGCAATCCTGAACCGTATCAAGAAAGTCACTAGACTCAAGATTTCCTGTCATATTGTTCCAATCAATTTGTCTAAAGTTAAAATCTCCCATTATCACAACATTTTCATATCTAGATGCCTTATGAATTTCGTCCCATAACAGCTTACTGCACTCCCTATCAAGGTTTGGGGGCCTATAAATCACACCTAAAATTAATTTGTCACGTCCCTCGAGAAACTGTAGCCAAACCGATTCTGTGTTCGATGTTTCTAATCTAACATCATGCCTAAGACAACAATTTAAATTTTCTCTGACATACATCGCCACACCACCACCCTTCCTGTTGTGGAATAGTTTATAACCCTGTATGTTGCATTCAGAAGGCATTTCTCTATCTTTCTGGTTGAACCAGGTCTCTGTTATACCAATAATATCTATATTACCTACACTTGCAAGTAATTTTAGCTCATCTATCTTATTTCTTAGACTCCTACTATTTGTATAGCAAACCTTTAGGGAGCTAGTCACTCGTTGCCCTCTGCTATCTCTCTTTGTTTGTTGATCAGTTAGTTTGCCATTACTAACAACTTTATTTTGAATATTGTCTTTTAAACATATCCCTGAGGTATCCCGGTAATAACTGCTGTTTTTAACCCTAATGTTGCAGCCTGATTGTTTCCCACAAACACCCATACCTCTATAATCTATCAGTTTAAATTCCTAGACAAGTCATCAATTACCCTCTCAATTGAATTGGCTAATGCAACCACTCCATCCCCAGAGAGATGAACCCCATCCCTTGCATACATATCACATTTGCCAAAGAAAAGGTCCCAGTTATCAATGAATGGGATTGGAAGTTCCTTGCAGTACCTGTCTAGCCAGTGATTTATACCAATTGCCTGAGACATCCATTCATTGTCCACTCCCTTTCTAGGCAAGATGCTACATATGACTGGGATCCCTCCCTTAGACCTAACTACTATGGCTGACCTGTACTTATCCAGCAGCTCCTCTCTCCTGCCCTTCGCAATGTCATTACCCCCAGCACTAAGACAGATAATGGGCTTGTTCCCATTACTTGCCATAATATTATCCAACCTGCTGACTATGTCACCAACACCAGCTCCAGGAAGACACACACTCTGTCTGAACTTTCTGTCTCTGTTACAAAATGGACGGTCCATATATCTTTCCTGAGAATCGCCTACTATTAAAATATTCTTACCTTGATTAGCAGGGGAATCAGTGGTACCTTCAACCCCACTAACCACTGAAGTACACTCGTCTTGGAGAACAGAGAATCGGTTTCCTACCTTCACATCTTCTCTATTAACTCTCATCTTCCTTCTTCCTGAACTGTGAACCACTTGCCACTTAAAGCGGCTGCCACTATCACTACTGGTGACCATTCCTACCTTACCTGCTAAATCCTTCTCACACTCGCTCCCAAACTCATCTATGCGAAGCTTCAGCCTCCTATTTTCCTCCTGAAGAAGTAGAATCTCCTTCTTCAACACTTGAACCTGAGATTCTAAAACACTACAACAAGCCATGGTGCTTGGTAACAGCCCACGCTAACTCCCAAGAGCTTGGCAGGTATGACCGCACTTGGCCACTGACCTCAGCGTACTGAGACTGATTAAACAATGCTCAAACCAAAAGTCTACGTTGTACAAATTGTACAAATTTCACAGTACAATCTCTTAATAATAATAATCAATTACCTCAGTATATGTGATATTATTAGTGAGAATTAACCACCTTATGTTATGTATTTTACTTAATATTGCTTGCTTAAAATTTGTTTAATAAATACTATCTGTCCATTTTGCAACTCCATTTTTTAAATACTATTAATTGCTATTACTTGCTAAAAATTTGTTTAATACCACAATTTTTTTTATTCGCCGGTATTCTCCCGGTCCGGGTGTTTTCCAAGTAGTGGTGACCCGGCCTTGGCTCCCTATCTGGGAAGTGTCCCGAGACTTAAGTCTCCCATGGGAGGAGGTACAAGTACCCCCTCATCTTTGGGACCAACTGTCCCCAGGCCTAGCCACATTCCCCGCCCTCACGGGGCTCGTAGAGAGAAGCTAGACCTCTGGTCTGCCATCTACCCCGCCCCAAAGGGGCTCGTGGGGATGGCAGTCTCGTGAGCTGCAGGTGGTAGCAAGCTCAGGCTATATAATACCATAATTACTATCAGTCTATTTTACTTTTGTACATTTGTACATATTATTAATTAGCATTACTTGTTACAAACTTATTTTAATACCACTTACTATCACTCCATTCTACTCTATACAATTAATCATTTTATTCTCTTAGTTTAGTGCTTTACTTTTAAATACTTTGTATTGCCTTTATAATCTCTAATATTACTAACAGTGTAATATCCTAATAGTTAATAAAAATATAATATTTATAACGGAAATTATTTATTTTTTTTATATTATTTAATTAATATTAGTTAAATTTTCTTCACCACCGTATTTACTATCAGTCCATTTTACTTCAGTACAACTTTTAATTTCCCATTACTACTTGCTTACTATTATAAACTATTATTATACATCTGATACCATAATAAGAGTTAGCATAATCCCTGTATTTTAATAATTATTTATTTTAATCTATTAAAAACTATTATTTTTGTTTTCTCCTATTTCTTTATAACCACCAATACCTGCAGACTTTTAATTTAATTATCACTTCCAGTATTAAGCAATTTTATTATGTTCAGTGAACTTTTATGCTAATTCTACAACTTTTGTCAAATTCTGTAACTAGGACCATTCAGTATTAAATCATCAGATCTGTACCATATTAAGAGTAAACTGTATCTCTGTACTTTTTTAATACTACTTGTAACAATCCATTGGGTAGTAAGATAAATTAGTTTAGTATCATAATTATTAAGTTTAACATAACACTTTATTCATAAGTCTAGTTGTAGAGCCATTCACAATCTTATGATTACAAACATTGATCCTGATCTCATCCTTTTATTAAATGACTTACACGGATAGAACAGCAACTGTAATTATTTTATAGCAGACCAAGTAAAGACATTACTCAGGGCCAACAATAACATAACTATCTTTAATTACAATGTCAGGTCTTTGAGCAAACCTACAAGAATCTCCAAAACTAGTATCTCCTTATTAGACCACATCTGGACAAACACCATAAATCCTTTAAAAATCAGGCATAATCACAGACAACACTACAGACCACTACCCAACCTTTCTCATGACCAACCTAGGTAAATTGCCTTAAGACACTACTAAAGTTACCTTCAGACTACATAACGAGACAGCTGTTAATAACTTTATAATAGCTATGAATAACGTTGACTGGCATAATGAGCTTGAAACATATACAGATATGAATGAATGTATTAATAATTTTCTAAAAATCCCCACTGCCTCTATAACAAGCATTGCCCTATAATACTAAACAGATCACAGCTAAGAGACTGAACAGTCCCTGGCTAACACCAAGCATCCTTAAATCCATTAACACAAAGCACCAACATGAAAAACAGTACAGAATGGGCCAAATAACTAGAAACCATTCTAAACGTTACTCGTCAATTCTTGCCAGCCTGATAAGAAGGTCAAAAAAATGTATTGTAAAAACAGATTATATACCATAAAAGGTGATATGAAAAAGACCTGGAAAACCCTATCCGAAATTTTAGGAACTAAAAAGATATCCAAAAACAAAACAATCAAATTAACAAAATCAGACGAACCCCTACTCCCACCAAGTGAAACAGCAGACTCAATGTTTTCTTCTCCACCATAGGAAAGAATCTAACGAGCAAAACCCCAAGCTCAAACCCCCGCCCATCAGACTACCTCACGGGCACCTACCCGAATACACTATTCCTAGCCCCAACGAACCCAACAGAAGTCTCGCTCATCAACACCCTTAAAAACAAGGCAAGGGACATAAATAACTTACCACCTTTCATGTACAAAAAAGCATCACAAGTACTGTCACCAATTATTGCAACACTCTTTAACAAATCCATAGAATCCTCTACCTTCTCAGCAATTTTCAAAACAGGGAGGGTCACCCCGATCCACAAAGGAGGTGATCAAACTTACTTGAATAACTATAGACCAATATCTAACCTACCTTTGCTCTCTAAAATCTTTGAAAAATTAATCCATAGACAGATCTATTCCTACCTCGTCTCACACAACATACTAAACCCTTGTCAGTTTGGATTCAGGAATAATAAAAGCACAAATGATGCTATTATATACATGCTTGAACTAATATACACCGCTCTCGAGAAGACAGAAGTCTCATTGGGGATCTTTATTGATTTATGTAAAGCTTTTGATACAGTTGACCATGATTTACTGCACATTAAATTAACACACTGTAGTATAAGAGGGCACTCCCTCTCCTACCTAAAGTCATACCTTAGTAACAAGCAAATATGGAGCAAACTCTTCCACTCAATCAATCACAGTCGTTGTCCCACAAGGAAGTGTCCTCGGCCTACTCCTCTTTCTCATTTCCATCAGTGACCTACCGAATACATCACAGCTACTCAAACCCATATTATTTGCAGATGACACAACATGCGTGTTCTCTCACCCAAACCCAGTCATACTGGCCAACACTGTTAATGCCGAATTGCAGAAAATATCTACCTGGATGATGACAAATAAGCTTATCCTCAATACTGACAAAGCCTAATTCATTCAGTTTGGAAACAGAGCTGCAAATGTTCCACTTAACATAACGCTAAACGGTTCACCAATCACAAGACTCACAGAGGGAAAATTCCAAGGAATCCACCTTGACAGCAGCCTCAAATTCCAGACAAACATACAACAAATTTCTAAGAAAATCTCTAAGACATTAGGCATACTATCAAAGATACGGTACTCTGTTCCAAAATCAGCTCTCCTTGCACTGTATCATTCACTCATCTACCCTTATCTCACATATGGAATTTGTGCTTGGGAATCACCAACACTAATAACAGCAAAAGGCTGTAGTCAGAATGATGATAAATTCCCACTCCCGACAGCATAGTCCACCAATATTCAGAAGTCTAAAACTGCTCACCGTTAAGAACATCCATACTTATTCATGTGCCTACTACATACATAGAACACTACACTCAAACAAACACTCCATCCAAACTTCTCTTCACCAACTTTAACAAGACACACGACCACAACACAAGACACAGATCCGTATCTGTGTAAAAACTCTATGCACATAAAGGGCCCCAAAATTTGGAATTCATTACCAGTAAATACTAAAGTAACCAGGACTGAACACCAATTTAAGGCTCTTATCAAAAGCCACCTACTCACCCTAAAATAAATACTCAATATTTAACTTTACCAAAAATCTCCCAATTACCGAAATCTTAAAAAATCAAATCTAGACGAGCAAAGTTCATACAATATTAATTACTACATTGTAGTATAAATCCCTACCCAAAACAATACTGTCTTACACCCAATTGTAACATTCTCATACTGTAAACTACTTTCAACAACTCACAATGTTATATTCCCATAACATAATTTCAATATTTATTATTGAAACTATTGTAATTAGAGTAAAATTACTGTCTACTATAAACAAAAAAAATATGTACCACTTAAACAAACTATAATCAATTTCTTTGGTATTAAGTAGTGTGTAAGCCATTAAATTAAGTCCGTCCATAATGCCTAGGCATGATAGTGGCTCTTTGCAAAGCAACTCATTAATGTAATTTCATAATCTCAATGTAATCTTGCAAAGAAATAAATTTTGTTTGTTTGAAGCTGAAATAAAACTAATATACCGACTTTCTTAAAAGGTGGAATGTCTTACTAAAATCTTACTAAGAGAAAAGTTTCGATTTATTTTCGCCTTTTTATGCCCAATTTGCTACTTTTGTGAAGAAATTGGGAAAACTGGTATTCTGCTTCTCATGCGATAATTCTCGAGTGTCGCATCTGATTAGTCTAACTCTTCAACGCTGACAGCTTCATACTACAACTTCTGAGCGGTTTCAAGCATAATGTGTTGATGTATTTTAGAGTTTATTTCTCTGAGATAATACAAAAATGTCTCTTCCGTTTAGCTTCAAAGCTGGTGTTTCTAAGTGGAAGGTTTGAATTACCACAGGTACATTACGTACCTATACCTGTAGCTTTGGGCTGTATATGTCCTAATTTGATTCTTTAGTGAGAAAAATAAGGATATTAGTTTCCATATGATAGCTAGTGACTGCTTCTTCTTACTCGAATTAAATCTTCAACGCTAATATTTAACGGTATTACAAAGTTATACCGCACACTGCACTGTTACAATTACGTGCACTGTGATGCAGGGGGCTGGGCATACAGAAAATGGGGGATACCTTTCTCGGCTCACCCTGCTACCAAAATACATCCAGGTACTATTGAGGTATCCATGCGAAATGTGTTTAAAAATATATTACAGCAAATCCTCGAGGGATGGCACTAGTACATCAGTACGTGTTATAGCATAAATTTCCCTTTGTGTTTTTATAAATGATATTAACACTGGTAGTTTTCACAGAAAAGGTACAATAGATACCTGGGACTCAGCGAAATACCTCGTTCGATCATAGTAAGGGATGGAGACTTACGACCTATTGCATTACACTTATTACCTCTGCTTATTTGTAGTAATCAGGTACCCAAGTTTTAGTGACTGTTGTTGGTCGAATTCTAGTTAGTAGAGGTGCACCTTAGACAAGACTTGACCTTCAAACGGTCTGAGGTAAAAACATCAGCTTTTGTCCAGTAAATTCATCGCTGTAAGAAAAAAACTGAACTGTAAAATATTCCCGCCTATGTTTAAAGCTCTCAGGAGACAAACTTTGTAAATGTGTGTGTTTACCCTTGTGAGATATGGACGGTGCGATGACGGGCTCTGTATTTTTTGGTGAGGAAACTGACTAATGACTCCACTACCACCTCCTCCTCCTCCTCATCATCATCATCACCCTTCTTCTCCACCTCCTGTCCCCTCTTCCTCCTCCTTCTCCACCTCCTCCCCCCCTCTTCCTCCTTCTTCTCCACCTCCTGTTCCCTCTTCCTCCTCCCAGCTACAATCGACACCAAACACCTTTTTTGTCTCGGTAACATTTTTCACGTCTTGAGGTAAATGATGAAGTTTTCTCGCCTTTTTGGTCACGGCTCCAGTGATAGTGACTTACCATGGAGAGTGTGAACAAATGGTGGGGAAAAAAGTGAGGTAAGAAAAGAGGAGAAAAGATTGGTGAAAAAAAGTGGGAAAATGAAGACGGAGAGAGGGAGAGGAAAATGACAATGAGAGATGTGGAAGTGATGATTAATTTTTTGCATTAAGACAATATTTTACATAAAATATATGAGATGTAATATTACAAGGGAGAAATAATGTATACAAACAAGCATGTAATATACATGAAAGTGGTAAAAAATAGTTTATTCCATCAAGAAATAAAAAAATATAATAATCAAGAATTGTTTAATGGAAGTTACTGGATAACTATGATAAAAAAAAATATCTCGTAACCAATAAGAAATTTACCAGAGACTCAAACACGACAGAAATAAATATACAAATGTAAGAAGAGAGAGGAAGAAACTTCGACAAAATATATTGTAAATAAAAGCAATTAAGAACCAAGTCTTTTATTCAAGTTTGTAAGAGCAGGAAAAATGCAAATACTTAAGAACAAGGACAAATTTATTGAAATTGAGGAGAAAATGTGTTAACAATAAAAGAAATTCTAGATACAAGGGATCTGAATCCTAAACAAATGTGTGAAATTAAAGATATAGAAATAACTAAGACGAAAGAAAAGAAATTACTTAAGAATAATAAAAAGAAAAATAGCAATAAGACTAAATATCATCAAGGGTTGTAACAGAATGTGAAGACGACTTAGATATCCACTTTGTACATGACTCACGAAATCGTAATGACACGATAGCAAACAAATCATACCATGGGTGGGGTTAGAACCCGCAATCAGAGAGTCCACTTAGGAGTTTTGAGACACTATGATCGCGGGTTCTAACCCCGACAGTGGTATGGTTGTTTTCCACTTTGTAAATTGTCTGCGATTTCTCTACAAGAGGATAAATAAGCACACAGATGGGAGATGACACACACTGAACCAGTATCTGCTAAAAAGGAGGCAGGAAAACCAGTATCGTTGACAAGTGTTATTTTAAAAATATTGGAATAAACCATTACAGAAAAGTGAATAAAATCTGTAGATATCAAAAACTTACTGCCAATAAATAATTCTGTTTCCTGTCTGTATATTCATGTTACATAATTAATTAGGCTATTAAAACAGTCACGGAAATTGTTCACAAAAGAAATTGTTGAGTTAATTTTATTTATCTAGTCTTTGAAAAAAAATTAATCAGAATTCCCAAAGAGGAATATAATGCCAGCAATTACACTGGATGAGAGATTTTCAGTTTTAGAATATAATGCGCATAGTTACAGGAGGAAGAATGTGCTCATGGGTGCATGTCACGAGTGGGGTGTCACAAGGATCTGTACTTGTTCTAGAGATAACTCATAACAGAAAGAAAATTGTCACCGGATATGCGTGTAAATAAAATCACAACTTTATGAACTAAACTGAGAAACTATAAAACAGTTTTCAAATATGTTGATTAGGAAGAGAGAGAGAGGACCTAGTAGCGATCAGTGAAGAGGCGGGGCCAGAAGTTGAGTATCGACCTCTGCAACCACAATTAGGTAAGTACAATTTAGTAGACACAGTTACAAAATGCGACATCCATAAAGTATAGATATCTCCAGAGGATACTAGAAGGTCAACTTACTGATCCCCATCTATCATCTAGTATGTTTCTAGAGTTTGTCAGAGAATATTCTAGTCCCGTTATCCTGTAAAATTAAGAGATATTTCAATAGCGCTTTGAGATTACAACTGGATGAATATAAACAATAAAATTTCCTAGGTGATCATAAGCAAAGTTAATATTTTTCTTGGAGTATAACTTGTTATACATTTAACTTATATTTAAATTGTACATATAATCGTATAGTGCTAAGGGTATATTTAGTAACTGTACGACTCTAAAAGTACCGTTTGGTACATTGCTGTGATGAGATATCAAGTACAGTGGAGCCTCTACTTACGAGTTTAATCCGTTCCATGACCTTGCTTGCAACTGGATTTGCTCGTTTGCAGAGTCAATTTTCCTCATTTAAATTAATTGAAATGGAATTAATTCGTTCCAGTGGAATTCCAGGCACGAGAAAATACTTTAATAATTTCCCTAATATCAACTCTACAGCTTATTTATCTATCACAATTCATGTAATATGATATAATAAACTATATTAATAACATAGAAACATGATATATACACTGGAATGAATAAAATACATGTCATTAGGTATGTGGCTAGTGGTGGTGAGAGCAGCCATTGTTGTTGGGGTTCATAGGGCCACCACAGTGGCCATTCCTGCTCCTGACTATATGTGTATAGAGAAACTAGGATAACCCAAAAAAGTCAGACAGAGTGACTTATAAGTGCTACACTCATAATGCTTCACTTAATTGCTACACTCTTAATGCTACACATAACTTCTACGCTCTTAATGCTACACTTTGCCACTGCTGCTTCATGTTGTCTGCCACTGCTACCTCACGATGTCTGCCACTGCTGCTTCATGTTGTCTGCCACTGCTGCTTCATGTTGTCTGCCACTGCTGCTTCATGTTGTCTGCCACTGCTGCTTCATGTCTGTCACTGCTGCTTCATGTTTTCTGTCACTGTTACTTCATGTTGTCTGCCACTGCTACCTCATGTTGTCTGCCACTGTTGCTTCATGTTATCTGCCCCTGCTACCTCATGATGTCTGCCACTGCTGCTTCATGTTGTCTGTCACTGCTTCTTCATGCTGTCTGCCACTGCTACCTCATGTTGTGTGCCACTGCTGCTTCATGTTGTCTGCCACTGTTGCTTCATGTTGTCTGCCACTGGTACCACATAATATCTGCCACTGCTGCTTCATGTTGTCTGCCACTGCTACCACATCATGTCTGCCACTGCTGCTTCATGTTGCCTGCCACTGTTACCTCATGATGTCTGCCACTGTTGCTTCATGTTGTCTGCCACTGCTACCACATCATGTCTGCCACTGCTGCTTCATGTTGTCTGCCACTGCTGCTTCATGACGTCTACCACTGATGTCGACAAAGAATCGAACATTTCTGCTATTTTGAGCTCAATTTCAAAGTACTTTTCATCGTGAAACCAATTAAAATCATATTTATTTTTGTAGTATATCTTCCATTCTATCACATGAGACCAAATAAAACGAGAATACAACCATAAAAACCATACCAAAATATACTGCTAAGGGGAGGTTAATGACTGAGAAGTGAACTCTGTTATTTATGATCCAATTTCTTTCATTTTTGGTGTACGTTAAGAAGCATCTTTTCATCCTACATTGCAAATGTTTCAATAAAATAGTCCAACAAACAACTGAGATCCAATTCCCTAGATCAAGAGCAAGAGCCCCCTCACCAGTGTCAAATTACCTCCCTTGAGGCCTGCTCACATATGAAAATTTTGCTTGCGTCTGGAAGCAAAAAATAGACCGAGCAGCTGCTCGTATCTGGAAAAACTTGCACGTGGATGCACTCGTAAGTAGAGGTTCTACTATATATGAATAATACAAGTATATACAAGTATAAATAACAAAAAAGGCACAATACCGTGACTGGAACGATATACAAATAACCCGCACATAGAAGAGAGGAGCTTACAACGACGTTTCAGTCCGACGTGTGTATATACAAATATGTGTGAGAAGGTGTGTATGTCTCGGTAAGAGTCGACTCAACTTAGACAGGCTTTAACAGTGACAGACAACAAGTATCTAAATAATCAAACTTCTTAACCATCAAGGCAATCAACAGCTTGCTTGAACAATATGACGAACCATTCACCAAACTGGAATAATGTAAGAAGCAGCAGTAAACAGCACAGCGTCAGGCAAGGAATTAAGGAGACCAAAACCGACCATCGGCAGATCCTCCACAAAGGCAAAAAACTCTCATTATTGAAACAAAGTTCAGCAATACCAAATCTTGGACTACAGCAGTGCATAGATGCCACAACAAATGTAGCTCAAAAGCCTAACCTGGGACCAGGGTTGTACGGAGTATCTCTACGACACAACCTCTGCAAAACGTCGAATATCACACCTTTCGTAACTCTGTGAACAGAGTTACGAAAAGTGTGTTTTGGCTCCCCAACGAAGACAGTCTACTAAAAACAAAGTCTTTATCACAAGAGATGACAGCAGATTAAACATTCAGCCACCACTAACAGTCAGAGAGAGAGAGAGACGAGAGAGATGTTTCTCCTAAGAGAAACAGCGATAGAGGATGAGGCAAGGACTGCAGCTCTGACATCAGAGGTGTCACGTAACTGGTCATACCTACTTCATAGACACCGCCAGCTGGGTACTAGGTTACTCCTGACACAAAATTGTAACGAGCGGGCATGTGCTGGCAGCAAATCAAAATATATACAATTGCGTGTGCCATTTTGTTATTAGAACACTTTACTGCCTAACCTGAAAGATAAGAATAAATTAGTCAATTAACGGAAACTATCATAAGGATCAGTCATTCTGAAAACAGAATTTACAATTCTCA
This sequence comes from Cherax quadricarinatus, assembly GCF_038502225.1. Classification (NCBI taxonomy): domain Eukaryota; kingdom Metazoa; phylum Arthropoda; class Malacostraca; order Decapoda; family Parastacidae; genus Cherax; species Cherax quadricarinatus. Next base: position 27,065,084 of record NC_091329.1, read on the forward strand.
CTACAAGACCCATTGATTGTTAGGGTCCCTCACAGTGCATGTTAATTTGTTACCTATGGATTGTGTCAACCATGAACTATCATCCGCAGACATGTAAATATACGCCTAATATTTTGTGATTCTTTTACGTATTACTGAAATAAAAAAAATAATCCTTTCATTGCAGAGTTCAATAAAACAAACGTTTGCGAATAGTCAGTCAGGTCTTTTTCCTCATTTATAACGAAAATATTGTTATCTCAATTCCCCATACTGCTAAATATTGGAGCCAAGAATTCTGTCGCGACCAGAGAAAGTGCTGTCGTTTCTTCATTTCCTGGCGAGTTACATGAAGGCTATCATCAGTTTTCTCATCAATCAAGTGACTTACTGCATGAAACTCAAGATAAACTTAGGGTACATTTGATATACTCTCCCAGGGAACCCCGTTAGCTGATGGACTGTACGGAGTGTGACTTTGTCAATGGTCCAAGTCGGACCGTGGTCAGTGGTCAGTGGTCAGTCGTCACATGAGGTCACAGACCCTGAGCTGCTTTGGGGATTAGCGTGGACGGTTACAAAGCATGGCTTGCTTCTGCAGTGTTTTAAAAATTGAAGTTGGAGAGTTGAAGGAGGTGGTCTTGCTTCTCCAGAAGGAGATTAGGAGGCTGAAGGTCCACCTCAATGGGTCTGGGAGAGTGTGTGAGGTGGCTGGAGTTGTGGGGAATGAGGCTTCTAGCAGTGAGGTGCAGTCTGTCTCTCGCTGTGAGGAGGCTATAGGTGGAGAGGTAGCAACGGCTACCAGCAGTGAGGTGCAGTCCAGCACCTGCTACAAGTGACGAGTGGTAACCAGTAATGGGAGGAGAATCAGAATAAGGAAAGTTAAGAGTGAAGATCTGAAGGTAGGAAATCGCTTCTCTGTTCTTCAGGATGAAAGTACTTCAGTGGCCAGAGAAGGTAAGGGTACTACTGCCCCTGCTAACAGAGGAAGCGCATTCTTGTGGTTGGTGACTCTCAGGTAAGATATATTGACCGTGCTTTTTGTAATAGGAGTAAGAAGACGAGAGATAGAGTGTGCTTCCCTGGAGCTGGTGTTGGGGACATAGTTAACAGGCTGGATAATATCATGTCAGGTAATGGGAACAAGCCCATTATCTGTCTCAGTGCTGGTGGAAATGATATTGGGAAGGGTAGGAGAGAAGAGCTGCTAGATAAGTACAGGTCAGCTATAGATTTCATTAAGTCTAAGGGAGGGGTCCCAATCATATGTAGCATCTTGCCTAGAAGGGGAGTAGGAAATGAATGGTCGTCCCACAGTTACTAAAAACAACAGACATAGCCCCACTCCACAAAGGGGGCAGTAAAGCAACAGCAAAGAACTACAGACCAATAGCACTAACATCCCATATCATAAAAATCTTTGAAAGGGTCCTAAGAAGCAAGATCACCACGCATCTAGAAACCCATCAGTTACACAACCCAGGGCAACATGGGTTTAGAACAGGTCGCTCCTGTCTGTCTCAACTATTGGACCACTACGACAAGGTCCTAAATGCACTAGAAGACAAAAAGAATGCAGATGTAATATATACAGACTTTGCAAAAGCCTTCGACAAGTGTGACCATGGCGTAATAGCGCACAAAATGCGTGCTAAAGGAATAACAGGAAAAGTCGGTCGATGGATCTATAATTTCCTCACTAACAGAACACAGAGAGTAGTCGTCAACAGAGTAAAGTCCGAGGCAGCTACGGTGAAAAGCTCTGTTCCACAAGGCACAGTACTCGCTCCCATCTTGTTCCTCATCCTTATATCCGACATAGACAAGGATGTCAGCCACAGCACCGTGTCTTCCTTTGCAGATGACACCCGAATCTGCATGACAGTGTCTTCCATTGCAGACACTGCAAAGCTCCAGGCAGACATCAACCAAATCTTTCAGTGGGCTGCAGAAAACAATATGAAGTTCAACGATGAGAAATTTCAATTACTCAGATATGGTAAACATGAGGAAATTAAATCGTCATCAGAGTACAAAACAAATTCTGGCCACAAAATAGAGCGAAACACCAACGTCAAAGACCTGGGAGTGATCATGTCGGAGGATCTCACCTTCAAGGACCATAACATTGTATCAATCGCATCTGCTAGAAAAATGACAGGATGGATAATGAGAACCTTCAAAACTAGGGAGGCCAAGCCCATGATGACACTCTTCAGGTCACTTGTTCTATCTAGGCTGGAATATTGCTGCACACTTACAGCACCTTTCAAGGCAGGTGAAATTGCCGACCTAGAAAATGTACAGAGAACTTTCACGGCACGCATAACGGAGATAAAACACCTCAATTATTGGGAGCGCTTGAGGTTCCTAAACCTGTATTCCCTGGAACGCAGGAGGGAGAGATACATGATTATATACACCTGGAAAATCCTAGAGGGACTAGTACCGAACTTGCACACGAAAATCACTCATTACGAAAGCAAAAGACTTGGCAGACGATGCACCATCCCCCCAATGAAAAGCAGGGGTGTCACTAGCACGTTAAGAGACCATACAATAAGTGTCAGGGGCCCGAGACTGTTCAACTGCCTCCCAGCACACATAAGGGGGATTACCAACAGACCCCTGGCAGTCTTCAAGCTGGCACTGGACAAGCACCTAAAGTCAGTTCCGGATCAGCCGGGCTGTAGCTCGTATGTTGGTTTGCGTGCAGCCAGCAGCAACAGCCTGGTTGATCAGGCTCTGATCCACCAGGAGGCCTGGTCTCAGACCGGGCCACGGGGGCGTTGACCCCCGGAACTCTCTCCAGGTAAACTCCAGGTTGTCCAGGGCAATTGGTGTAAATTGCTGGCTAGATAGATACTGCAAGGAACTTGCCATCCCGTTCATTGACAACTGGAACAACTTTTATGGCAAACATGATATGTATGCAAGGGATGGGGTACATCTCTCTGGGGCTGAGGTGGTAGCACTTGCAAACTCAATTGAGAAGGCCATTGGTGAAATGCCTATGATTTTAAACTGATAGAAGATAGAGGTATGGGTGTGTGTGGGAAACAAGCAGGTTGCAACACTAGGGTTGGAAACAGTATATGTATAAAAGGCATTCAGCATGAAGTTATAAATAAAGACAATAGATCAGGTCAGCAAACAAAGGGGGACAGCAGAGGGCAGCAAGGGACTAGCTCCCTTAAGGTTTACTATACTAATAGCAGGAGTGTAAGAAATAAGATAGATGAGCTAAGATTAATTGCAAGTGCAGGAAACATAGATATTATTGCTATAACAGAGACCTGGCTCAATCTGAAAGATAGAGAGATGCCCTCTGAACGTCACATACAAGGCTATAAATTATTCCACACTGACAGGGTCAACAGGAAGGGTGGTGGAGTAGCGATGTATGTCAGAGACAATTTAAATTGTTGTGTTAGACATGATATAAAATTAGAAGCGTCGGCCACTGAATCTGTTTGGTTACAGCTTCTCGAGGGCCGAGAAAAACTAATTTTGGGTGTGATTTACAGGGCCCCAAATCTTGATAGGGAGTGCAGTAAACTTCTATGGAACGAAATTCGGAAGGCATCTACATACGAAAATGTTGTGCTAATGGGAGATTTCAACTATAGACAGACTGACTGGAGCAATTTGACAGGAAATTTAGAGTCAGGTGACTTTCTTGATACGATCCAGGATTGTTTTTTAAAACGGTTTGTGACAGAGCCAACTAGGGGAAATAACCTCCTTGACTTGGTTCTTGCCAGTAAGGAAACACTACCAACATTACCAACAGACCCCTGGCAGTCTTCAAGCTGGCACTGGACAAGCACCTAAAGTCAGTTCCGGATCAGCCGGGCTGTAGCTCGTATGTTGGTTTGCGTGCAGCCAGCAGCAACAGCCTGGTTGATCAGGCTCTGATCCACCAGGAGGCCTGGTCTCAGACCAGGCCGCGGGGGCGTTGACCCCCGGAACTCTCTCCAGGTAAACTCCAGGTAATGATGAGCTTGGGGAAAGTGATCACAAATCACTCAGTTTTAATATATCATGGAACTCCCCTAATAATGGCAATCAAGTCTCCGTCCCTGACTTTCGCTTGGCTGATTTCATAGGACTGAAAAATTACTTAGGTGGGCTGAACTGGAATGACCTGACTAAAGGTCAGGTAGGTGGTGATGGTTGCCGACATGACGCTGCTCAGTCAAATTATGTTCCAAATAGGGAAATCAGATGAAACAAAAATGATCCTAAATGGATGAACAATAGATTAAAATATCTGATTGGTCAAAAGAGAGGCATATATAGGCAAATCAAAAGAGGAGAGAGGCAGTTAAGAAATCGATATATTCAGTTAAAGAGAGAAATAAAAAAGGGAATTAGAAAAGCAAAAAGAGATTATGAGGTTAAAGTTGCAAGAGAATCGAAGACTAACCCAAAAGGATTCTTTCAGGTGTACAGAAGTAAGATCAGGGACAAGATAGGCCCACTCAAAAGCTCCTCGGGTCAGCTCACTGACAGTGATAAGGAAATGTGTAGAATTTTTAACACATACTTCCTCTCAGTTTTTACACAGGAGGATACCAGCGATATTCCAGAAATGATAAATTATGTAGAACAGGACGATAATAAACTGTGCACGATTAGGGTCACAAGTGACATGGTCCTTAGGCAAATAGATAAATTAAAACCTAACAAATCCCCAGGCCCTGATGAACTGTATGCAAGGGTTCTAAAGGAATGTAAAGAGGAGCTTAGCACACCTTTGGCTAATCTTTTCAACATATCACTACAAACTGGCATGGTGCCAGATAAGTGGAAAATGGCAAATGTGATACCTATTTTCAAAGCAGGTGACAGGTCCTTAGCTTCGAACTATAGACCAATAAGCCTAACCTCCATAGTGGGAAAATTTATGGAATCAATAATTGCCGAGGCAGTTCGTAGCCACCTTGAAAAGCATAAATTAATCAACGAATCTCAGCATGGTTTTACAAAGGGGCGTTCCTGCCTTACGAATTTATTAACTTTTTTCACTAAGGTATTTGAGGAGGTAGATCATGGTAATGAATATGATATTGTGTATATGGACTTCAGTAAGGCTTTTGACAGGGTCCCACATCAGAGACTATAGAGGAAAATTAAGGCACATGGAATAGGAGGAGAAATTTTTTCCTGGATAAGGCATGGTTGACAAATAGGCAGCAGAGAGTTTGCATAAATGGGGAGAAATCAGAGAGGGGAAGCGTCACGAGCGGTGTTCCACAGGATCCAGTGTTGGGCCCCCTGCTGTTCACAATCTACATAAACGACATAGATGAGGGCATAAAGAGCGACATCAGCAAGTTTGCCGATGACACCTAAATAGGCCATCGAATTCATTTTGACGAGGACATTAGAGCACTCCAGGAAGATTTGAATAGACTGATGCAGTGGTCGGAGAAGTGGCAGATGCAGTTTAATATAGACAAATGCAAAGTTCTAAATGTTGGACAGGACAATAACCATGCCACATATAAACTAAATAATGTAGATTTTAATATTACGGATTGCGAAAAAGATTTAGGAGTTCTGGTTAGCAGTAATCTGAAACCAAGACAACAGTGCATAAGTGTTCGCAATAAAGCTAATAGAATCCTTGGCTTCATATCAAGAAGCATAAATAATAGGAGTCCTCAGGTTGTTCTTCAACTCTATACATCCTTGGTTAGGCCTCATTTAGATTATGCTGCACAGTTTTGGTCACTGTATTACAGAATGGATATAAATGCTCTGGAAAATGTACAAAGGAGGATGATAAAGTTGATCCCATGTATCAGAAACCTTCCCTATGAGGATAGACTAAGGGCCCTGAATCTGCACTCTCTAGAAAGACGTAGAATTAGGGGGGATATGATTGAGGTGTATAAATGGAAGACAGGAATAAGTAAAGGGGATGTAAATAGTGTGCTGAAAATATGTAGCCTAGACAGGACTCGCAGCAATGGTTTCAAGTTGGAAAAAATCAGATTCAGGAAGGATATAGGAAAGTACTGGTTTGGTAACAGAGTTGTGGATGAGTGGAACAAACTCCCAAGTACAGTGATAGAGGCCAGAACGTTGTGTAGCTTTAAAAATAGGCTGGATAAATACATGAGTGGATGTGGGTGGCTGTGAGTTGGACCTGATAGCTTGTGCTACCAGGTCGGTTGCCGTGTTCCTCCCTTAAGTCAATGTGACCTGACCTGACTAGGTTGGGTGCATTGGCTTAAGCCGGTAGGAGACTTGGACCTGCCTCGCATGGGCCAGTAGGCCTTCTGCAGTGTTCCTTTGTTCTTATGTTCTTCTTATGTTCTTAAAATGAAAGACAGACGATATTAGTGAAATGAGCAGATTGGTCAGAAACTAATATGCAAGAGTAAGGAGAGAGTCTGAGGGATACTTTAACAGTGACACAGCAGCAATGGCCAAGCCTGAACCACAGCTGCTTCACAGCCACATCAGCAGGATGACTACAGTGAAGGATCAGATGATGTGTACATTAAAATGGTATAAAATACCGACAGGTTGTTAGGTAAGACACATATGCAACAGTTAGGTATCTTTATTTCGAAATAAAGATACCTAACTGTTGCATATGTGTCTTACCTAACAACGTCAGATGATGTGAATGAAAAAGGAAAATGGAGAGCTCTAGAAAACGACATGAAAATCTATGAGATACTTCCTGACATCCCTGTGGCTCACCTGCATCTTTAACTTCCAGCTGTGACCTCAAGTACATGTTTACCACCTCTAAATCAGCTGTTCCTGACTACCGTATCAATTCCTCTGTGATATTTGTATGTTTTTATCATGTCTCCCCTGATTCCTGCTCTCCAGTGCCCTGTGGGAGTGTGTGTGTACTCAGTTGTGGTTGCAGATGTCGATTCATAGCTCCTGGCCCCAAAGAAATTGTTATCTCAATTACCCATACTGCTAAATATTAAATTCTGTTGCGACCAGGGAAAGTGCTGTCGTTTCTTCACTTACTGGCGAGTTACAGGAAGGCTATCATCAGTTTTCTCATCAATCAAGTGTGTGTGTGTGTGTGTGTGTATGTGTGTGTGTGTGTGTGTGTGTGTGTAGCTCAGTTCAGGCATGTCCTTCCAATCCCATTCTAAGCCAGTGGCTTTCCTTTATAAGTCAGTGCAGCTGCCTGAATCCCTGATCAAATCTGCTGACAAGCCACCTGAACTTCTCGACCTTTCATCAGCAAGCCATTCAGTGCCTTGCTCGTTCACGCCAGAGTGTGGCTTAATACAAGCCAGTCTAGGTAATTAATGGCCGCCACTCAAGCCACTTGCTTCTCGCTGCTCCCTTGAGTGACAACAACGCTACAGTGTTGCATGATCATCAATGAGTGGCAGCAACACTACAGTGTTGCATGATCATCAATGAGTGACAGCAACACTACAGTGTTGCCTGATCATCACTGAGTGACAGCAACACTACAGTGTTGCCTGATCATCACTGCTCTTCACCATACATCTGTTTGTCTAAGAATATTTGTGTGTCACGTGGAGAAGTGTCGTTAAGAAATTCGTGAAGTCACTCTCTGGTCCAGCGGTTTCCATCTTGTGATGTCATCCACGATCTGCACCTAGGTCTCTGTTGTCTCCTGCATGCGCACTGATGTCAGGGGATTGTGACTTCACCCTCCAAGATGGCACCCACGACAATCAAATGAATCTAGTCTTCGCTGTGAACGTCAGGTCAGCCTGGCTTCATTTCCTTCGCTTAGTCTAGTCTTCGCTGTGGAAGTCAGGTTAGCCTGTCTTCCTTTCCTTCGCTTAGTCTAGTCTCTGTTGTGGACGTCAGATCAACCTGGCTTCCTCTCCTTCACTGTTGTTCATCACATCTTCATTTCGGTAAAGTCAAATTTTCACTTGTATCTTTCATTTAATTGATTAGAATTTTGTGAAGTGCACCGATTTTTAGTTCAATTCAGAGTTATTAACGTCAGAGAGCTGTGTGTACCCTCGTGTTTACTTCCTCGTAGTACGCAGATATTAGGGTAATATTTTTCTCCTGGTCTTTTTTCGGGAGTCTTAATAATGTTTTTTTTCCTGTTATGCACAGTCAAGATTTTTATTTTTTATTTTTTTTAGAATTTAATTATGTGATTCTGCTGCATTGTGTGTCTTCCACTTGCTCAGTGTTCGTACGTTGTCTACGTTGTTGGAGTTTTATTTTACACAAATCAGTTTTACAGGTAAAGTGCTGTTACCTTACCTCAGCTCACTTCAAAGCCTCTCCAAACCCTCCCCCAAGATGCCACCTACAAGGGCGACAAGGGCAGTAAGGGTAAGGAAACATGCCCACCGTTTCCACCCATGACAGGTATCTAACCATGGACCCTGTGGAAAATCAAGTGGGTTTTTCTGAGTCTAACGAACTTAGGGGGCTACGAGAAAGCAATTAAAGGGGGCGGGGTGTCAGTGGGGAAGCAGGCGGTGACATGGAGATAATGACAAATATCGGCTTAAATGTAAGGTTAATTTAGTTTCAAAGCTTTAATAAGTTTATATCCAATCTATATTATAATTCCACAGATGATTTAAAATTTTAGACTAAGGATGTAAGTTAAGTAACCAAGTATGTTGTGATGCCTTTAGCCAGGCGCATACATTTACACCACAGGTGCCAAGCTGGGCTAAGCAGTCACTATAATTTTTTTGAAGGGTGAGGGACGTTCCTACCTTACCTCGTAACACCTGTGACCTATCAGTGGATATTCGCGGTACTTCCAGAAGGAAGTCGCATCGGATTGGTACAGCAGACAACGCTAAGGTAAGCCACAAAGTTAACAGTTGAAGGATTCGCAAATCTAGACAGGTAAATTTTGTTGCCTTGTCTGTGTGTCCTACGACTGATGAAGCTTCTGCCTTATTACTCTACCCGGTAAGCTTTACTACCCTATATGTAGCGGTAAATCTTGTATTTTCTGAGCATGGAATGACAAGTGTTTAGATTAGGCTTAATTAATGTTCTGATTGATGGACTGGCTAATCGGGTTGTCAGATCTTAGTATGTGAGCCGAGTGCGTTGCTAGCCGAGCCACGGAACACCAAGTTCTAGGCTTCACCCAGTATTGTGTACCCTAACGTTAATTTTTGCCTTAATTGAACAGTGCTGAAAAAAGTTTGTTAGTTTTGCTAGCTATATCTTGTACTGTGTGAGCGTGACTAGTACTGGTACAACTTATCACTATTATTTTGTGTTTGTTGTTGTGTTTTATACATGACACTTTCAGGGTCTGTGTGGCCTAGGCCTGTTTAGTTTTACAAGATTTTATTTCCATGCTTGAGATGTTATGTTTTGTCATAGGAATGTAGCAGTTACACTGTGCTCTTGTTTGAGAAATTCTTCAGTTGTTTCGAAGAGTTTTTAGCTCCTAGTATTGCAAAGTTACTTCGGTTACTTTTGTTTATCTTACTTAATCACAGCATTTCCCTACAGTGCAGTTGCAGTATATTTTTTGTTACAAGTGTGTTTGTGACTTCGTTTATTTTTCCTGTGCTAATCTTCTATTGTTTTTCAGCAGAACTGGGCATTCATCTGTCTCCCTGTGGCAATCCTTGCATGTTTAATTTTGACTCATAATTTAGTAGTGTGCGAACTTGTGGGACCTTCCTCGGACCTTAGCTTGTGTTTCGAGGTGTTCCTTTTATTTTTATTTTATAAGATGTGTTTTATTATCATTGACAGGGTTTTGAAGAGACAGTTTTCTCCTCTTAGCTGTTGTATTTTTTTTTTTTGAGTTGAATTCTTTTCATGCTAATAATTTGTGTAAATTATTTGTGAGGAGTGAACTCTACTTCTGTTTCTTCTGCAGTTACCAATTGAGTTATTTTCTAGGTATATTAAGTATATCCATGTTAATGTTTTTCCTTATATTTTAGTCGATTAGAGTCTACGTTTACCTTTCTTTTGCTCTTTGCCCATGCTGACATGCCTCTCATTTTTATTATCCTGTGGTTATAATTTTGTCTGTTGCATTTCTGGGGACCCAAAGCTCTTGGAGATCTGAGTCCTGGCTGATGAAATTATTGTTAATACTGCTGTTGAGGGTATGGCTGATGATGTCACCTTGCTGCATACAAGAGATCAGGCTGGTCATTTCCTTCCCGGTCCTATACACTTAGTTGTTGCTACAACAACGTGTACTAATACTAATTACTGGGAAGAGTTACAGAGGCATCTAAGCAATATTTTAGTACTACAAAGCATCAGGACTTTTACCTAGTCTTGCTGAATCTGATGTGCCTTTTAGAACTTCACCTAAGATGTCACCATACTTCCTCTCGTCAGCAAACAATTCGTTGGAGATAAATGGTATAAAATACCGACACGATGGAAAAACAGACACAAATATAGTGTAATGTGATTCTTTATTGACTATGTTTCTCCCAAACAGTGAGGTTTATCATGTATGAACTCCTTTCTAGGTGATCCACCACTCTTCTCTTAATCTCCATTCTCTACATACTATGGTTGTCAGTGACACTGTCTAACTTCTTATAAAATGGGACTGTTGTTGTCTTCCACACCTACGGCAGTTGCCCTCACGGTATCTAGCTCACGCAATACCTTCTTCACTATATTCACCTCTACACTAAAACTCTTACCGGATAGCTGCTCTTGAAAGGTATTAAAGGCCGAGACAAAATATAAAACTCACGACAGGTTCACCTGCCATCTCGTCACGTGACCAAGGTTTGTTGACAGTACATATGCGGCCGTGTGCACCTGTGTACTCACCTATACGTGATTGCAAGGGTCGACTCTTAGCTCCTGGCCGTGTGTACGCTCATATACATATTACTTACATACGTTTCGAACGTGGATCCCTCCCATCAGAGGGATATATGTTCGAAACAGCTTCTGGAAAGCCTGTGTGTACATTTACCTGAAACACGGCCAGATGGGTCACCTAATGTGATAATCTAATTAACTCGCTCATAATCTAGTTTCTTTACGTGCAGAACAAAATTCCACGAAATTATTCTCCTGCTTGTTTAGCTAAAAAATCATATTTTTTTTCCCCGGCGTGAAACAGCTGGGACTGACGGAGTGACACACTGTACATGATGATGAAAATGGTGGTTTCTTAATATTAAAAAAAAATTAATATTTATAAGAGGTTTTACCGTGCACAGAGAGAGAGATAGAGAGAGATAGAGAGAGAGGGAGAGAGAGGGTGGAGAGAGGGTGGAAGGTAGAGAGAGAGAGAGAGAGATAGCTTGTCAATAAAGCTAGGGATCCTTAACCTAACCTTGCCAAACTCTGTGTAAAAAAGAGAGAGGTGGGAGAGAGAGAGAGAGAGAGAGAGAGAGAGAGAGAGAGAGAGAGAGAGAGAGAGAGAGAGTTACATAGTGAACACCGAGGCCATCTGCTGAAGAGAACTATCCACTCCTCCTTAGTTAACACACTAGCGTGTATTAACTGTGTCAGGCAAGAGTAATGAATCAGAAGGTTCTTCTTCCAGCCACTGGCGACATGAGAACAGAAAAAAATATATATTATATATTACAAAAAGAGCATTGAAGTGGTTGAAAGGTACGGACTGTACTTAATTATTACTGTCTTAGTACTCGAGGTACTCTATTGCAACACCTCCACTATGAGACTCAAACATACACATGCAATTTTTTTGTATGTTTTGCTGCACTGGAATTTAATGACCACCTCCACTCTTCCTTTCGTGTGCAACGAGGTAAAATATGTTGATATCTTCTTCAGATCACAGAGACAAAAATACATCTAGTTAATATTATGAAAAATTCAGTTTATCATTCCTTTGAAAATCGACATAAACAACCATTCCTTTTAAAAACGACATAAACAACCATTCCTTTTAAAAACGACATAAACAACCATTCCTTTTAAAAACGACATAAACAACCATTCCTTTTAAAAACGACATAAACAACCATTCCTTTTAAAAACGACATAAACAACCATTCCTTTTAAAAACGACATAAACAACCATTCCTTTTAAAAACGACAAACAACCATTCCTTTTAAAAACGACATAAACAAACCATTCCTTTTAAAAACGACATAAACAACCATTCCTTTTAAAAACGACATAAACAACCATTCCTTTTAAAAACGACATAAACAACCATTCCTTTTAAAAACGACATAAACAACCATTCCTTTTAAAAACGACATAAACAACCATTCCTTTTAAAAACGACATAAACAACCATTCCTTTTAAAAAAGACATAAACAACCATTCCTTTTAAAAACGACAAACAACCATTCCTTTTAAAAACGACATAAACAACCATTCCTTTTAAAAACGACATAAACAAACCATTCCTTTTAAAAACGACATAAACAACCATTCCTTTTAAAAACGACATAAACAACCATTCCTTTTAAAAACGACATAAACAACCATTCCTTTTAAAAACGACATAAACAACCATTCCTTTTAAAAACGACATAAACAAACCATTCCTTTTAAAAACGACATAAACAACCATTCCTTTTAAAAACGACATAAACAACCATTCCTTTTAAAAACGACATAAACAACCATTCCTTTTAAAAACGACATAAACAACCATTCCTTTTAAAAACGACATAAACAACCATTCCTTTTAAAAACGACAAACAACCATTCCTTTTAAAAACGACATAAACAACCATTCCTTTTAAAAACGACATAAACAAACCATTCCTTTTAAAAACGACATAAACAAACCACTCCTTTTAAAAACGATACAAATAACCACATTTTTTTAAAAACGACGAACGACCATTATTTTAAAAACTACTACTATTAATTTAGTTGGCTTATAGTCAACTTGTCGTCCCGATGCAGTTGGTGAGCTAAAACACATTTACAGTTTAGAATATTTGTTGAAGGTAACGTTTCGGTACGAGTGGCTTCAGTCCTAATACAGAGAAAACTAAGAAATGAGTATATATATAGTGGCAGGAGTCAGGTGGAAAGCCGAGAGGGTGGTGGTAGTAGTAGTACAATTGTAGTGAGACGATACACAAATATCCCGCACATAAAAGAGAGAAGCTTACGACGACGTTTCGGTCCGACTTGTGTATCGTTCCAGTCACGGTATTGTGCCTTTTTGTTATTTATTTATTTGTAGTGAGACGGGTTGGGTTTGAGAAGATCCAGTCAACATCATGTTACAGTGGTCTCCAGAATGGGTAATATCCTGTTGATTAGCAGTTTGGATGTAGTGTATTATTATTATTATAATCAAAAAGAATTGTTAAACCACAAGGGCTATACAGCGCTGCAGGGCAGGAAGGAAGCGAGGGTATCAGGTGGCAAAAGGGAGATAGATGAGTAACAGGTTACGGAGAACAGCGGGGCAGTGGATGGTGAAAGGGTAGAGGGCAGCAAAAGAGTGAGGTAGAAAGGGCTGAGGGGAGTGCGAAAGGTATCATCATCAGAGTTTGTGGAGTAAATCAGTCGTTGTCAAGAAGTCAATGAGAGAGTCAGGATAAAGGAGGGTCCATCAGCAAGAAGGGAAGGTAAAGAGAGAGGAGTAGAGCGGAGACGACGTTGGAGGTAAATTCTGCGTGCTCGTTGATAGAGAGGGCAGTCTAACAGAATATGGCTAACCGATACTGGAACTTGACACATCTCACAGAGAGGAACAGGGTGCCTCTCCATGAGATACCCATGAGTAAGACGAGTGTGGCCAATGCGAAGGCAGGAGAGAGTAGTCTTCCAGCCTCGGCACTGATGACAAGAAGATGGCCAGTAACCTATGCTCGGTTTAATAGAATGCAGTTTGTTGCCGAGTAGAGTTGACCAATACTGTTGCCAATGGGTGTGAAGGAGGGTAGCTATTACAGCAAAATAGTCTGGAAATGGAACACCTCAATATGAAATTGGTAGGTCATGTACTGCTGACCGTGCAGCAGTGTCTGCCTGTTCATTGCCCTATACGTCAACATGACCAGGGACCCAACAAAAACAATATCTTTATGCTTGGTAGTGATATGGCATAACCAAAGTTGGATACGGAGAACTAGGGGGTGAGGTGTATCAAATTTCTGTATAGCCTGTAGAGCACTAAGGGAGTCTGAGACAACCACAAATGATGACACAGGCATAGATGCGATACGAATAAGTGCTGCAAGAATGGCATACAATTCAGCAGTAAAAATGCTAGCCGAAGATAGTAAATGCCCTCGCACGACGCTGTCCGGAAACACTGCTGCGAATCCTACGCCATCAGAAGACTTAGAGCCATCTGTGTACACTGCAATGGCACGATAATGAGAGTGGAAGTGGTCAAGAAAAAGAGAGCGGGAAGCCACCCTAGTCAGTTGGGTTTTCGAGCAAGGTAGTGAGAAAGAACAGACCCAAACAGCTGGAACTTCCCAGGGGGGTAGGGAAAAGTGAGATGCTACATGAGCATATAAAGGTGGTAACTGAAGGGAAGACAAGAGCGAACGTAGGTGAAGAGAGAAGGGACGGAGCAAACAGGGGCGGCGAACAAATAATGTCTACTAATATCAGTGACCATTCTATAAATGGAAGGACTGCGGAGATCGTGAGAGTGTGCTTAGTAGCGAAGGCAATGGGCATCATGGCGATCAGACAAGGATGGAACGTTCGCTTCTGCATAGAGGCTCTCAACAGGAGAAGAGCGAAAAGCGCCAAGGCTTAAACTTAATCCTTGGTGATGGATGGGGTTAAGGCTAGAGAGAGTAGCCCGGTGGCCTGGTGGCTAAAGCTCCCGCTTCACACACGGAGGGCCCGGGTTCGATTCCCGGCGGGTGGAAACATTTCGACAAGTTTCCTTACACCTGTTGTCCTGTTCACCTAGCAGCAAATAGGTACCTGGGTGTTAGTCGACTGGTGTGGGTCGCATCCTGGGGGACAAGATTAAGGACCCCAATGGAAATAAGTTAGACAGTCTTCGATGACGCACTGACTTTCTTGGGTTATCCTGGGTGGCTAACCCTCCGGGGTTAAAAATCCGAACGAAATCTTATCTTATCTTATCTTAGGAGAGGCCGCTGAATAGATCTGGTCACTATAATCGAGTTTCAATAAAATGAGGGCTGAATGTAAGCGAAGAAGAGTTCGAAGATCAGCTCCCCATGAAAGATGAGCAAGGGTTTTAAGAAGGTTCAGCCGGCTGTGACAAGTTGCCTTCAGAGAGGTAATGTGGGGCTTCCAGGATAACCTACGGTCAAAGAGGAGGCCTAGAAACCTGACTGTATCACGTTCAGGGATACGGGAGCCATAGAGGTACAAAGGATGATTGTAGATGACAGAGAGTCTAGTGAAAGTAATTTGGTGAGTTTTGGTACTGGAAAATTTAAACCCATGCATGGTGGCCCATTTAGTGACAGTCAGCGCCTGCACAAGCCATATCTAAGTCATCTACATACAGTGATGACCAAATATTGGATGGAAGAACAGAGACCAAATCAAAAAAGAAAAAGTGTTGTGCTTAGAACACATCCCTGAGGGACACCTTCAGCTTGGACAAAGTCCGGGGAGAGCACATTATTGACTCGAACACGGAAATGTCTGTCAGTTAAAAAGTTCTTAAGGAAGGATGGTAGATTGCCTTGGAGGCCTAAGGAGTGGGCTTGGGCCAAAATATTATACCTCTAAGTTGTGTCACATGCCTTCTCAAGGTCAAAAAATATGAGTAGTTATTCGCAAAGGCATTACGAACATACGTATCCAAGCGTAGTAAGGGGTCTATGGTAGATCGGCCCTTACGAAAGCCATATTGACTAGTGGAGAGACTGTTGTGTGTCTCTAAATACCAAATTAAACGTCGATTTACCAGACGTTCCATCACTTTGCAAACTGCCCTAGTAAGAGCAATGGGGCGATAGTGGGAGGCATCATGTCCTGTAGTACCCGGCTTGCAGAAAGGGAGAACAATGGCAGATTTCCACAGTTGGGGAAGAACTCCTTGTGACCAAATAAGATTGAAGAGGTGTAAGAGGACTGCAAGGGCTGACTGATGTAAATGTTGTAACATCCGAATGTGAATGTCGTCAGGCCCAGCTGCCGATGATCGGCAAGCTGAGAGTGTTGCCTCCACTTCCCGAAGTGTAAAAGGCACATTATACTGTTCTTCTCTGAGAGAAGAAAAGTTCAAGGGTGCTAACTCTCTCGCAGACTTTGAGGAAAGAAACGTGGAGCACCCGGAAATACGGACCAGATGAGTGCCAATTTCAAAGGCAGAGTCAAGAGGGTTTGCTATATCAACACTGGCGACCCGTAGAACAGGAGCCGGGTCTGGAGAATGTTTACCACTCAATTTCCTCACTTTTTTCCAGACTGCACTCATAGAGGAAGCAGAGGTGATGGTGGAAACAATCTCGCCAGCAAGTGCGTTTAGCGTCACGGATGACATGGCGAGTGACTGCACGCTTCTGCTTAAAATCAAGAAGTCTCTCATTGGTTCTATTGTACTGGTACCTGCCCCATACAGCGCGTTTCAAACATATTGCACGAGCACAAGCAGTAGACCACCAAGGCACGCACTTCTGAGAATGCCTGCCTGTGGTTTGGGGTATAGAATGAGAAGCTGCGGTTAAAACTGATGTCGAGAAGAGGTGTAGGAGCTCATCAATGGAGGATGAAGAAGGAACATCACTAAAAGCAGTGAGTTGCGAGTAAAGGTCCCAATTTGCCTGATCAAATTGCCAGCGAGGGCTATGGAAAGGTGGTGAATATGAAGGAGAAGAAAGAATGATTGGAAAATGATTACTGTCATGTAAGTCTGGTAGAACTGACCAGGCCAAGTCTAGTGCAGTGGAGGAAGAGCAAACCGATAGATTGATGCAAGACAGAGTATGAGTACGAGGATCAAAATGAGTGGGAGTACCCATATTTAAAACATGGAGGGGGTGAGAGATGAGAAAAGCCTCCAACTGGATGCCACGTGAGTCACAATGAGACCCTCCCCAGAGGAAATGGTGGGCACTAAAATCGCCAAGTAAGAGAAGTGGTGGTGGTAAGGATGAAACAAGGCAAAATCTGGGATAGAAAATGCCTGAGAAGGAGAAAGATATAAAGAACATATTGTAAACCACTTATTCAAGTGGATACAGGCTGAAGTGTAATGCAGCAAGGCATGGACAAGTAGTTGACAGTACGGAATATCTTTGCTTAGAAGAAGGGCACTTTCATTAAAGGTCCCATCTGAGAAAGGATCTGAAGAATACAATAAATTATAGCCTGAGATAGGTTGGAAAACAGCTGAGTGTAATTTTGGTTCTTGTGAGCAAACACCAACAGGGAAAAACCTGGAAAGCAACATCTGAAGCTCACCCCGATTACCCCTGAGGCCGCGGATATTCCACTGTAAATAGGCCATGATTGGCAATGAGGAAAATACCAGGAATCCGTAGGGAAGAGCACCTACGGACTAGAGGGTTAGAAAAGTCTATGTGCAGTGGCATCGGAAGACGTTCAAGCAGCGAAGGAAAGGAGCGTTGCGAAGAATGGAGTTGTGGAGATGGAGGAGAGGGAAGAGAAGGAACAGGAGGTGGATCAGTGTCCATTAAAGGTTTAGTCTCTGCAATATATTCTGAAATAGTGTCAAGTGTTTCTGAATTCAAAGACGTTGTATGGGAGACAATATTGGAGATTGGAGGAGGAGGGTGAGTAAAGATTGGGACAGTAATGGACTGTACTAAAGTAGGGGGGGGAAACGAAAGTGTGTTGGGAACTGGAGAAGTGTGGGAGGCGACAGAAGAGGCAGAAACCTGGGAGGCGACAGAAGAGGGAGAGACTCGGGAGGGGACAGGGGAGGGAGGCACAGAATGAGGAGGGGGGTGAACCTTCACACTTGTAATAGAGCCAGTGAGAGGGAAAGAACCACGTACAGAGACTGGAAAGGTTAAATGTGGGGGCAGAAGAAGGGAAGGAGAGGGCAAGGAAAATTTGAACAAAGGGGATTTTTTGGACTTCTTAGAAGTAGAGGGGCGATTGGTAGAAGGTGTAGTAAGAGAACTTGTCGATACCGGGGCTTGTGAGTGAGAACTCGAAGATGTCAGAACAGACTGAGGTGTTAAAGTAGCTACATCTGAACCCAGGACAGCAAAAGAATTAGATACAGAAGTGCCTATGGGAGGGGTAACAACAGAGGAGGCTGCAAAAGATGGGACCCCAGAAGTGGGGAGACATTTTGAAACATGAGAATAAGAAACATAGGGTAGTCTCCCTTGGATGAGGAGATGAGAAACTGCCATAGCATAAGGGGGACCTTCTGCTTCTTTGAGGCAATGGATTTCATGCTCATTCAAGTAGACCTGGCAACGGCGAGAGTATGGAGGGTGAGCCTCATGACAATTAAGGCAAGAGGGAGGTCGACTGCAAGACGTATTAGAATGGTTGTCGGCACCACAGACTGGGCATTCATCTATAGATCTGCAATATTTCGCTGGGTGACCAAAACACCAGCAATTTCTACACTGTTGCGGTGTAGGGATCACCTTTCGAACTTGTAACCAATGTCCTGCGACATAAACAGAGGACGAGAGTTCACGGCTGTCGAAAGTTAATCAAGCCACATTGCAAGGGCATCGTCTCTGCCCGCGGGCAGGAAGGACATAAGTGTCTACTTTGATGATTGGGAGATCCTGGAGTTCCAGCTGTTCAAGAATGTCGATGCTACATGTCTGGAAATTCTGTTGGACTATGGTATGGGGCAGAATGACAGTACCACTACAAGAATTGAGAGAATGTTTTTCAATAATGATAGGAGTAGTATCGATATGAGAAAGGAGAGAAAGATCATGAGTTGGGTAGCATTCTGGACAGTATCTCTACCAACATGGCGCAAGAGTGCTTTGCCAATACTATGGTCGGAAAGATAGGCAGTAGAATAAGTCAGTCTTAAAGTAAAGAATTTAGTCCATTGTGTGGTCCGAAGCTGAGCGTGGGGACGTAGTGCATGACGTGTCAGTCTTTTCTGAGTAGAATGGGAAGGTAACGAAATAGCATCATCAGGAGATTGTCGTTGGTGTTTAAGAGTGGGACTGGAGTTGGTCCAACGTGAAACGGGCTGGCGATTCGAAAATTGCCACACCATAGAGGGAGAGGCCGGAAGCATAGTCAAAGGAGAGCAGAGGTCAGACAAGTCGAAGGAGTCAGTCGAAACCCCGGTACCTGAAGCAGATGAGGAAAGAGCACCAGCAAGAGGTACAGGGGCAGCAGGAGTGTCCAAAGAGTGGTCAAAAAACGTTGCAGGGTCAGAATGGGGTGCGGTATCAAGAAGGGGCCCGGGGGTAGTAGATTCATGGACTGGGTTCTCCATGGTTAGGTTACTTTTCTTTTTGTTTTTAAGAAAAAAAGAAAGAAAAAATAAAGAAAAGAAAAAAAAGGGGGGAGCAGGGAGGAATAGTTCCCAGGAGGAATGAAAGGCCCGGAAATCTCCCTCTGCGCCTAAGAGGACCTCAGCACCGCAAGTAGCAGATGCAGCATGGAACCCGTGCCAGTAAACTAGCAATCTGGGATAGCAACCTCACGTCTGCCGAGTTACCTCGGTGGACAAAACAGAGGGCGGCCGGATATCTGCCACAAAGCATACCTCCTTCGGCCACCACCCCCGGAATCCGAAAGGTGGCTTCCAGAGATACACCCGTCACCCGAAAGACACCCAAAGCCACCCTCCGGGATACCGGAGAGGGATTGAGAGATCCCCAGGCGATCCAGATTCCACGGCAAACTACGCCACCACCAAGAACCTCAACGGAATGGGATGGACCCCGGTACCCTTTCCCCTATCTAGGAACTAGCGCACCTGTGGGAAAAATCCCAAAGGCCAAAAAAAGGAAGGGCGAAAGGGAGGGGTGGGGATGAGGAAAGAAAAAGGGGGAGGATGGAGAGGATGAGATAGGGAAGGGGGGATTGGGGGGTAATTAGGTTCAGTCTGAGGAAGGAGACTGACAGGTCTAATTCCTCAGACCAAGAGCCTCTTCACCACGCCAAGGAGCCCCCTTGAAGAGGTGGATGTAGTGTAACTTCTGAACTTTTGATGGACAGTTACCGACTGCAGTTACGGCAACCTCTATACACTTTCACCATCTCAAATCTTCTTCCTTAATGACTAATCTAGTCTAGCCTCAGTGAATGTCATGAAGTGTCAAACATCGTCCTTGTGCTGAACACACGCATTTATACGGTCATCACTGTTGCAGCTGTTTTTGTGTTCTCTGATCCTAATATCCAGAGATCTGGCTGTTTTTCCCACACCCCCCACATGGTATATTGTATACTCTAGCACTCATACCAGAGTCAAGACTAACAACAATCCAGTTGAAGGAAAACCTCCAAGATAAATCGTGGCCTAAGATGGCAGTGGACATTGCCAAGCATGTACACCAATGTGTTGTTTGCCTACAGCACAAGGGTACCGTTACAAGTCCTAACCCCATTCTAAAGTATCTCATTACAAAGGAGCCCTGGCAAAGAGCTTTTGTCGACCTGTTGAAGAACTTCTCGACCTCGGAAAAGGGAAATAAGCACCTGCTTGTAATGGTAGATAACTTGATGCGTACAGTGAATTAGTACCCATTCCTGATAAAACTGCCGAGACTGTTGCTAATGCTTTCCGTGAGCATGTCGTTCTCCGTCATACTTGCCCACGTGTCCTTCTGTCAGACAATGGGTCTGAGTTCATAAACGCCATAATGCAGGATCTTTGCTCCAGATTTAGCATTCACCAATGGCCAGTAGCTCCACGCCACCCTGCGAGAAATGGTCTTGCTGAACGTACAAATCACAAAGTCCTGGAGGTGCTCAGGGTAACCGTTAACCCAAGTTGTACTACATGGGATGAGGCTATCCCAGATGTTCAGTGTACATTAAACTCCTCCCTCAACAGCTAGATCGGTGAGACACCTCATTTCTCTTTGTATGGCTATGACAAGCACTTACCATACGAAATTCTGTTTGCTCTGCCTCGACCTACTTACGACACTGATAACCCCAGTGTAGTAAGGAAATAAATGGTATAAAATACCGACACAATGGCAATATAAACACAAATGCAGTATAATGTGATCCTTTATTGACTACGTTTCGCCCACACAGTGGGCTTTTTCAAGTCACAAACAGAACTACCTGGGGTGGAAGGAACGCGAGTATTTATAGTCCGGCTGAGGTCAGGTGAAGAATGCTGCATCTGATGATGTACCGAGTTGGGTTGTAGAGTCTAAAAACTTGGAAGGAATGCCTGCGTACAACACCGTAATTCACACAACCACTTGATAAACTACAGAAACTCAAGACTTATCGCCACAGAAGACAACACCCAATACCGAAGAATCCTGGAATCATCACTTATTTCTATATCCGACAACTTCAACCAGAATAGTGGCTTCTATAACATAGCTGAACCACTTGCCAAGAAACTTCTTCATCGCTATCCCACATAAGAACACTGTAGAAGGTCTGCTCACAAACTTGTCCAGTCTCCTTTCCAAGCTACCCAAGTTTTTAGACTCTACAACCCAACTCGGTACATCATCAGATGCAGCATTCTTCACCTGACCTCAGCCGGACTATAAATACTCGCGTTCCTTCCACCCCAGGTAGTTCTGTTTGTGACTTGAAAAAGCCCACTGTGTGGGCGAAACGTAGTTAATAAAGGATCACATTATACTACATTTGTGTTTATATTGCCCAGTGTAGTAAAGATGCGGACCACACAGCTTGTTTTCCAGCGGGTACGAGAGAACCTTATGAAAGCTACTGATGGGTTCACATCTGAGCGCAATGCCCTTGCCAAGGAAAGCAAAGTGGAACCAGGTTACAAAGTTATGTTGCTCAACCCGGCACAGACCCCAGGTATGCACAAACTTGTCCCAAAATTTGTGGGTCCTTACCGTGTCCTCCGACAGCTCCGTGGCAATAAGTTAGAGGTGAGGGAGATTGCTACTGGAACTATCAAAGAAGCCCATCTTGATCACATGAAGTATGTGGACCATGTGCAAGCCGAAGCAGAGCTGGAGTCGCATGCGTTGCAACGCCACAATCAGATCAATGCTAGGGACAACCTGTCTACTTCTTCTCCCACTACTACTGTTATTGAAGACAGCCCAGTAAGGCTCCATTACTTATGGCCTGCGACCCAGGACAACAGTACATTTCTGTGACATTGACGTACCTACTGACTTGTCTGACTCCTATGCTAGTTATGCTAATTGTTTGCTTGCAGAAATGGGTATAAATGCACACACATTGTATAGTTAGTTGATAATGTAGTCAGGGTGGACATCATCATGTAAATATGTAAATAATTTTAGAAGGGTACCCAGAGTATAATGAATTCCATGGACATAGTATTATTGTAGGTATGTGCTGCCAGTGTCTCTTTTAAAGCCTGTATTACGGTCAGGGCAGTGCTGCCCTAAGAGTCACATGTCACACCTTAGGAAATGCTATTGTCAGTCACTGTTGCAGATGTGAGGGTGCAACAGCGTTCGTAGACGAGTAGTCAAGCCTGATGTTCAGCCTTGCGGACAACCTGTACATAGATTTTAGTTCCAGTGCTGACGTCTCTGGGTTCTCTCTTCAATGAAGCTGCACGGGCAAGCCAGTTTTCTCTCCTCCAGGATGGGAGAGTTTTTTTTTTGCCTGTTGCATTTTATGTCCATTTTTTATTTACAAGTGAGCGAAATCCAGTCCCTCTCTGGGGTAGCTAGTGTAAGTAATTCTTTTGCATCCACGAGCCCACTAGTATTGTCGGACGCGAGGTGCGTGGCCAAGCAAATGTTGACAGCCTGTACTGTCAGCACAGACAGCCTATGCTGTCTGCCAGCTTAGTTCATATTTTGTGGCACTTATGTGCTGCCCTCTCTAGGCCTACCCAGGTCAGTGGGTCGCTGGGCCCACTTGCTCTCACTTCATGTCTGACTGACTCGAGAGGTACAAGTGCTCCCCTCCATGGACTGGCTATCGGTCATTCCCTCACATTGCCCGTTGTGTACTCACTCCTATCCAGTTAAAGCCAAACTAGTCCACGGCCGTATCATTGCTACCTACGCTACCTCCATCAGCACTAAACCGTTGTTCAACAGTAAGAACAGCAATAACAATGGTAAGCGAGAACTACATGACGCTTTAAACCACAGGACCACCCAACCCAACAAGAATGAAATTAGCTTAGAAGCTCCCACACCTCCATATGCCCTCGGATGGCAGCCAAACAGTTAGCATTGCTGGCTGCGCCATTCTTGTAGGGTTGGGTGGTCCTGTGGTTTAAAGCGTCATGTAGTTCTCGCTTACCATGAGACAGGCCAGTACAACATGGGTTCGAATCTTTGACTAGCGCAGCGTTGTTATTGATCAATACCACTCGTTCGTGGTTACAATAATATATATATA
Source organism: Cherax quadricarinatus (assembly GCF_038502225.1). Taxonomy (NCBI): domain Eukaryota; kingdom Metazoa; phylum Arthropoda; class Malacostraca; order Decapoda; family Parastacidae; genus Cherax; species Cherax quadricarinatus. The sequence goes on from NC_091329.1 coordinate 27,088,438, forward strand.
TATATATATATATATATATATATATATATATATATATATATATATATATATATATATATATATATATATACCTGGAGTTTACCTGGAGAGAGTTCCGGGGGTCAACGCCCCCGCGGCCCGGTCTGTGACCAGGCCTCCTGGTGGATCAGAGCCTGATCAACCAGGCTGTTACTGCTGGCTGCACGCAAACCAACGTACGAGCCACAGCCCGGCTGATCAGGAACCGACTTTAGGTGCTTGTCCAGTGCCAGCTTGAAGACTGCCAGGGGTCTGTTGGTAATCCCTCTTATGTATGCTGGGAGGCAGTTGAATAGTCTCGGGCCCCTGACACTTATTGTATGGTCTCTTAACGTCTTAGTGACACTCCTGCTTTTCATTGGGGGGATGTTGCACCGTCTGCCAAGTCTTTTGCTTTCGTAGTGAGTGATTTTCGTGTGCAAGTTCGGTACTAGTCCCTCTAGGATTTTCCAGGTGTATATAATCATGTATCTCTCCCACCTGCGTTCCAGGGAATACAGGTTCAGGAACCTCAAGCGCTCCCAGTAATTGAGGTGTTTTATCTCCGTTATGCGCGCCGTGAAGGTTCTCTGTACATTTTCTAGGTCAGCAATTTCACCTGCCTTGAAAGGTGCTGTTAGTGTGCAGCAATATTCCAGCCTAGATAGAACAAGTGACCTGAAGAGTGTCATCATGGGCTTGGCATCCCTCGTTTTGAAGGTTCTCATTATCCATCCTGTCATTTTTCTAGCAGATGCGATCGATACAATGTTATGGTCCTTGAAGGTGAGATCCTCCGACATGATCACTCCCAGGTCTTTGACGTTGGTGTTTCGCTCTATTTTGTGGCCAGAATTTGTTTTGTACTCTGATGAAGATTTAATTTCCTCGTGTTTACCATATCTGAGTAATTGAAATTTCTCATCGTTGAACTTCATATTGTTTTCTGCAGCCCACTGAAAGATTTGGTTGATGTCCGCCTGGAGCCTTGCAGTGTCTGCAATGGAAGACACTGTCATGCAGATTCGGGTGTCATCTGCAAAGGAAGACACGGTGCTGTGGCTGACATCCTTGTCTATGTCGGATATGAGGATGAGGAACAAGATGGGAGCGAGTACTGTGCCTTGTGGAACAGAGCTTTTCACCGTAGCTGCCTCGGACTTTACTCTGTTGACTACTACTCTCTGTGTTCTGTTAGTGAGGAAATTATAGATCCATCGACCGACTTTTCCTGTTATTCCTTTAGCACGCATTTGTTATTCTATATTTTCTATTTTTTTTTTTTTTTTTTTTTTTTTGTTTATATAGATGGGGTCCACCTCTGGTGTAAATTGTGGGACCCATAGCCTCGGAGAAGTGGATAAAAGTGGATAAAGAGAGAGAGAGAGTTAAGATTCTCCTTAGTGCTGTTTGAATATTTATAAACTAATGGCGATGGCCAAGACAGGGACAGCAGGTATCAAGAAACGTGTCCAATGTTTCCACTCACCAGGGAGGCAGGGTGGTGAAACTGATCTAAATTGTTGTTGCTTAAAGCTGACGAGACGACAGTTCATTCAACCATCCAGAATTATTTGAAGAGCAAAATGGCTCCATTAGTTGAAATAATGGAATGAAACTTCGCGGCATAATATGCAACACGAACGCATGCAATTTTTATTTTGTATCATAAGAGTTAGCTGTGAGAGTCAGGTGTGAGAGTCAGCTGTGAGAGTCAGGTGTGAGAGTCAGCTGTAAGAGCACTTTGCAAGTATAGGATTCAACCAGATTATGTGCTGGGGCAAATTGAGGTCAACGTATTTCTGACTTTTAGCAACTGCATCAAAATTGTTAGTTGCCAACGAGCACATTAAGTTGTTAACCCATTGCACTGCTGGCCTTGCTACTGGCAAGACACAGTCGCTCCTCAAGAAGTATCCCTTCGATCCCCGTCGGGGAGGGGAACCTATAACCATCGTATCATCGTCTGCTTACTCCTTCACGATGTCAGCAAATCGTGTAAGGATTAAACCCAATAGTGGAGTAATAAACGACTACTAAACTCGCCCTTGCTGCCGCTGTAAGGACCTGCCTGCAAGTCAAATTTACGAAATTTACGAAAGACTCATTCATCGTCGTCTGTACAGACGATTATGAAGCCTCGAAACTAATGGCCGACACCTCTACAGAGACCGACAGTTCACCATCACCCCTTCACCTTCTCTGCTGGCGAAACGTTCCGTTTTCGTTAAACGGCTGGACAAACTTATCACCTCTCTATCGAATGAAGATCTCAAACCTTCAGTCGAGGAACAAAATACTTGGGCATCGATTGAACACATCACTCGAATCCCAAACGCCTCTACCATGATCAAGATAACCTTCGCCAACATTGATATGGCCACTAGAGCACTGTCGGAAGGTCTAGCAATCTCCTACTATCATATCCACCCAAGCCACATAGAGCCGGAACGTTTCGCCCACATCTCACCATGCTGGACTTGCTACTCCTACCACCACTCAACACCTGACTGTCCCATGAAAGGAAAAAAATACTGCACTAACTGTTGTAAAGATGAGCATAATTTCAAGGAATGTTCCACCACCACTATCAGTCCTACCTGCCTCAACTGCAAGGGTACTAACCACACCCTTGCAGCTAAATGCACTCTACGTAAAGAAGTCCTGTCCAAGAAAATTATTATGGAAACCAAGAAGAACAACAAATCGCCATCACATACCTCCATTGCCAAAATTCAATCTGATACCACAAAAATCCTTCAAGCTACAAAACAATTATCTCCACCTAGCCAAGCACTCTGCTCTTGTGCAAGAAAGGTATAAAATACCGACAATATGAAAGTTAAGACACATGTGCAACATCTGGATATCTTTATTGTAGACGTTTCGCCATCCAGTGGCTTTATCAATACAGATTGTAGGACATAATAGGAAGACAGTAGAACTATATACAAAAGATGAGGTAATCAGTCCCTCAGCCTTGGAGTAAGTGTTCACAGCATCGTGGTGGAGGAGACGATGCTCCAAGGCTGAGGGACTGATTACCTCATCTTTTGTATATAGTTCTACTGTCTTCCTATTATGTCCTAGAATCTGTGTTGATAAAGCCACTGGATGGCGAAACGTCTACAATAAAGATATCCAGATGTTGCACATGTGTCTTAACTTTCACTCTGCTCTTCCTGATGCTGCCCCATCTAAAGTGCTTTACTGCATTATGTATGCCCACCTTGCTAATGCTGCTAACCCTGGCTCTTTCAACACAACAATTAATGAACTGTTTCGCCTTAACAACATGCCAAGCTTCAACTTCCCAGACACACCACCATCACAAGACTTCCTCAAGCTTATACCTGACATCGTGAATTTCACTTCAACCTCAGGTCCCACTCATCTCCACTCCAGAACCAACGCCACCGTCTACTGCCACCTCTCACCACCCACCTCCACCTGCCCAACAAGCCACAACCGACCCATGCTCCCAGCCTCCACTCAACACATTCATAGAAGACGACACGGAACATGAACACTATGAACAACCCTCTGACGAGGACGATGAAGTCGTCGAAGAAGAATCCAAAGAAGAAACCGAAGACAACCATTATCAAAGTCAAACCTTTAGTCGATCTCTAACCTTCTACACCACCTCCAACCTCCCAACCGAAATGAGTGCAGCTGATATGCTCCACTTACTGAAGGAAGGAGCCGTCAAATACACTTGCAAACATCCTCACCAAATCCCCTTTGAAAACGTGCTGTCTTTCCTCGTGACGAACCTGAACTGCTCCAACCTCACAATGCACCTATTTCACATGATCAAGAAAGACTTTCAACGGCTCAAGTGCGGCACTGTCATCAACGAAGTGTAGCCAAACTTTCAATACACCAACTACAACACAAGACCTGAGCCTCCCGACACCTGACACCTTTGATAAATTAGACACATGTGCAACTCTTGGGTATGAAATTGAGACACATGTGCAACATCTGGGTATCTTTATTGTAGACGTTTCGCCATCCAGTGGCTTTATCAATACAAATTCCAGGACATAACTTGAAGACAGGAGAACTATGTACAGAAGATGAGGTAATCAGTCCCTCAACCTAGCAGTAGGTGCGAGGAGCACCATAGTCGTGGAGATTCTGAAGCAGAAGCAAGGCGCCTGACGCCCATATAGTAACGTCAGGTGGAAATGGGACGGGTAGCAGACGAGGGCATAGTCACTGGTAGGCGGGATTCCCCAGTGGAAGTAGGTCCTACCCAAAGAGATGGGTTAGTTGTAGCAGTAGATGTCGTAGTCGTGAAGGTTATGTACATGTCCTCAGAATCAAGATTCCATGATGTTGCAGTGTCTGACAGGTTGTACAAGAATGGTATCCAATACCGACAAGACGAAATTGAGACACATCTTGTCGGAATTGTATACCATTCTTGTACAACCTGTCAGACACTGCAACATCATGGAATCTTGATTCTGAGGACATGTACATAACTTTCACGACTACGACATCTACTGCTACAACTAACCCATCTCTTTGGGTAGGACCTACTTCCACTGGGGAATCCCGCCTACCAGTGACTATGCCCTCGTCTGCTACCCGTCCCATTTCCACCTGACGTTACTATATGGGCGTCAGGCGCCTTGCTTCTGCTTCAGAATCTCCACGACTATGGTGCTCCTCGCACCTACTGCTAGGTTGAGGGACTGATTACCTCATCTTCTGTACATAGTTCTCCTGTCTTCAAGTTATGTCCTGGAATTTGTATTGATAAAGCCACTGGATGGCGAAACGTCTACAATAAAGATACCCAGATGTTGCACATGTGTCTCAATTTCATCTTGTCGGTACTGTATACCATTCTTGAACAACTCTTGGGTATCTTTATTGAGGAAATGTTTCGCCACAGAGTGGCTTCATCAGTCCATACAAAGGAGAATCTTGAAGAACAGGAGGAGAATGAGGTAATCAGTCCCTCAACCTTGAGTCGATGTGGTCAGTCCATCAATCTTGAATAGAATACGGCATACGTGCGGAGAAGGAGCTTATAAACCGTAGGCAGGAGAGATGCAGCAGTCATAGGTGGTGTCACATTTGTTCAATGTGGAAGTAGGTCGTGCCTAAGAATTAGGCAAGCGAAGAATTCCTAAGTATTAAGATTCCAAGAAGTTGCAGTGTCTGACAGGTTTGTAGATGAATGGTTCAGAGAACCGACATGTTGATAAATTAGACACATGTGCAACTACAAACCTGTCAGACACTGCAACTTCTTGAAATCTTAATACTTGGGAATTCTTCGCTTGCCTAATTCTTGGGCACGACCTACTTCCACATTGAACAAATGTGACACCACCTATGACTGCTGCACCTCTCTTGCCTACGGTTTATAAGCCCCTTCTCCGCACGTATGCCGTATTCTATTCAAGATTGATGGAATGACCACATCGACTCAAGGTTGAGGGACTGATTACATCATTCTCCTCCTGTTCTTCAAGATTCTCCTTTGTATGGACTGATGAAGCCACTGTGTGGCGAAACGTTTCCTCAATACAGATACCCAAGAGTTGCACATGTGTCTAATTTATCAACATGTCGGTTCTCTGAACCATTCATCTACAAACCTGACACCTGACGCCCAGCCAACCAGCTCTACACCTCAGTCTGAGGCAAGCCAGCCAGCGAGCACTGTCTGCAGTCTGCTCTCCACTGTGCCCTCCACATGCTTTCTCTACATTGCCACAAAGCTACGCAGCTGGGTTTAGCCCTGGCACTTTACCTCACTACTCTAGACCTTCCTCTCACCGACTACTCTTCGTCTGTCCACACTTCCCCACTCACCCACTTGTGGGTCTTACCTGAGAGTATTCATTCATTCATTCATTCAGAGAGAGAGGAAGTACAGTAGCAGTAATGATAATAGTAGTAGAAGTAGTAGTAGAAGTAGTAGTAGTAGTAGTAATATTAGTGGTGATGGTGGCGGTAGTAATAGCAGTAGCAGTAGTTAAGGAACAAGCAACAAAGTCAACTGGCCAGTATGAGAGCGGGGGTGGACACAACAAGCCTAACATTCCTTGACGTGACTGGGTTCAGTGGTCACAGCCAGCAAGTCTCCATCTTGTTATCCCTTGTATATCTGGCTGCCTCCTCTCAAGTGACGTAGTCAGGCGTGTGAGGGAATACATTACTAATTCGACTATCAGGCAAACCAACACATGGCCGGAGAGTGAGTTTTTTTTTTTTTATATCATTATTGTTAGGATGTAGAATGTGTAGGAACACCCAGTGTTATTGTTAAGTGATTAAGTAAGTAAGTAAGTAAGTAAGTTTATTCAGGTATACATAAATACAGTTACATAGAATTATCATACATAGCAGCATATGTGAAGAGAACCTAGGATAACCCAAAAAAGTCAGACAGAGTGACTTATTTCCATTGGGGTCCTTTTACCTTATTATAATATAAAGGTTATAATATTTTCTTATTATTCTACAATGAAGATAACATCTTATTATCATACTAAAAAAACTATCTACTACACCAAGGTCATTAAGACTATCTACAATACGAGGGTCATTACTAGGAATAAGGTAAAATTTACACGTATGTTAGCTAAAAAATAGAAAATCATTCCCCTCCCTTTCTGTAGCTACATTCATCAGACACCTTTTGGCACTCTTCTTGAACTGGTTCATGCTATGACTGGCTTTAACATGTGCGGGTAGTCTGTTCCATTCCTTTATTGCTGTACAATAAAAGGTGTTTGAAGCCTGGCCACTGACTGTGGGTACTACAAAGTTGTGCTCTCTCCCCCTAGTACTATGATTGCTTTGGTTCCCAACCTTGACAAAATTGACAGCAAGATATTCTGGACATTGTTTGTGAGCAATTTTATAAACATGATTTAGCTTCAGTTGTTTTACTCTGTCTTCAACATTCAGCATATCCAACTGCTGTAATTCATCCTGGCCTACATGTTCTCTTGGTCCCAGCCCCAGGATGAATCTTACGATTTTGTTCTGGGTGATTTGCAGTCTATCTTTCAGTTTTTTTGTCAAGGCAGAGTACCAAGAAGAGCAAGCGTAATCCATATGGCATTGTATAAGGGCTAGACATAGGGTCCTGCGAGCCTCAGTAGGTAGACACTGTGCTTGTCTATACAGGAACTTCAGTCTGGCATTCGCTTTCTTTACTACACTGTTCCCTATCAATTCTCCTAACATGCATGGGTCAAAGGGGATTCCCAGATATTTTACTGATGAAACCAAAGTGATGGACTCCCCATTACATTGAACATTAAAATTATTTACCCTTCTCAGTTTATGTTTCGTGCCAAAGAGAATGGCTTCAGTTTTCCCTAGGTGTAATGATAGTTTGTTGTCTACTAACCATTTGCTGCAGGACTCCAGTTCCAGTGTTAAAACATTAGCAATATCTTGTGGGTCTTTACCTGACACTAACAGAGCACTGTCATCTGCATACAGTAGGAGTTTGCACTTGACACTGATAGGCATATCATTGACATAACATAAGAATAATAAGGGACCCAAAATACTACCTTGGGGAACTCCACATGTTATCGGCAGGGGTTCTGATTCTGTTTTGTTGATTTTGACTATTTGTCTCCTGTTGCTAAGGTAGGACTTAAACCAGTCTACAGAACCTATACCGATAGCTTGAAGTTTATTACATAATATATTGTGGTTGACAGTATCGAAGGCCTTTTGCAGGTCTAAGGTTACCATACCTATGAGGTTCCCCTTTGACATTTCAGTTCTCAGGTAATCCATCAGATTAATAAGGGAGGTGTCGGTTGAGTAGGATCTTCTAAAGCCAGATTGATAGCTATGGAGAATGTTGTTGTCATTAAGGTACTTAACTACTTGAGAATACACCGCCCTCTCTAGAATTTTAGATATTATACTGAGTATACTAACAGGCCTATAGTTGCTTACATCAGACCTACTATTTTTCTTGAAGATAGGAGTAACTCTGGCCTCCTTGAACCCCTCCGGTACGGTATTAGTGGTGATTGATAGATTTATTATGTGAGCAATAGGGATTGACAGTTCAGAAGCACCATCTTTTAGGAACTTAGACGGGATGTTATCAGGGCCTGTGCTCTTAGTTGGGTTTAACCTGCTTAGTTCTTTTTGAATAAAGTCATGAGATACACTTACTAGTTGACAACTGTTTGGGGTTACCCCTTTATTGGTATAGTATGTTTGAAACTTATCAGAGTCTGTGTTAAAGGTATTTGATACAGCTGGTAGTTTACTTACTAGTGTTGATGCAACAGATGTGTAGTAGGAATTAAAGCAATTTGCCACCTTAGATGTTTCGTGGCATACCTCATTATCGATAGTGAGTACTATGTTAGACCTATCTACTGGCTTATGGCTATACCCCAACTGTTTTAGTTGTTGCCAGAGCTTTCTGGGGTTATGCTTATACTCTTCAATTTTTGAGCAGTAGTGCTTTGCCTTTGCTTCTTTTATAAGTCTCTGTACTCTGTTCCTCACCCTTTGTAATTCATTTAGTGCTGCAATATCCTGTCTGTTTGCTTTAAATCTTTTTAGCAGCTGGTCTCTGAATTTCATATTATCTAATATCTCAGTATTCATCCAGGGTTCAGTTCTTCGTTCAATCCTAACCTCTTTAACTGGTGCAATATTATCAAGGATGGTAGTGAACATTGTTTTGAATTTTTCCCAGGCATCGTTTACGTCCGTACAACTTGTTATCTCTGTCCAGTCACAATTGTGTAGCCTATTTACCAGTGTTTCTTTACTGTAGTTTCCAGTTGACCTCATTTTTATTGTCCTGTGTAGGCCTATCCTATCCCTAGTGATTTTCCTGGTGCAGTAAATGATGAAATGATCACTAAGACCTGTGGTAATGACGCCTGACTGACTAATGTTGTCAGAGCGGTTACAAAGTATGTGGTCAATTAGGGTGGCTGAGAACTGTGTGATCCGGGTTGGTGTATTAATTAGTTGAGTGTAACTATTTAATCCTAGAATTTGCTTATACCTTTTGCATAGCCCGTTATTTTGCTGCTGAAAACAGATATTGAAGTCGCCCAGTATTATTGTCTCGCAATTGTTTTCAACTCCGGACAAGACTCTGGAAAAGTCTTCTAAGAACTGGTCCTGGGTAGGAGGGCGGTAACTAGTTCCTACTAAGATGGGTTTGGTCTTAGGAAGCAGCACTTCAAACCATAGAATCTCCAGTTTATTGTTATTTAAATCAGGTCTTGGGTTGTAAGCTAAGTCATTTCTAATGTAGGCACATACTCCACCACCCTTTCTGTTCCTATCTAAGCGTTTTATATTGTAACCATCTATTTTGACCTCGTCGTCAGTCACCGTATCATCCAACCAAGATTCAGAGATGGTTATAACTGCCGCCCTAGTCATTGACCTCATCGCTTTATTGCCGTGAGGTTGTGCTGCGCACACGCTCCTGGTTGAGAGGCCTTCCTGCGCAGATTGATTTTCACAAGATGGCGCAGACTATCAGAAGGCACGTCAACACTGTGTGCTTTGATTTAGTGCGGGGTGTAATTACGCCTCAGTCCGCACAGGTGCTTCTACCTTTGATTATTCGCGACACATACGGCATTGCTGATCAAGATTTGTATGGAGTATCGCTCAACGGGGCTTACCGAATATTCGTTAAGCTACGATCGACGGCAGTGTATGAGCGCCTGGTGGAGCAGTATCAAGATGGCTCTGTGGACGTAAACTCGGCAATACGAGTTCGTTTAATTGACGTGTCGCGACACTACACTTGGGTGAAGGTACGCAACGTGCCTTTCGAAGCTGACGAGGCAGATATACGGAACGTTTTTGAACGTTATGGTACTGTGCATCTGGCAACGGCAGGTACCTGGGTGGATGGGGCGTACGCCGGCTGGCCGGAGGGTACGTTCAACCTAAAGATGACGCTGAGGCATCCCATCCCGTCGTTTGTCATCTTGGACGACTTTAGGACGCAAGTGATGGTGTATTACGCAGGGCAGCGCAAGACCTGCAGGCTATGTGGTGCTTATGACCATATGGCAGCACAGTGTGAGAGGCAGCAGCAACGACAGGTTGCAGACAGAAGGACGGAGCGAGGGCCTGACCCGAAGGCGGGGCCTGCCAGCGGGACGCCTGTAAAGGGCCATAGTTCGTCTTGGAGCGAGGAGGTGGAGAGAGAGTTCCCGACGGTGGGGTCGAGCCCATCAATGCCTGTAGATTCTACAGTCTCCGCTTTGGTGGAAGGGGAGACCAAGTTGAGTGGAGGAGAACGAGCAGAGGATGTGGCTCTGGAGCAGTTGACGGAAAAGTTTTTGGAGACGAAGAGAGCTGGAGATGATGTACAATCGGTGGTGGGACCTGAGGAGAGTGAGGACGAGAGGAGAGACAGCCAGCTGACTGCAGGTGCCTCGTCTACGGGAATGGTGACCGTGGTCGAGGTGGCGGCGGAGGTGCATTGTGAGGCATCCCCCGACCAGACCATGGATGCAGAGAGTGTTCGGCGGAAGAGGGCGGCAACGCACTCTGATTCCGATGATGTCTTGACCCCGGCGCAAAGACCGGGGAAGAAACCGTGGGCTGATGTGGTGAGTGGAGGCGCCACAGGTGTGTCCGGTCAGGTGTTCGACCGGGGAGGGAATAGAGCTCACTGTGGTGAGCATGGTGGGAAAAATAGGAAGGCTGGTGACGTGTCTATGAAAGGAGTTACAGGGCAGCGTGTAAAACCCTTCAAGAAGGTTTCAGGTGTATGACTGTGAATGTAAATGGGTTGTGTATGAATGTGAAGCGTTTGTGGCTCCAGGGGTTTCTGAGGCGTCATGCCATAGATATTGTATTCATGCAGGAGCATAACTTTAAGGCGGGTCGGGATTTGAATGTGGACGGATATCGTGTGTTTGTGGCATATTCGGACCGTTTGAAAGGTGGGGTTGGAATTCTGATTCGGGAGACAAGCCCGTTTGTTGTAATTAGATGTGAGGGAGGGGAGGAGGGTAGGGTACTCCGGGTAGATGGATGGTGGAGAGGTGAGCGACTGGCAGTGGTTTGTGTGTATGCGCCGGCGGAGCGTGATGTACGGGTGAAGAATGAATTTGTGCGTGATGTTTTGGTTTATTATTTGATATCTCTTCCCTCGGTAACAATCGTGGGCGGTGATTGGAATTGTATAGTACATAGAAAGGATGTGGAGCCACGGGGGGCAGGGTGTTTTTTGGTTAGCCTAAGGGATCTTTTGCTGGGCGTGGGGTTAAGGGATGTTATTGAAGGTGGGGATCTAATGGTTGAGCATACGTTTCATAGACAGGGATACGCGGCCAGGCTCGATAGGTTATATGTGACGAGAAGTGTGCGAGTGATGTGTGTGCGTACGGTGGAAGCTGTTTACACGGATCATAGAGCTGTTTATACGGACTTGACTTGGGCCAGCTTACCTAAGAGGTATCCAGGGTATTGGAAGTTAAATGTGAGACTTCTTGGGGTGGAGGAGGCGGGGTTAGATTTTAGGACAATGTGGGAGAATTTGTGGGGAGAGGGTAGGGATGTAGGTGACTTGCTGGGGTGGTGGGATGGGGTAGCTAAGGAGAGGATCCGGCGGTTTTATGTGCGATGGGGAAAGTACCAGGGTTGGATGACGTACGGGTTGCAGCAGTATTTCGAGGGTAGGTTGCAAAGTTGTTATGAGAGGGGCGTGCAGGCAGGGCAGTATCCCATGGAGGAAATTGAGTTGTTAAAAGGAAGGATTCGTGATTTGCAGAATGATAGATTTGATGCGGTGAGAGTGCAGGGTGGAATTGAAGAGGCGGTGTGGGGTGACCGACCATCGGCCTGTGTGTTAAGGGGACAGAGGCAGCGACGTATGGCTATGGAAATTGATAGGCTGGTGGTACATGAGGACTTAGGTGGATATAGGGCGGGACATGAGTTAAGAACAACGGAGGCAATGAGTGATTACGTTGATAGGTGGTTTGGAAAAAATTTACTGAGTGTAGGGGTGGATGGGGAGGCTTTCGGGAGGTTGGGGGAGAATGTATCTTGTGTGCTAAGTAGCAGTGATCGCATGGCGTTGGGGGGGGATATTGAAGAAGGGGAGGTGTGGAGGGCTTTGGAGGGGATGGCACGTGGTAAGGCTCCAGGTCTGGATGGCTTGCCCTGCGAGTTTTATGTGAGCCATTGGAATGTGTTGAAGTCCTTCTTAGTAGAACTAATGAATACGATGAAAAGGGAGGGGAGGATGGGCAGGTTGCAAGGAACTGCGGTTGTGGTTTTAGTGCCAAAAGGTAAGAAACAGGACACGGTGCGGGACTTTAGAATAATATCATTGCTGTGTGCTGATTATAAGATTTTTGCAAAAATTTTAGGAAATAGGATGAAGTGTGTGGTGGATAGAGTGGTTGCGAGAGGACAATATGGTGTGTCTGGGAGGACGATGTATGACGGGCATAGTATTATAAAGAATTTTGTGGAAGGGTCGGGAGGGGAGCAGGGGGGGGGGTGTCTTAGCGTTAGATTGGCAGGCGGCGTATGATAGTGTAGAACGTGAGGTGTTGTGGTATATATTAAGGAGGCAGGGTTTTGGGGAGGAGGTGGTACGTTGGGCAGAGACATTGTATACAGGTGTGGGAGTGTGTGTACAAGTAAATGGGAAATTGGGGAAGTGGGTATCCATGGGTCGGGGTATTAGGCAGGGTTGTCCCCTGTCTCAATTGTTGTTTGCCTGTTTAACAGACCCTTTCTATAGAAAGGTGGAAGCGTGTATGGAGGTGGATTGGGGAGTAGGAAGTGGAGTGCAGGGAATAATAGGGTATGTGGATGACACGACAATACTCGTGCGAACGCAGAGGAGTTTACGTGCGGTTGGAGACGTTATTGATAATTTCGCGGGGGTTACCGGGTTAAGAGTTAATGTGGAAAAATCAAAATTAATGGTCTTAGGAGATTGGGTGGGAAGAGAGAGTTGGGGAAGGAATGTACGTTGGAATATGGTGGACAGGATAAAAGTGTGTGGAATAGTGTATATGCGTAGTGCGAGAGAGGCGAGGATGGTTAATTCTGGACTTGTTGTGGATCGAGTGGTGGGGCGATTGGATGGGTTGAGACCAACTCATTTGACAGTACATCAGCGTGCGATTGTTGTGAATGTGTTGTTATACAGTAAAGTCTGGCACGTGGCTGCGGTATATCCGTTAGCAGGTCCGGATGTTACGAGGCTGTTAAAGAGGGTTTTCCATTTTCTTTGGGGTTCCGGGTGTGAATGGTTGAGTAGGAGTGTGGTTACTTTACCGGTCAACAGAGGAGGATTGGGGTTGATTGATTTACGGTTAAGAGTCAAGTGCATTTATTTGAAGTGGGGGTTACGCCGTGTGCGGGGTCATGCAGGGAGGGGCGTGAATGGCTTGCATGAAGAGGTGCGAATGTGGTGGGGAGGGTCGGAGATGAAAGTGTGTGAAGACGTGTTGCGGGCGTTGCTGCATGTACGGGACCCTAATAAAGTTCGAGTGGGTGTTTTAGAGCGTGTTGTAAGGGCGAAGATAGTCGTGAAGGCTGAGAGTATCTACCCTATGTATGCGTGGAAGGATATATGGGAAAGATTACGGTTGATGCGCGTGCGTCCAAATGTGCGAGAGGTATTTTTCCGTTTTCTCCATGGTATACTGCCGTCGGGTGCTGCACTTAAGGAAAGAGGGTTGATGGTGGAGGGCGCGTGTCGGGTGTGCGGGGATGAGGAGACTGCGTTTCATGTAGTGTATTTTTGTGATAATTTGGGGAGTATCAGGGAATGGATGGGTAAGGTTCTGAGGACAGTGGGAGGAGGCGGGATATTAGTATTGAGGGCGTTAAGTTTGGACGTGGGAGGCGTCGAGGAGCCTGTGCAACGTGCAATCACGTATATAATTGCGGATTTTGTTTTTGTATCCTGGGCAATGAGAAGGAATGGGGATTGGGAGGTGCGCAAAAGGGTGTTGGCGGGGACCATTTATAGAACGTTGTGTTATAATCGGGAAATATATGGAAGTCGCTGGGACCAGGCTTTTTCAGCAGGGTACCGTAGTATGAGTGTGAGAGCATTGTTAACGTTGTGAAAGGGGGGGGGGAGTGAATTTCAGGGGATGGAACGGGCTTGTCTCCGGGGTTGGGTATGCACAACGGCTGGTTTACTGTGTGTATCTGTGTAATGCGTGGTTGAGGAAAATGTGGTTGTGTGAGTGGATGTGGTGGTGAAGTTATATGTGTTATAGATGTCTTAAGTCAGAGTCTACTGCCTTCTTTCTTTGTTGAAGTACTTGATGTACCTTTCGGCTATGGCCTGGCAAACGGGGTTTTATGTGTTTATACTGAGCATTTTATTGCTATGTTATATAATGTGTATAGCCTGTAGATGAGTGCGGAATGATTATGGCTTTTCTAGTTTTGTGGCTGACTCGTAAGACTTGTGGTAAGGCGAGTATGTGTGACTGTAGGGAACTTATGTACTGGGAGTTAGGTGAGTAAGAGTATGTACTTTGTTTTATCATGAGATTGTGATGTAGGTTCTTTCGGTTATCGATTATTTGTGTTGGTTGTGAGTAACCGATATATTTATATATTTATCATAATATTCTTCTTATTGTATTGTATTGTGCATTGGCAATGTCCCAGTATATTATGTAAATAGTGTATACCCGAAGGGATTATGGTTTTATTTATATTATTGAACCTGCTACAGGGGTCACCTACATGTTATGTTCTTGTTGTTGTTCTTGTGTACATAGGGTTAAGATTGCCCATCTTCTTAATGTTATGTTTTGTCACAAGCGATATTTTCTAGTATAATTGTGTAACCTCTTGTGTTTGTTAATATTGTGTTTATTTGCTATTGTACGTTCTGAGAGATTGTTTCAAAATGTGTTTATATACAATGTGTATCAACCCTAGTTTAAGGGTTTTTTATGTTAAGCTATGTATTGTATTTTAAATAAAATAATAAAAAAAAAAAAAAAACTGCCGCCCTAATTTTGTTAGCTAGAATCCTAATCTCTGCCAATTTAGGAAGAAGTGATCTTGCATTGACATGAATAAAGTGAAGGCCTGTTTTCATAAAACAATCATAATCATCAATATATGGCAATGGGTCATTTGTATTAAAATTAGGAAAATCAATGTCATCACTGCTAAAGGGTAACTGTGCCAAAGTGCATTTGTTATACACAAAATGAATTCTGGCACCGTTGCTATAATTGTACATACATCCATCATGCACCCACCCCTTACACATTTTACATAAGGTGCCTTTTCTGTTTTTCATGCGTACTTTAGTACAGTGTATGCACCTGTTTGGTAGTGTTTGAGATAATAATGGCTGTATTGTCTCACATTGACCTATGTATGCATTACATATGGAGTTAAGGTTATCATTCCTAGCTACTAGACCGTCATTATCGCCGTCATTTATCTGTCTGTTTTGCCTCTGCACAATAGTTTGAGGTCCTGGATTAATTTGGATATCACCACTTAAGAGCGCTACAATAAGAGCTGTGTGCCACTGTTTTTGTTTGGGTATGCGGTGTTGCCATACCTTGCGGCGATAGTGATATTTACTTTTCTGGTAGGATGGCAACTGTTGGGCTTTTACTGTCCAGGGCGCTGTTACTCCATTCACCTTTTCCAGCCCCCATTACTGATTTCTTTCTTCATGGAATTGAAGAAGAAATATAAATATAATTATGGCAGCCTGTACCCCCCTAATGCCTGCCATTTTCACTCTTCGCTCTTTTACTCATATACAATAATATTTATTTCTCTTTTCCAGTCCCTAGTACACTTAGTATCTGCTTTAGCAATCACCACTGAATTACTAGTAAAATTTCCTCTTCAAAACCCTCTTCACTGCTCACTTTTCCCTTAACTTCACAAAACCCTTACAGTTAACCCCTTATTACACACTCCCCTTCCCATCTCACTTCACAGTCTGGCTTCCCCAATTAACTTCTAACTCCTTTCCATTCTGGTAGATCAGAAAGGTTTAATCCATGGTTTTATCCTTCCAAATCCCTCTCAATTCCATTTATCGGGGGTTGTGTGGTGTTGTTGTCTCCTGACCTGTTCTGCTGACTCAGCCATTTCTAAAACACTGAGGGGAGTAACGCCACCTACAACCTGACTTTCCTTGAGTTTATAGATATATTTGGCGTTTTCTGCTATGATTCTCTCACTGTACACTGGTCAGCTGAATATAGGTCAGCTACTAAAACATTAACCTTGACTGTTTAACTATTCACTTCTTTCTCACGACTGGCACTGAGGGATATCCGACCTATAACCTTGGAGTTTTGTACTGTTTATTTAGAAATTTTAGCATACAAACAGAGGTACAAAAAATACAGGTAAGAGCAGCATGCCAAAGCCACTTATATGCATAGCATTACGGGCTGGCTTAAAATTAACTTAAGATTAACTAAGCAATGATGAAATCAGTGATAAGACATTATTGTAAACAGATAACTATAAAATACAAATGAGTATTACAAAGACAGGTCCTATGGTTGCATGCATTGCTGTTCATTCAGTAGAATGGAGTATTCTGTTAGGTAGTGTATTTAAAAGAATAACAAAGTTAGGTTTAACATTTGTGTGATATAATTGTGAGTAACATTTAGGATATACAATTTATATGGTTCAGTTATTCAGTATTTATTTGGTTTTGAGTGAGTAAGTGAACTTTGAGAAGAGACTTGAATTTATAAACAGGTAGTGTTTCTTTTATATTTAAAGGTAATGAATTCCAGATTTTAGGGCCTTTTATGTGCATTGAGTTTTTGCATAGAGTGAGATGGACACGAGGAACATCAAAGAGTGATCTGTGCCTTGTATTATGGTCATGTGTTCTGTTGAGGTTGGCAAGGAGATGTTTGAGGGGAGGGTTAATATCAGAGTTAAGTGTTCTATGTATGTAATAAGTGCAATAATAAGTATGGATGTTTTGTATGGTGAGTAGGTTGAGTGTTTTGAATATTGGTGGAGTGTGCTGCCTGTAGTGAGAATTTGTTATCATTCTAACTGCAGCCTTTTGTTGGGTAATTAGTGGTCTGAGATGGTTAGTTGTTGTTGAGCCCCATGCACAAATTCCATAGGTGAGATAGGGGTAAATAAGAGAGTGATAAAAGGCCAGGAGGGCTGACTGTGGAACATAGTACCGTATCTTCGATAGTATGCCTACAGTCTTGGAAATTTTCTTAGAAATTTGTTGTATATGTGTATGAAAGTTGAGTCTATTATCGAGGTGGATTCCTAAGAATTTTCCCTCTGTTAGCTTTGTGATAGGTGATCCGTTTATCGTTATGTTAAGAGGTACATCTGTAGCTCTGCTACCAAACTGAATGAAGTAGGTTTTGTCATGTTTAGTGTAAGTTTGTTAGTCCTCATCCAGGTAGATATTTTCTGTAATTCGGTGTTTACAGTATTGGCTAGCGTGACTGGGCTCGGGTGAGAGAAGACGTATGTGGTGTCATCTGCAAAAAGTGTGGGTTTGAGTAATTGCGAAGCATTTGGTAGGTCATTTATGTATAGGAGAAAGAGAAGAGGGCCAAGGACACTTCCCTGTGGGACACCAACTGTAATTGGTTGTGCGGAAGAGCTTGCCCCATTTGCGTACACATATTGGCTTCTGTTGCTGAGGTAAGACTTGAGGTAGTTGAGGGAGTGCCCTCTAATACCATAGTGTGACAATTTTACGTGGAGCAAGTCATGGTCAACTGTATCAAAAGCTTTACGTAAGTCAATGAAGATCCCCAGTGGGACTTCTTTTTTCTCTATTGCAGTGTATATATGTTCTAGCATGTGTATAATAGCATCATTAGTATTTTTATTAGGCCTGAATCCAAATTGGCAGGGGTTGTGAATGTTATGGGAGATGAGGTAGGAGTAGATTCGTTTATGAATTAATTTTTCGAAGATTTTTGAGAGGGTGTAAATTGGATATTGGCCTATAGTTATTCAACTCTGTTTGGTCTCCTCCTTTATGGATCGGGGTGACCCTTGCTATTTTGAGAACTGTAGGGAAGGTGGAGGATTCAATGGATTTGTTAAAGAGTGTTGCAATGATTGGTGATAGTACTTGTGACGCTTTTTTGTATATAAAGGGTGGTAAGGTATTTAAATCTCCTGCCTTGTTTTTCAGAGCGTTGATAATAAGGGAGACTTCGTATGGGTTAGTCGGAGCTAGGAACAGTGTGTTCGGGTAGTTGCCAGTGAGGTAGTCATTTGGTGGGGTATCTGAGCTTGGGATATTATTGGCAAGGTTTTGACCTATAGTGGAGAAGAAATCATTGAGTCTGTTTGCTGTTTCTGTTGGTGGGAGTTGGGGTTCATCTGATTTTGCTAATTTTATTTCGCTATGTCGTGATATCTTTTTTGTTCCCAGAATTTCTGATAGGGTCTTCCAGGTCCTTTTTATATCACCTCGTAAGTTGGATAATCTGTTCTCATAATACAATTTTTTTGCCCTTCTTATCAGGCTGGTTAGGATTGACGAGTAACGTTTTGTTTGGTCTCTGGTTATGTGACCCATTCTGTACTGTTTTTCATATCGGTGTTTTGTATTTATGGATTTGAGAATGCTGGGTGTTAGCCAGGGACTGTTCAGTCTCTTAGCTGTCATCTGTTTAGTTTTTTTAGGGCAGTGCTTGTTATAAAGGTATTGGGTCTTTTTTAGAAAATTATTAAAACAATCGTCAATATCTGTATAGATTTCTAGCTCAGTGTGCCAGTCAATGTTTGTTACTGCTGTTGTGAAGTTATTAATGGCTGCCTCATTGTGAAGTCTGAAGGTGACTTTAGTAGTGTCTTGGGGTATTTTACCAAGAGTTGTTATGAGGAAAGTAGGGTAGTGGTCTGTGGTATTATCTGTAATTATGCCTGATTTTAAAGGGGATATGGTGTTGGTCCAGATGTGGTCAAGTAGGGAAACACTAGTCTCTGTAACTCTTGTAGGTTTTGTTACTGTTGGTAGCAACATACAGTTACTCATTGTGTTTGTGAATTCAGTAACGTGTGGGTCCTGGTCTTGCAGGAGATTTATATTGAAGTCACCTGAGAGTAGTAAGTGATCTTTGTTCATGCGTGCATCAGTTATCATACTTCCTAGGTTTTGACTAAATTGGCTAATGTTTGATTGTGGAACTCTGTAGATGTTTATCACTGTGAGAGGTTTTTGTAGGTATTTGGATTTGAATTTAGCTATTATATATTCCCCATGTTCATCCCTTGTTGATTTGACGATGTCTCCCGTGTTTCCCTCTCGTTAGCACTGGTACAGGTGATATGATGGTGGTACAGATATGATGCTACTGTCAACAGATGAACGTCAGTAAAGATGAGAATTTCACTTCGCTAGTTGTACGTCTGGCAGTAGCGGCTGTTTGGATGCCGGTCAGCCATGTTTAAATGCTCAATTCTTTCCCTCGTTTGGCACTGAAGAAAAAAGTCCTACAGACCTGTCATTTCCTTGGAGATTTAGTTGATCAGGTTTTCTGCCATGTTGTCTTCCCGTTAAACACTGGTGCAGTTGATATGGAGGTCAGTTATTTCAATGTAGTGGAAAACGTCTCATGTCTGGTTCACGTCTGGCAGCAGGTCTGGTACTTGAATGCCGGTCCCTCTTTTGTCATATTTAGTCCATTTCGTTGTCGTCACCGTCAGTTTTTATGTCACTATAGGTTCCTTGCATGTTGTTGCAGCAGTACTTGCAAATTTGGCCATCACTGGAGTTCGGATAGGCCCAGGGGACGGCAAGATATGTGTGTAGTATGTGTAGAAGGTTTTATGATGTACTGGGTAACATGCAGTATTATTGATGTATACAACAGTTTCCTCAGATCGCTGTTTATTTACGAATCAATACAAGTTCCACTGATGACGTTATTTCAAAGTACATAAGACAGTGTTAAGAAGGGAACTGGAATGGAAATCGTTCACAGTCTCCTTCCTTAATGAAAACAATAATAGAAAAACAAAAAACAGGAAGATAAGGTACGGATAATAATCTTTAAACATTTATAACATAAATAATTAAAAAAATAAGACATTAACCCTGACTGAAGCAATTATGAAGCATAATAAAATAGATCAAGGTGACCAGTGCTGACAATGAATACAAATCAAGTAAGATATTTGGAGGATATAATAATGTGAGCTAGTACGTACATAGTTCTGTCGAGACCTGCCAGGTCGTGTAGATTAAAGACCCTGTCTTCTTCAGTAGTTGTCGGAGGCCAGTTGTCGTTGTCGTACCTGAAAGGTTGTTGAGGACAACTGACAGTTATTGCGGCCAGGCAATGTTGCAGCCAGAAGCTGACGGGATACGCCAAAATAATGGTCTTGACCACCATACGACAGTTACAGCAGCAAAACCTTCAGGTGAATTTTTTTATATTTTATTTATAAAAACATATACATATACATATATCAACACACAAGCCTGATGTTGACGGTTAACATTCAATATATAATATGACCTACCATACAAATATAAAAGTATATATAAACTCCGTAAATAATTTATATATACTCGTACAGAGTTCATAATGTACACCTTTAATTATACTTTAAAAAACGTATGACAGGATAAAGTTGTCACCAGAAACAAATATATAAAACATATCCTCTACATATACATATGAATATAATTCCTTATACAAAAAGGTTCTTATAACGATAAAAGAAAAACAAAACCTCACATACAACTTTTAACACTGTGGGTTTACAAAAGTCATAAGGTCTACATACCCCGGAGCCTTTATACATTGGTTCACCTTTCTTCCGCAGGTACTACCAAAATATTGCATGTAACACACGGGTATCAATAGGCAACATACTTCTACACAGATTTAAATGCATTATAAACAGAGTATCAAATATGCCAATAATGATACCACATTCTCACGTTTTGTAGGCCTACCGGCCTACAAAACAAACCTAACATAATAGAACCTGCCTACCTTCATACCCCAGGGCTAGTGACACACCATAATCGAAACTGTGACAATTATAGTTTTGCACGCATTGCAATGAACAGCCATAAGTGCAGAGCTATTACAAAGACATGTACATTCATGTCACACCTCCACCAGAACGTTACACTTAATACCCCGGTACCTAAAACAATCCTCTAGAAAAACGAGGAATCTTCCGTCACCAACCAAGGACAGATGCACACCAGACAAAAGGATTATGCCATACCATCCCCTGACATTCACCACAATAAAACCATACACTCAATATCCGGCACACAACCGTCCGACGGCTCTCTACAAAACTGTTACCCACATCAACACCATGCAATTCAGTCAACCTACCTCATTCAGGCATCCAATCACTCCAATAGATCACACCACCGAGGAGACCAACACCTTGCCTCATTACCCCGACACCAAGCGGAGTAAACGTGCAACAGTAAGAGCAAAATGCGCCGGAAAACTAGTTACCCACCGTTTCCCATAAAATTGTTTGTTCCTACACGCTGTCCTATAAAAACACGACGCCAACGCCTATATCCTAATGTTTCCCTCCACCTCCCTCATCCCCCAAGAGACATACAAGTAATCAACTATTACGTACCTGATAGCCCTCCCCACCTCGTTGGTCACCCCTCCCATATCTAACATTAAAGCCCTAAGGAGTGATATCTGACCCCCCCCCCAATAAAAGGAAAACCCTCTTCAACCACAATCTTACCACCTCCAAAGCAGAACAAAAATATACTACATGAAAAGCCGTTTCAACTTCCCCACAAAAACCGCATGACGCCTCTCTCACAAAACCCATTTGTCTCAGCACCTCTTTCGATGCCAAAGTCCCCATAAGAAATCTATATACTAATTCCCTCACTCTTGCCTGTATCCTTAGTTTACTAAATTCCACCCATATCACCTGCCAATCATATGTGGGATACACGGCCATCCCCTGCGGTGATTCCTGACGACGACCCACACCCACTAACCATTTTACCTTGAGTTTTTTAAACACTGCGAACCTTTATCATAAACCTCAACATATATCCACACTCCACTAAGTCTCTGCCACTCCACCATTTGCAGACATCCCTCATCACCTCCCCCACCCGAAGACCCCTTTCCCCCCCTGCCCGAATGTACCTCTGCTTAACATACAGCGCCTCCACCCTAGATCCCAATGCCATCAATCCCAATCCTCCCTGTCTTACCGCAGTCATTACCACATGTTTGCCCAACCACGCCCTCCCAAAACCCCACACATACCTTAATACTCTCCTTTGTAATTCCATAATATCCTGACTTCGTATGGGATAAATTTCCGCCACTCCCCACACCTTGCTATAAATCAGCTTATCTACCACCACAACCCTTTGATGCAAGGTTACATCCCCGGTCCGGAAACTCCTAAGCCTACTCAAAGCTCTGTCCATTATCATTTCTGAATTAACCCTCCTGCTTTCCTGTGCATCAGCCAAATACAAAATCCAACAAATCTTGAGCCTTTCTACAGTTATCCAGCCAAACTCCTTCCCCAAGCTCCTGCCTACCCAAGTACCTACCTCCAACAACCGTGATTTCTGCTTATTAACCCTCATCCCAGTAGAATTCCCAAAAATCTCAGGTACCCTTCCCACCTTACATAAATCCTCTATCTCATTAAGTAAAACAGTAGTATCATCTACATAACCCACAATATCGCACAAAAGCCTCCACTCTCCCCCATCCCTCCCGTCCCACCATCAACCAGAACATAGAAAGGATTCTGCATACATGCAAAGAGTATTTGGAAGAGCGGGCACCCCTGCCTCAAACCCCTCCCCATGCTTACAGGACTACCCAACCTACCATTTACCTGGAGGCTGTTGGAGCAGTGGCGTGACATGGAGGACTGTGGGGGCAGTGGTGTGATATGGAGGACTGTGCGAGCAGTGGTGTGATATGGAGGACTGTGGGAGTAGTTTTACCTGGAGTTTACCTGGAGAGAGTTCCGGGGGTCAACGCCCCCGCGGCCCGGTCTGTGACCAGGCCTCCTGGTGGATCAGAGCCTGATCAACCAGGCTGTTACTGCTGGCTGCACGCAGTCCAACGTACGAGCCACAGCCCGGCTGGTCAGGTACCGACTTTAGGTGCTTGTCCAGTGCCTGCTTGAAGGCAGCCAGGGGTCTATTGGTAATCCCCCTTATGTATGCTGGGAGGCAGGGGAACAGTCTCGGGCCCCTGACACTTATTGTATTGTCTCTTAACGTGCTAGTGACACCCCTGCTTTTCATTGGGGGGATGTTGCATCGTCTGCCGTGTCTTTTGCTTTCGCGGCGAGTGATTTTCGTGTACAAGTTCGATAACAGTCCCTCTAGGATTTTCCAGGTGTATATAATCATGTATCTCTCCAGCCTGCATTCCAGGGAGTACAGGTTCAGGAACTTCAAGCACTCCCAGTAATTGAGGTGTTTTATCTCCGTTATGCATACCGTGAAGGCTCTCTGTACATTTTCTAGGTCAGCAATTTCACCTGCCTTGAAAGGTGCTGTTAGTGTGCAGCAATATTCCAGCCTATATAGAACAAGCGACCTGAAGAGTGTCATCATGGGCTTAGCACCCCTAGTTTTGAAAGTTCTCATTATCCATCCTGTCATTTTTCTAGCAGATGCGATTGATTTGTAGATGAATGGTTCAGAGAACCGACATGTTGTTGAATTAGACACATGTGCAACTCTTGGGTATCTTTATTGAGGAAACGTTTCGCCACACAGTGGCTTCATCAGTCCATACAAAGGAGAATCTTGAACAGGACTGATTACCTCATTGTCCTCCTGTTCTTCAAGTTTCTCCTTTGTAAGGACTGATGAAGCCACTGTGTGGCGAAACGTTTCCTCAATAAAGATACCCAAGAGTTGCACATGTGTCTAATTCAACAACATGTCGGTTCTCTGAACCATTCATCTACAAACCTGTCAGACACTGCAACTTCTTGGGATCTTAATACTTGGGAATTCTTCACTTGCCTAATTCTTGGGCACGACCTATTTCCACATTGAACAAATGTGACACCACCTACGACTGCTGCACCTCTCCTGCCTACGGTTTATAAGCTATTTCTCCGCACGTATGCCGTATTCTATTCAAGATTCATAGACTGACCACATCGACTCAAGGTTGAGGGACTGATTACCTCATTCTCCTCCTGTTCTTCAAGATTCTCCTTTGTATGGACTGATGAAGCCACTGTGTGGCGAAACGCTTCCTCAATAAAGATACCCAAGAGTTGCACATGTGTCTAATTTATCAGATGCGATTGATACAATGTTATGGTCCTTGAAGGTGAGATCCTCCGACATGATCACTCCCAGGTCTTTGACGTTGGTTTTTCGCTCTAATTAGTGGAAGGAATTTGTTCTGTACTCTGATGAAGTTTTAATTTCCTCATGTTTACCATATCGGAGTAATTGAAATTTCTCATCGTTGAACTTCATATTGTTTTCTGCAGCCCACTGAAAGATTTGGTTGATGTCCACCTGGGGCCTTGCAGTGTCTGCATTGGAAGACACTGTCATGCAGATTCGGGTGTCATCTGCAAAGGAAGACACGGTGCTGTGGCTGACATCCTTGTCTATGTCAGATATGAGGATGAGAAAGAAGATGGAGCGAGTACTGTGCCTTGTGGAACAGAGCTTTACACCGTAGCCGCCTCAAACTTTACTCTGTTTACTACTACTCTTTGTGTTCTGTTTGCGAGGAAATTAT
Source organism: Cherax quadricarinatus (assembly GCF_038502225.1). Lineage (NCBI taxonomy): Eukaryota > Metazoa > Arthropoda > Malacostraca > Decapoda > Parastacidae > Cherax > Cherax quadricarinatus. The sequence continues at coordinate 27,113,181 of NC_091329.1, forward strand.
AGATCTATCTACCAACTTTTCCTGTTATTCCTTTAGCACGCCATGGTCACACTTGTCGAAGGCTTTTGCAAAGTCTGTATATATTACATCTGCATTTTTTTTGTCTTCTAGTGCATCTAGGACCTTGTCGTAGTGATCCAATAGCTGAGACAGACAGGAGCGACCTGCTCTAAACCCATGTTCCCCTGGGTTGTGTAATTGATGGGTATCTAGATGGGTGGCGATCTTGCTTCTTAGGACCCTTTCAAAGATTTTTATGATATGGGATGTTAGTGTTATTGGTCTGTAGTCCTTTGTTATTGCTTTACTGCCCCCTTTGTGGAGTGGAGCTATGTCTGTTGTTTTTAGTAACTGTGGGACGACCCCCGTGTCCATGCTCCCTCTCCATAGAATGGTAAAAGCTCGTGATAGGGGCTTCTTGCAGTTCTTGATGAACACGGAGTTCCATGAGTCTGGCCCTGGGGCAGAGTCCTTGGACATGTCATTTATCGCCTGTTCGAAGTCATTTGACGTCAGGATAATGTCAGATAGGCTTGTGTTAACCAAATTCTGTGGCTCTCTCATAAAAAATTCATTTTGATCTTCGACTCTCAGTCTGGTTAGCGGCTTGCTAAAAACTGAGTCATATTGGGACCCATCTTGTTTAAGTAGGGGCCCAATACTGGATGTTGTTCTCGACTTTGATTTGGCATAAGAAAAATACTTTAGGTTTCTTTCGATTTCATTTATGGCTTTTAGTTCTCCTCGCGATTCCTTTAGCTTAAGTTCGATGTTTCCTATGTCTCTGACCAGTGACTCCCTGCGCATTTCAGATAAATTGGCGTCTTTCAGCCGCTCTGTTATTCTTTTCCGTAGCCTGTAAATGGAGCGCCTGTCTCCTTCTATTTTACATCTACTCCTTTTTCTTAAAGGAATAAGTCTTGAGCATACATCGAGTGCCACCGAGTTAATCTGTTCTAGGCATAAGTTGGGGTCTGTGTTGCTTAGTCTATCTTCCCAGCTTATATCGTTTAGGACTTGATTTACTTGGTCCCACTTTATGTTCTTGTTATTGAAGTTGAATTTGGCTTCGAAGGCTCCCTCGTGACTAATCTCATTTTGTCGGTCTGGAGCCCCGCGCATACATGTCTGAACCTCGATTATGTTGTGATCTGAGTATATTGTTTTTGATATGGTGACATTTCGTATCAGATCATCATTGTTAGTGAAGATGAGGTCTAGTGTATTTTCCAGTCTAGTAGGCTCTATTATTTGCTGGTTTAAGTTGAATTTTGTGCAGAGATTTAAAAGCTCGTGTGTGTGTGAGTTTTCATCAGAGCTGCCTCCTGGTGCTATCACTGCAACAACATTATTTGTTATATTCCTCCATTTTAGGTGCCGGAAGTTGAAATCCCCCAGTAGCAAAATGTTGGGTGCAGGAGCTGCCAGATTTTCCAGACAGTGGTCAATTTTTGACAGTTGTTCCTGGAATTGTTGGGACGTTGCATCTGCCACAATGACTAGGTTTTGGTTCTCGATCTTTACTGCTAAAACTTCCACTACATCATTTGAGGCATTAAGCAGTTCTGTGCAAACAAGTGACTCTGCGATATACAGGCCAACCCCCCCCTTTTGCCTGTTCACTCTGTCACATCTGTATAGGTTGTAACCTGGGATCCATATTTCGTTGTCCAAGTGATCCTTTATGTGGGTCTCTGTGAAAGCCGCAAGCAGTCCACGGATGAAAGGTATTTTGTTGTTCGTTGCTGGCTTTAGACCCTGTATATTTGCAAAGAAGAATGTCATGGGACTGGTGGTATTGGTGGTACTGGGTGGGACATTTTTTTCCGGCACTAGTATCTGTATCTGTTGGTTTGGAGTGGTTGGACATCGACTGTGGTTCCACTCCAGAAATGACTGGATTTGGCGTACGATCTCCGCCATTTCCTGCCAGTTTTTTTTTCCTTCCTGGCACTAAAAACACCTCTCCCTCTTGAGTGGCTGTGGGTACCCAGGTTTTCCCATGGCCTGGATGTTTCGTATTTTTTTGTCCCCTTCAGATGGTGTGCCTGGCAATTTAAGTTATAGCACAGTCTTTCCTGTACTGAAGAGGGACACATTTCAGGGTGAAAAAGCTTACAGGAAGTGAGTTTGCATTTTCCTGTTGCCATATGGGCACGGCATTTTCTAGGGTGGCCATAGTTGCATGTCCCATCTGCTTTTCCAGATTTCCCATGCCTGCAGATACCAAGTGGATAGTATGTGCACAGGCTTGGTTTCCGCTTGCCTTGGGTTTCTGTGACTGTATTCCCTGTTGGTGCATGTTTACCTGTCTCATTCCTATCCTCACTAGTACTAACAATGGAGCCCTCACCAGTTGTTTCTGGTAATATATCCTCACTATTGCTAGTGGAGTCCCCTTGTTTGCTATCTCCTGTGGTATTACTGGTTTGTAATATTGGTTTTATCTTGTCCTTGACTACACTTGTTTCCCCACTACAGCTCCTGTCTCCCTCGAGGTCATTTATATGCATTCCCTCATGCGTACATTTACTGACTACCTGGACAGCACCTCCATCCTCACCATTTCTGTCTCCCAGGTCAGCACCTCCATCCTCACCATTACTGTCTCTCAGGACAGCTCCTCCAGCTTCACCATTTCTGTCACCCAGGACATCACCTCCAGCCTTACAGTTTCTGACTACATATCCAGCACCGAGTTCAATACCATCCAGCCCAGACTTTTTATTTTCCCATCTGTTATAGAATGCTTCCAGGTTTTCTATGAAGGCTGCTTTGATGTTATCCTCTTTTAATACCAATGTGATTTTAATCCACAGATTTATCTCATTAGGGCATACCCAAAACACTTCCCTGATTTAATACTGCTTGTAGATAGTTCTTGGATATCTGCACAAGGGGCGTGACACCAATTTCCACCAAAAATGGCAAGTTGTCCATGTGGAAGCCCGTTTGTTTGATTGACTGCAGACTACACAGAGCTTTATAATGTGATTTGAATGGTTGATTTACTATAGTTCTACTAGTAACCCCTTGAATATTCTACGAATAACCGCCTTAAAGTGAAGATCTGGCTATTTGTATTTCTATTTCGAGCTGTACTTGTATATTAGCTTACCGTTGCACGTTCCTGTTTTATTAGTGGTGTGACATGGAGGGCTGTGGGAGCAGTGGTGTGACATGGAGGGCTGTGGGAGCAGTGGTGTGACATGGAGGGCTGTGGGAGCAGTGATGTGACATGGAGGACTGTGGGAGCAGTGGTGTGACATGGAGGACTGTGGGAGCAGTGATGTGACATGGAGGACTGTGGGAGCAGTGGTGTGACATGGAGGGCTGTGGGAGCAATGGTGTGACATGGAGGACTGTGGGAGCAGTGGTGTGACATGGAGGACTGTGGGAGCAGTGGTGTGACATGGAGGACTGTGGGAGCAGTGGTGTGACATGGAGGACAGGGGGAGCAGTGGTGTGACATGGAGGACTGTGGGAGCAGCGATGTGACATGGAGGACTGTGGGAGCAGTGGTGTGACATGGAGGGTTGTGGGAGCAGTGGTGTGACATGGAGAGCTGTGGGAGCAGTGGTGTGACATGGAGGACTGTGGGAGCAGTGGTGCGACATGGAGGACTGTGGGAGCAGTGGTGTGACATGGAGGACTGTGGGAGCAGTGGTGTGACATGGAGGACTGTGGGAGCAGTGGTGTGACATGTAGGGCTGTGGGAGCAGTGGTGTGACATGGAGGGCTGTGGGAGCAGTGGTGTGACATGGAGGACTGTGGGAGCAGTGGTGTGACATGGAGGACTGTGGGAGCAGTGGAGTGACATGGAGGGCTGTGGGAGCAGTGGTGTGACATGGAGGACTGTGGGAGTAGTGGTGTGACATGGAGGACTGTGGGAGCAGTGGTGTGGCATGGAGGGCTGTGGGAGTAGTGGTGTGACATGGAAGACTGTGGGAGCAGTGGTGTGACATGGAGGGCTGTGGGAGCAGTGGTGTGACATGGAGGACTGTGGGAGCAGTGGTGTGACATGGAGGACTGTGGGATCAGTGGTGTGACATGCAGGGCTGTGGGAGCAGTGGTGTGACATGGAGGGCTGTGGGAGCAGTGGTGTGACATGGAGGACTGTGGGAGCAGTGTTGTGACATGGAGGACTGTGGGAGCAGTGGTGTGACATGGAGGACTGTGGGAGCAGTGTTGTGACATGGAGGACTGTGGGAGCAGTGGTGTGGCATGGAGGGCTGTGGAAGTAGTGGTGTGACATGGAGGACTGTGGGAGCAGTGGTGTGACATGGAGGGCTGTGGGAGCAGAGGTGTGACATGGAGGACTGTGGGAGCAGTGGTGTGACATGGAGGACTGTGGGAGCAGTGGTGTGACATGGAGGACTGTGGGAGCAGTGGAGTGACATGGAGGGCTGTGGGAACAGTGATGTGACATGGAGGACTGTGGGAGCAGTGGTGTGACATGGAGGACTGTGGGAGCAGTGATGTGACATGGAGGACTGTGGGAGCAGTGGTGTGACATGGAGGGCTGTGGGAGCAGTGGTGTGACATGGAGGGCTGTGGGAGCAATGGTGTGACATGGAGGACTGTGGGAGCAGTGGTGTGACATGGAGGACTGTGGGAGCAGTGGTGTGACATGGAGGACTGTGGGAGCAGTGGAGTGACACGGAGGGCTGTGGGAGCAGTGGTGTGACATGGAGGACTGTGGGAGTAGTGGTGTGACATGGAGGACTGTGGGAGCAGTGGTGTGACATGGAGGGCTGTGGGAGCAGTGGTGTGACATGGAGGACTGTGGGAGCAGTGGTGTGACATGGAGGACTGTGGGATCAGTGGTGTGACATGCAGGGCTGTGGGAGCAGTGGTGTGACATGGAGGGCTGTGGGAGCAGTGGTGTGACATGGAGGACTGTGGGAGCAGTGGTGTGACATGGAGGACTGTGGGAGCAGTGGTGTGGCATGGAGGGCTGTGGAAGTAGTGGTGTGACATGGAGGACTGTGGGAGCAGTGGTGTGACATGGAGGGCTGTGGGAGCAGAGGTGTGACATGGAGGACTGTGGGAGCAGTGGTGTGACATGGAGGACTGTGGGAGCAGTGGAGTGACATGGAGGGCTGTGGGAACAGTGATGTGACATGGAGGACTGTGGGAGCAGTGGTGTGACATGGAGGACTGTGGGAACAGTGATGTGACATGGAGGACTGTGGGAGCAGTGGTGTGACATGGAGGGCTGTGGGAGCAGTGGTGTGACATGGAGGGCTGTGGGAGCAATGGTGTGACATGGAGGACTGTGGGAGCAGTGGTGTGACATGGAGGACTGTGGGAGCAGTGGTGTGACATGGAGGACTGTGGGAGCAGTGGTGTGACATGGAGGACTGTGGGAGCAGTGGTGTGACATGGAGGACTGTGGGAGCAGTGATGTGACATGGAGGACTGTGGGAGCAGTGGTGTGACATGGAGGGTTGTGGGAGCAGTGGTGTGACATGGAGGACTGTGGGAGCAGTGATGTGACATGGAGGACTGTGGGAGCAGTGGTGTGACATGCAGGGCTGTGGGAGCAGTGGTGTGACATGGAGGGCTGTGGGAGCAGTGGTGTGACATGGAGGACTGTGGGAGCAGTGATGTGACATGGAGGACTGTGGGAGCAGTGGTGTGGCATGGAGGGCTGTGGGAGCAGTGGTGTGACATGGAGGACTGTGGGAGTAGTGGTGTGACATGGAGGACTGTGGGAGCAGTGGTGTGGCATGGAGGGCTGTGGGAGTAGTGGTGTGACATGGAAGACTGTGGGAGCAGTGGTGTGACATGGAGGGCTGTGGGAGCAGTGGTGTGACATGGAGGACTGTGGGAGCAGTGGTGTGACATGGAGGACTGTGGGATCAGTGGTGTGACATGCAGGGCTGTGGGAGCAGTGGTGTGACATGGAGGGCTGTGGGAGCAGTGGTGTGACATGGAGGACTGTGGGAGCAGTGTTGTGACATGGAGGACTGTGGGAGCAGTGGTGTGGCATGGAGGGCTGTGGAAGTAGTGGTGTGACATGGAGGACTGTGGGAGCAGTGGTGTGACATGGAGGGCTGTGGGAGCAGAGGTGTGACATGGAGGACTGTGGGAGCAGTGGTGTGACATGGAGGACTGTGGGAGCAGTGGAGTGACATGGAGGGCTGTGGGAACAGTGATGTGACATGGAGGACTGTGGGAGCAGTGGTGTGACATGGAGGACAGTGGGAGCAGTGATGTGACATGGAGGACTGTGGGAGCAGTGGTGTGACATGGAGGGCTGTGGGAGCAGTGGTGTGACATGGAGGGCTGTGGGAGCAATGGTGTGACATGGAGGACTGTGGGAGCAGTGGTGTGACATGGAGGACTGTGGGAGCAGTGGTGTGACATGGAGGACTGTGGGAGCAGTGGAGTGACATGGAGGGCTGTGGGAGCAGTGGTGTGACATGGAGGACTGTGGGAGTAGTGGTGTGACATGGAGGACTGTGGGAGCAGTGGTGTGACATGGAGGGCTGTGGGAGCAGTGGTGTGACATGGAGGACTGTGGGAGCAGTGGTGTGACATGGAGGACTGTGGGATCAGTGGTGTGACATGCAGGGCTGTGGGAGCAGTGGTGTGACATGGAGGGCTGTGGGAGCAGTGGTGTGACATGGAGGACTGTGGGAGCAGTGGTGTGACATGGAGGACTGTGGGAGCAGTGGTGTGGCATGGAGGGCTGTGGAAGTAGTGGTGTGACATGGAGGACTGTGGGAGCAGTGGTGTGACATGGAGGGCTGTGGGAGCAGAGGTGTGACATGGAGGACTGTGGGAGCAGTGGTGTGACATGGAGGACTGTGGGAGCAGTGGAGTGACATGGAGGGCTGTGGGAACAGTGATGTGACATGGAGGACTGTGGGAGCAGTGGTGTGACATGGAGGACTGTGGGAGAAGTGGTGTGACATAGAGGACTGTGGGAGCAGTGGTGTGACATGGAGGAGTGTGGGAGCAGTGGTGTGACATGGAGGACTGTGGGAGCAGTGGTGTGACATGGAGGACCGTGGGAGCAGTTGTGTGACATGGAGGACTGTGGGAGCAGTGGTGTGACATGGAGAGCTGTGGGAGCAGTGGTGTGACATGGAGGGCTGTGGGAGCAGTGGTGTGACATGGAGGACTGTGGGAGCAGTGGTGTGACATGGGGGACTGTGGGAGTAGTGGTGTGACATGGATGACTGTGGGAGCAGTGGTGTGACATGAAGGACTCTGGGAGCAGTGGTGGGACATGCAGGGCTGTGGGAGCAGTGGTGTGACATGAAGGGCTGTGGGAGCAGTGGTGTGACATGGAGGACTGTGGGAGCAGTGGTGTGACATGGAGGACTGTGGGAGCAGTGGAGTGACATGGAGGGCTGTGGGAGCAGTGGTGTGACATGGAGGACTGTGGGAGTAGTGGTGTGACATGGAGGACTGTGGGAGCAGTGGTGTGACATGGAGGACTGTGGGAGCAGTGATGTGACATGGAGGACTGTGGGAACAGTGGTGTGACATGGAGGGCTGTGGGAGCAGTGGTGTGGCATGGAGGACTGTGGGAGCAATGGTGTGACATGGAGGACTGTGGGAGCAGTGGTGTGACATAGAGGACTGTGGGAGCAGTGGTGTGACATGGAGGGCTGTGGGAGCAGTGGTGTGACATGGAGGACTGTGGGAGTAGTGGTGTGACATGGAGGACTGTGGGAGCAGTGATGTGACATGGAGGACTGTGGGAGCAGTGGTGTGACATGGAGGGCTGTGGGAGCAGTGGTGTGACATGGAGGGCTGTGGGAGCAATGGTGTGACATGGAGGACTTTGGGAACAGTGGTGTGACATGGAGGACTGTGGGAGAAGTGGTGTGACATAGAGGACTGTGGGAGCAGTGGTGTGACATGGAGAGCTGTGGGAGCAGTGGTGTGACATGGAGGGCTGTGGGAGCAGTGGTGTGACATGGAGGACTGTGGGAGCAGTGGTGTGACATGGGGGACTCTGGGAGCAGTGGTGTGACATGGATGACTGTGGGAGCAGTGGTGTGACATGGAGGACTGTGGGAGCAGTGGTGTGACACGGAGGACTGTGGGAGCAGTGGTGTGAAACGGAGGATTGTGGGAGCAGTGGTGTGACATGGAGGACTGTGGGAGCAGTGGTGTGACATGGAGGACTGTGGGAGCAGTGGTGTGACATGGAGGGCTGTGGGAGCAGTGGTGTGACATGGAGGACTGTGGGAGCAGTGATGTGACATGGAGGACTGTGGGAGCAGTGGTGAGACATGGAGGGCTGTGGGAGCAGTGGTGTGACATGGAGGGCTGTGGGAGCAATGGTGTGACATGGAGGACTGTGGGAGCAGTGGTGTGACATGGAGGACTGTGGGAGCAGTGGTGTGACATGGATGGCTGTGGGAGCAGTGGTGTGACATGGAGGGCTGTGGGAGCAATGGTGTGACATGGAGGACTGTGGGAGCAGTGGTGTGACATGGAGGACTGTGGGAGCAGTGGTGTGACATGGAGGACTGTGGGAGCAGTGATGTGACATGGAGGACTGTGGGAGCAGTGATGTGACATGGAGGGCTGTGGGAGCAGTGGTGTGACATGGAGGGCTGTGGGAGCAATGGTGTGACATGGAGGGCTGTGGGAGCAATGGTGTGACATGGAGGACTGTGGGAGCAGTGGTGTGACATGGAGGACTGTGGGAGCAGTGGTGTGACATGGAGGACTGTGGGAGCAGTGGTGTGACATGGAGAGCTGTGGGAGCAGTGGTGTGACATGGAGGGCTGTGGGAGCAGTGGTGTGACATGGAGGACTGTGGGAGCAGTGGTGTGACATGGGGGACTGTGGGAGCAGTGGTGTGACATGGAGGACTGTGGGAGCAGTGGTGTGACATGGAGGACTCTGGGAGCAGTGGTGTGACACGGAGGACTGTGGGAGCAGTGGTGTGACACGGAGGATTGTGGGAGCAGTGGTGTGACATGGAGGACTGTGGGAGCAGTGGTGTGACATGGAGGACTGTGGGAGCAGTGGTGTGACATGTAGGGCTGTGGGAGCAGTGGTGTGACATGGAGGACTGTGGGAGCAGTGGTGTGACATGGAGGACTGTGGGAGCAGTGGAGTGACATGGAGGGCTGTGGGAGCAGTGGTGTGACATGGAGGACTGTGGGAGCAGTGGTGTGACATGGAGGACTGTGGGAGCAGTGAGGTGACACGGAGGACTGTGGGAGCAGTGGTGTGACACGGAGGATGTGGGAGCAGTGGTGTGACATGGAGGGCTGTGGGAGCAGTGGTGTGACATGGAGGGCTGTGGTAGCAGTGGTGTGACATGGAGGACTGTGGGAGAAGTGGTGTGACGTGGAGGGCTGTGGGAGCAGTGGTGTGACATAGAGGACTGTGGGAACAGTGGTGTGACATGGAGGGCTGTGGGCGGCAGTAGAAGGATGAAGTAGGATGAGGAAGGGTGAAGGATGACGAGGTAGTTTAAAGGAGGAAGAGTATGTGAATGATGAGGTCGGATGGGAGTGTGAAGGAGGATGAGGTAGTGTGAAGGAGGATGAGGTAGTATGAAGGAGGATGAGGTAGTATGAAGGAGGATGAGGTAGTATGAAGGAGGATGAGGTAGTATGAAGGATGATGAGGTAGTATGAAGGAGGATGAATGTGTGTGTGAGACAGTGAGGAAGGATGAAATTGAGTGTAGAGGAAGTGTTGCTAAGATGAGCTTATGTGAGAGGGTGTGGGTGGGTGTGGGAGGGTTTGGGAGGTGTGTGAGGGTGTGAGAGGGTGTGGGAGAGTGTGGGAGGGTGTTGGAGGAGTGGGAGGGTGTTGGAAGGTGTGGGAGGGTGAATTATGAGGAAGAGTGAGAGAATGAGGGTGAAGGAAGGGCTGAGAGTAGATGAGAGTGAGGTAGTGCCATGACTAATACCTTATTCAGCTCACATACTCAGTAGCCATAGTTCAATCTCCTGCACAGATTGAAACACTGGGCATGTTCTCTCACACCTACTGTCCCTCCACACATATCAGTTAGAAAGTACAGTGAAACCTCTGGTCACGACCATAATTCGTTCCAAAACTCTGGTCACGACCTGATTTGGTCGTGACCCGAACTTAATTTTCCCACTGGACTGTATGAAAATACGATTAATCCGTTCCAGACCCCTACGAACTGTATGTAAATATTGCTTTTTAAGGTTTTTAAGCACAAAATAGTTAATTATACCATAGAATGCACAGTGTAACAGTAAACCAAATATTAAAACCTTTAATAACAGAGAAAACTAACATTGCATGAGTCGGTTCTGGCTTTGTTCATATTGTGCTGCTTGAACACACAAGGATTTTCGAACTAGTAGACGACTAGCGGTTTAATTTTTAGATCGCCACTTGCGCTCGCGCACAACATAGCAAAAGGGTTAATCTGTCCTTCATTGGCTTGTGGCCGAGCAAAGTCTTCTCTTCCTGGGTTATGTAGGTCCTCCTCGGCATCTTCATCCAAAACAACCCAGTCTCGTCACAGTTAAACACTTAGTGCAGGACGTATCCTTCGGCATTCACGAATTCAGCCAAATCTTTCGCTTCTGCAGCAGCAGAACTAGCAGCCTCTCCATGTCTTACCACACTATGAATGCGACTTCTCTTACGAAGCTTTTCAAACAATCCTCTTCTGTCTTTAAATTCATCACTTTCTGCACTCGTAGAAGGGTAATTCTGCCGCAAATCACTGTGCATCTTCCTAGCATTCTCGAATATGATCGCCTCACTTACGTTATCACCGCAAGTTGCTTCTCGTTCAACCACTAACAACAGTTTCTCCACCTTTTCCAGCACTTGAGGCTCTGTTTGGTTAATATCGTAACTCCCTTAGCAACATTAGCTGCTTTAACAGCCGCTCTCTGCTTCAGAATAGTCGAGATCGCAGACTTGGGCTTTTTGAACACGGCAGCATGATCGGTAACACGCACACCACGCTGATACTTTTTACCTACTCTTTTTACCCACATTATCACTCTTCACTTGCTTACAGGCCATAGTTAATTGCAAAATGAATTAAATAACGCACGAAATACAACACAAGGAGTTCACAGCGAATGGACGCACGACTGACCGAGACACTACAAGGTGAAGTGTACACAATAACAGGAAGTGGGGAAAATTGGCGTGTGAGAAAAAAATGGCACAGAATGCGAAAATTGGCACGGCTGTGTTTGTTCGGCACCCGATTATGTGTTCGTGACCAGATGCAAAAAAATGGCGATTTTTTGGGTCGTGAACCGATTTGTTAGTGTTCGGAAGCGTTCGTGACCAGAGGTTCCACTGTATCTGGGTGTTAGTCACCTTACACCTGCTGTCCCTCCTCACTTATCATTAAGTAGGTACCTGGATGTTAGTCATCTTACACCTGATGTCCCTCTTCAAATAGCAGTATGTAGATACCTGAGTGTTAGTTACCTTACATCTGATGTCCGTCTTCACCTAGCAGTAAGTAGGTACCCGAGTGTTATTCGACTGGTGTGGGTGGCATCCTGCGGGGGGAGGTAGATAGGGCTGGGCTTTGAAATGAGCTGAGGTAGGATAATAGGTCTCATGGCTTAGATTGTAAACTTGAGCTGTGTTAAAAAAAAGAGGGTTTTAGTGAAGGATGAGGAAGGTGGAAGTGGGTGAGGGAGCGTGAGCGTGGATGTGGGAGGGTAAGGGAGGGTGAAGGTGAGTGAGGGAGGGGTGACAACAGTGTGAATAATTGCCTAAGAGTAAGACCCTTCCAGTAGAGGTCAAAGGTAGCAAACCAATATTTTATTAGGGTGGAGTCTGAGTGACGAGTGCGAGGCAGTGTATGTGCGAGACAGTGTATGTATGTGTGAGGCAGTGTGAGGCAGTGTATGTGTGAGGCAGTGTGAGGCAGTGTATGTGTGAGGCAGTGTATGTGTGAGGCAGTGTATGTGTGAGGCAGTGTATGTGTGAGGCAGTGTATGTGTGAAGCAGTGTGGGGCAGTGTACGTGCGAGGCAGTGTATGTGTGAGGCAATGTGTGAGGCAGTGTATGTGTGAGGCAGTATGTGTGTGAGGCAGTGTGAGGCAGTGTATGTGTGGAGCAGTGTATGTGTGAGGCAGTGTGTGAGGCAGTGTATGTGTCATGCAGTGTGTATGTGAGACAGTGTGAGTGTGAAACAGTGTATGTGTGAGGCAGTGTATGTGTGAGGCAGTGTGTGTGTGTGTGTGAGGCAGTGTGAATGTAAGGCAGTGTATGTGTGAGGCAGAGTGTGTGAGGCAGTGTGGGTGTGAGGCAGTGTATGTGTGAGGCAGTGTGAGTGTGAGGCAGTGCATGTGTGAGGCAGAGTGTGAGGCAGTGAGTGTGAGGCAGTGCATGTGTCAGGAAGTGAGTGTGAGGTAGTGGAAGTGTGAGGCAGTGTGAGTGTGAGGCAGTGAGAGTGTGAGGCAGTGTATGTGTGAGGCAGTGTGAGTGTGAGGCAGTGAGAGTGTGAGGCAGTGTATGTGTGAGGCAGTGTATGTGTGAGGCAGTGTATGTGTGAGGCAGTGAGAGTGTGAGGCGGTGTATGTGTGAGGCAGTGTATGTGTGAGGCAGAGTGTGAGGCAGTGTGAGGCAGTGTGTGAGGCAGTGTGAGCGTGTGATGCAGTGTGAGACAGTGTATGTGTGAGGCAGTGCATGTTTGGTATTTGTGAGGCAGTGTGTGAGGCAGTGTGAGGCAGTGCATGTGCGAGGCAGTGCATGTGTGAGGCAGTGCATGTGTGAGGCAGTGCATGTGTGAGGCAGTGCATGTGTGAGGCAGTGCATGTTTGGTATTTGTGAGGCAGTGTGTGAGGCAGTGTGAGGCAGTGCATGTGCGAGGCAGTGTATGAGTGAGGCAGTGTATGTGTGAGGCAGTGTATGTGTGAGGCAGTGTATGTGTGAGGCAGTGCGAGTGTAAGGCAGTGCATGTGTGAGGCAGTCTGAGTGTGAGGCAGTGTATGTGTGAGACAGTGCGAGTGTGAGGCAGTGCATATGTGAGGCAGTGCATATGTGAGGCAGTGTATGTGTGAGGCAGTGCATGTGTAAGGCAGTGCATGTGTGAGGCAGTGCATGTGTGAGGCAGTGCATGTGTGAGGCAATGCGAGTGTAAGGCAGTGCGAGTGTAAGGAAGTGCGAGTGTAAGGAAGTGCGAGTGTAAGGCAGTGCGAGTGTAAGACCTCAGAGGGAAGTGAACATCATCTGAGGGAAGTGTAGGGAAGGAAATAGAATGAGAGTGAGAAGGGTGGGGAGAGTAGATGAGAGGAAGAACAAAATGATAAGAATAAGAGGGGTGAGGAGAGATGAGAGGGAAGATAGTATGAGGACTAGAAAGATAGGAGGGAGGGAGGTGGGTAATGAGATAGCAAGTGAGAGAGAGAGATGAGGGATCATGCGTCAGGTGTTGCTCATTCATCTCTTCTCTGTTCCAGCAAAACAATACTCAATACTTTCTTATTATTTTCTTTAAATTCATTGGGAAGCACTAAAGTCCTGAGCCACGTCGTCCATCTCTCTCTCTCTCTCTCTCAAAGAAAAAAAAAAAGAAATTACCATCATTCATTCAACAGCCGTCTTGCCGTAAGTGCGCGTACATCACACTTTAACTGACTCTGAGACGCAGCTCCCCGTCTCCTCCTGAGGTAACACCTTTTATACACGGTGTAGGATAGCAGAAGACCAGCAAGAACTGGACTGATAGACTTTTGACAGTTTTATTCACAATTGTACTGACATCCCTCAGTACGTCAAGCTAACAAGCTTCTATGAATATTTTCATTAGTGCTTCCTTGATCACATTCAAACAGGACATCAAATCATAAAAGACACTTGTTTTTACTCTGTTCTAACATGCTAACTCATAGATGCTGGAAACTCTATCACTAATAACTTGTACATGAATGGTATACAATACTTACAAGATGAAAATTAGACACATGTGCAACATCTGGGTGTTTTTATTGTAGAATTATCGCCATCCAGTGGTTTCATCAATACAAATTCAAGGACATGATTGGAAGACAGTAGAACTATATACAAAAGATGAGGTAATCAGTCCCTCCGCCTTGGAGCTGGTGTGAAGAGCACCGTAATCGTGAAGAATCTGGAACACAGGCAAGGCTTGGTTAAGTAGGTTAGGCTAGGTTCGTCAGGAAACAGGACAAGTGTCAAGAAGGTTGGCGCTTATGTACTGGCGTCAGGCGGAAAGGGGCGGGTAGGAGACAAAGACATTGTCACTCGTAGACGGGATTCCCCAGTGGAAGTAGGTCATACCCGTGGTACGGGTTAGTAGTAGTGACCTACTTCCACTTGGGAATCCCGACTACCAGTGACAATATCTTTGCCTGCTACCCGTCCCTTACCACCTGACATCAGAGTATAAGCGCTAGCTTTCTTGACACTTGTACTGTTTCCTGACGAACCTTACCTAACCTAACCTTGCCTGTGTTGGAGATTCTTCACAACTACGGTGATCTTCACACCAGCTTCAAGGCCGAGGGACTAATTACCTCATCTTTTGTACATATGTAATTCTACTGTCTTCAAATTATGTTCTTGAATTTGTATGGTGAAACGTCTACAATAAAGATACCCAGATGTTGCGTATGTGTCTAATTTTCACTGATAACTTCTTTCAAGACATCCTCCTTCCATTTCTTCCTTGGAAACCTCCTCCATCCCTCATCTTCCCCACCCTCTTCTGCTCCATCCTTTTTAAACAGCCATGTCATCTTAACCTTTCTTCTACACATCGTCTTCTTCTTCTTATGACCAAAGTCTTTGGTAAGATGGGTAAGGAAGAAGGAAGGGTAAGGATGGAAATATTTGAAAAGGGTGGGAGGGGGGAGAGAGGTAGGACATAAAAGGCAAGTGGCCCAACCACTTTGGTGCAATTTATTAAGTGTATGTGTAATAATAGAAAATTCTTGAAGGGGTATAATACTAACCCATCAGAGTCACATAGATATAACAGATATATAGGTACATGACTCTGAATTGGTAGTATATATACAAGTTGCAATTGCTTTTTTTTCACACACCGTCTTCTAGTTTGTACGATGCTAATTCTCACTGTACATTGATCACATGCATCCTCCTTGATGCAACATTTGAAAGCCATGCATCACATCTATACAAAGGCAGGTATAACAAGGAAGGCACTGCAGTGGATCAGAGAATACCTGACGGTAAGGCAGCAGCGAGTCATGGTACGTGATGAGGTGTCAGAGTGGGTGCCTGTGACGAGCAGGGTTCCATAGGGGTCAGTACTAGGACGGTGCTGTTTCTGATATATGTGAATGACGTGATGGAAAGAATAGACTCAGAAGTGTCCATGTTTGCAGACGATGTGAAGCTAATGAGGAGAACTCAGTTGGAGGAAGATTAGGCAGGACTACAGAGGGATCATGCCTGGTTCAGCAATTGGCTCCTGGGGTTCAACCCCACGAAGTGCAGAGTCATGAAGATCGGAATAGGGCAAAGAAGACCACAGAGTACAGTCTAGGGGACCGAAGACTACAAACCTCACTCAGGGACAAAGATCTTGGAGTGTGTATAATACCGAGCACATCTCCTAAGGCGCACATCAACCAAATAACTGCTGCAGCATATGGGCGACTAGCGAACCTAAGAACAGCATTCCGATATCTCGGTAAGGAGTCGTTCCGGGCCTTGTACACCGTGTACGTCAGACCCATATTGGAGGATGCAGTTCCAGTCTGGAACTCACATCTGATCAAGCACGTCAGGAAACTAGAAAAAGTGCAAAGGTTTGCAACAAGACTAGTCCCGGAGCTGAGGGGCATGTCCTACGAGGAGAGGTTAGAGGAACTCGAGCTGACGACACTGCAGGACAGGAGGAACAAGGGGGACACGATAACGACATATAAAATCCTGAGAGGAATCGACAGGGTAGACAGACAGGATGTTCCAGAGATGGGACACAGCAACAAGGGGTCACAGTTGGAAGTTGAAGACTCAGACGAGTCACAGGGATGTTATGAAGTATTTCTTCAGTCAGAGTCGTCAGGAAGTGGAACAGTCTGCAAAGTGAGGTAGTAGAGGCAGGTACCACACACATACAGAGGCATGATAAAGCTCATGGAGGAGGGAGAGAGTGGACTTAGTGGCGACCAGTGAAGAGGCGGAGCCAGGAGCTACGACTCAACCCCTGCAACCACAATTTGGCTGATAAAATTCTCTGGTACATACCAGTTTCTTTCCAGTAGTAATAGTAGTAGTAGTAGTAATACTGTAATTTTATTTCTGTAAGTACACGTACAAGGTATACAGGCCTAGCTGATATCAATGACATACTACTATATAGAAAGCCACTTGTTATGCAGAGCAATTCTGGCAAATTAGGTCAGTTTTGTACCAGGATGCGACCCACACCAGTCGACTAACTCCCTGGTACCCGTTTTACTGATGTGTGAACATAGACAACCAGTGTAAAGAAACACGCCCAGTGTTGTTACTCTCGCAGTATGAAGCGAGAGCTTGAGCCACCAGGTCACAGGGCACCGCAATAGTACATGCCAGTTTATTTCCAGTATTAATAGTAGTAGCAGCAGTAGGTGTAGAGGGTTGTGATAGTCAAGCAAAACCAGTAGTAACTAGATGTAAATTCACTGGTACTAAGAGTGGTAGTGTAGTAACAAGAGTAGATTAAGATAGAAGCAGTACTAAATGGATATAAGCAGCTGTATCCCACGTTCTCCATACAGTTCCATCTTCACTAAACTCCATGCCATTTTTTTTGAGTTTGGTATGGTAGAAATCCCCCCCCCCCCATTTTCATGCTGGCTGTGACTTTAGGGAGTGAAGGATGGGGCAGAGCCTTCTGCTTTCTCTCTTGACTTACAAACCTAATCCTTAATTAAGCTAGCAGCGGATGCTTCTCGGCAGATAGCCTCAGTGTGGACTTTCAAGTTCTCTGTTATCTATCATTCACATGTTCTACCATGGAACATTCAACCAAGATGTTCTTGGTTCTTGCACGTGGGATGTTACCAGGAATACCTGCCAGGTGCTTGCTACAAGCAGCATCAGTGTAGTCACCCAGGCTCCATCCTTCATCAAAGGCTTCACTACGAAGAGTCGTCATGCAACACTTACTTCCATGGCATGTGTTTACGTATCCCCTGCCTACCTGGAGTGTGTTCCGGGGGTCAACATCTCCTCGGCTCAATCCTCGACCAGGCCTCGCGGAGGATCAGGGCCTGGTCAACCAGGATGTTACTGCTGGCAGCATGCACTCCAGTGCACGAACCACAACCCGGTTGATTGAGCACTGACACGTAGGTATTTTTCCAGTTTCCTCTTGAAGACAGCCAGGGGTCTATTGGTAATTCCCCTCATGTATGATGGGAGGCTGTTGAACAGTTTTAGACATTGTGCTTTCTCTTAGTGTACTCGTGGCAACCTCTGCTTCTCACTGGGAATATGTTACACTGCCTGCATAATATTTTGCTTTCGGAGGGAGTGATTTCTGTGTGCAGATTTGGGACCAGTCCCTCTAGGATTTTCGAGGTGTAGATTATGATGTATCTTTGTTCCCTGCGTTCCAGGGAATACAGGTTAAAGGACTTCAAACGTTTCAAATAATTAAGGTGCTTGTCTGAGCTATTACATGCAGTTTTATATGAATATTATACAATGCCAATATGATGAAAATTAGACACATGTGCAATATTTGGGTATCATTATTGTAGACGTTTCACCATCCAGTGGCTTTATCAATACAAATTCAAGGGCATAATTGGAAGAGAGTAGAACTATGTACAAAAGATGAGGTTGGCCTGGTCACAGACCGGGCCGCGGGAGCGTTGACCCCCGGAACTCTCTCCAGGTAAACTCCAGGTAATCAATCCTTAGGTCTTGGAGTTGGTGTGAAGAGCAACATAATCGTGAAGAAACTGGAGCACAGGCAAGAAGGCTGGCGCTTACATGCTGGTGTCAGGTGGTAAGGGACGGGTAACAGACGAAGACGCGAGGACATTTCACAACCTTCTTCACGACTACTATTGCTACTACTACTACTACCACTAACCCCTCGGGTATGACCTACTTCTACTGGGGAATCCCGCCTAGCAGTGACAATTTTTTCATCCGCTCCCCGCCCCTAACCACCTGACGCCAGTATATAAGCGCCAACCTTCTTGACACTTGTCCTGTTTCCTGACGAAGCTTGCCTAACCTACCTAACCTAACCTTGCCTGTGCTCCAGATTCTTCACGACTACGGTGCTCTTCACACCAACGTCAAGGTTGAGAGACTGATCACCTCATCTTTTATGTATAGTTCTACTGTCTTCTAATTATGTTCTTGAATTTGTATTGATAAACCCATTGGATGGCGAAACGTCTACAATAAAGATAACCAGAAGTTTTAGTTGTGCCGAATTTTCATAATACATTTTCATAATAATGCAGTGAAGGTTATCTCCACTCTCTTTAGATCTGCAATTTCATCTGCCTTGAAAAAGGCTCATCACTGGCATGCCAACCGTTGTTTACAACAGATATGATAGCGACACTTGTGATCCTTGAAGGTGAGATCCTTTGACATTAACACTTCCAAGTCCTTTACATTAGTTTTTCTCTGTTGTATGGTTAGAATTTGTAGTATACTCCGTTCTAACTATTATTTTCTCAAGTTTTCCCTAATGGAGCAAATGTAATTTGTCCTCATCAGACATATTATTTTCTGTGTCCTATTGGAAAAATTGATTTATATCCGCTTGGAGATTTACCATGTCCTCAATGGATGACTCATGCAGATTCTAGTATCGTCTGTAAAAGAAGACACTGTGCTGTGGTATAGATCTCTATGTCTGATATCAGGATGAGCAACAGGATAGGGCGAATACTGTATCTAGCAGAACAGAGCTTTTCACTGTGGCAGCCTTCGATTTAACTCTGTGTTTTCCACTGCTCTGTGTTCTGTTGGTTAGAAAGTTAGATCCATCTGCTCACTTTTCCAGTAATTTCTTTTAGCACGCATTTTGTCACCATTACACCAAGATCGGAACTTGTCGAAGGCTTTTGTGAAGCGTTTGTCTGGAGTTTTATGACTGATCGCGGGTTCTAACCCCGCCTGTTTTTTTTTTTTTTTTTTTTTTTTTGTTTGCTTGTTTGTGAAGCGTTTGTATATACCGTTGCATTATGTTTGTTCTGCAGTACGTGTAAAACCATGTCATAGTGTGACTATAACAATGGTCTACAATACCGACATGTTAATAAGCAAAACGCATGTGCAATATTTAGATATCTTTATTCCTAAATATTTCGCCAACACATTAGGTTTCTCTAGTCGAACACAGAGGAAGCAGCGGAGATGTAGAGGTTAGATTTATGGAGGGATTTACCCAGGCTTACTGGAATGCCTCTAATTTATTACATTCTTGCTTCTACGCTTCACCCGCACATTGTACCAGACTGTGGAGCAGAGCACTGGTTTAGGCTGAGGGACTGACCACCTCAAAACTACTGCTCCGAGGGTGATGGACTGATTACATCGTCTATATCAAATCCAGCTTAGAAACCTCACTTAATCTAACGTAAACTTAATTTTTTTTTTAGCAAAATTCTGCTAAATATATCATAGATCAGTTTAAATTTAACATAATATTAATGAAAATCAGAATAATTATATATATATATATATATATATATATATATATATATATATATATATATATATATATATATATATATATACCAAATAGGTAAAACTGGTGAATTAGCAATAACTAATTTAAAATTAAGTCCTTTCTAAAATTTTCTCTTATATGTTTAAAGATACATTTTTTCATTTATGTTAATGTAAAAATTAATAATTTTGTACCAAAAGAACCTTAGAAAACTTATCTAGCCTTATTATAACAAGCGCAATGTAATTTTGCCTAATCCAACTAAATAGTTTACAAAAAATTAATAATTGTTACGTCAGGGGCCATGTATAGGCCTGTTTTGGCCTTTTCTGTAACAAGATGTCGAATCAAGCTTTGGTCTAGTTGTCTTTGGACAGAGATGCCCTTTTAATTTGAGGTTATAATTAAGAGACAACGATCCGACTAAATTAAATTTATGATGTTTAATACCAAAAAAAAAATCTTATAAAAAACTTAGTATATGATACAAAGTTCTTCTCTCTTGTAGTGTAATACATAAAGATACACTTAATACGGAAAACAACTGACATACGACTTAACTTGTGAAGGTTTCTGAACAATGTTTGTGGACAATTGCATTTATCTGAATGTAACTCATTATGTACATAACAGTAAATGATAACAAAGATAATTATTATTTATCAGAGTTACATAGACAAGTAGGAATTTGGGACAACTAGGTCACAAAAAATGTCCCCCTTCGATACCTACCACTGTCATATCCACAAGTTGTTCTAGACCTATTAATTACAAATGAAATATACATCACCAGGATTTCTGGTAAATATATAAATTTGTGGACTGTATATTAAATTAATAAAGGATTATATATATTCACATTTACATAACAGAAGGAGAATATATCTTAATATCACTCACCAATTTGACTGGAGATCAAGGTGTATCATACTCAGAAAATCTGTCTATACATGAAAATAACACTGGCCAGAGTTATAACTTAACAGACTTATCTGAGGTTCCTGGAGCTGTCTTGTCCAGTCGCCTGATATCTCAAGTTATGCAGGAATGCACATCCAACAATTTCGACTCCTATTTGAGAGGTGTCAGCCCAATTTTCCCTCTAGAACACGAAAATTCTTCACATTATTCACTAACGTTTGTGTTGACCAGTTCAAACATTGCGAGTCCGTCTGCGCAGGCGCAGCTTCCCATTTTTTATGACAATTTTTATTAAATACAATATAGGCCATCTATTTACCTATAAATTACCGTATTTTCGGAAAATATACAGTATTTTCCACAATGTTTATACTCAATGATATGAGTCTTGTATAATAATATATTTAAATGAAAGTTCCGAAATGTATCATGTGAAATTATCGTCTCAATAAGAACAGATTCGTATTAGATACCAGTTGAGACTATATATACTTTATCTAAGTTTAATACACAATTATCCTTAAAGTCAGAAGTCTATGTTAAAGTATTGACATGGGCCGAAATCTCAGCTAATAACAAGCTGTGAATCAGTGTGTCAGAGACTAGTAGATAACGTTACCGACCATACCAGGGACCATTAACAGATAAGATAAGATTTCGTTCGGATTTTTAACCCCGGAGGGTTAGCCACCCAGGATAACCCAAGAAAGTCAGTGCGTCATGGAGGACTGTCTAACTTACTTCCATTGGGGTCCTTAATCTTGTCCCCCAGGATGCGACCCACACCAGTCGACTAACACCCAGGTACCTATTTGCTGCTAGGTGAACAGGACAACAGGTGTAAGGAAACGTGTCGAATGTTTCCACCCGCCGGGAATCGAACCCGGGCCCTCCGTGTGTGAAGCGGGAGCTTTAGCCACCAGGCCACCGGGCCACCCACAGATCCTCAATATGGGTTGAATAACTTTCTCAATTCTGAAACAGAGTCCAGCACAATACTATTCCTGATTTTAGCGGCGCATAGATACTACACCACGAATATATCCAAAGACTTAGTTTAAGACGAGACAGACATGCAACCTCTTTAGACTTGAAATTCTTAGGTCAAAGAATAGCTATTCTCCATGGAAGCTCAGCAGCACCAGTAGATGGTTTCGGCTCGCCAACGAAACTTCAGTCAGAATATAACACAAGAGGGAGAGAAATTTCCTAGGCTCTTCAGGTCACATGTTCTATCTAGGCTGGAATATTGCTGCACACTAACAGCACCTTTCAAGGCAGGTGAAATTGCTGACCTAGAAAATGTACAGAGAACTTTCACAGCGCGCATAATGGAGATAAAACACCTCAATTACTGGGAGCGCTTGAGGTTCCTGAACCTGTATTCCCTGGAACGCAGGCGGGAGAGATACATGATTATATACACCTGGAAAATCCTAGAGGGACTAGTACCGAACTTGCACACGAAAATCACTCACTACGAAAGCAAAAGACTTGGCAGACGATGCAACATCCCCCCAATGAAAAGCAGGGGTGTCACTAGCACGTTAAGAGACCATACAATAAGTGTCAGGGGCCCGAGACTGTTCAACTGCCTCCCAGCATACATAAGGGGGATTACCAACAGACCCCTGCCAGTCTTCAAGCTGGCACTGGACAAACACCTAAAGTCGGTTCTTGACCAGCCTGGCTGTGGCTCGTACGTTGGTTTGCGTGCAGCCAGCAGCAACAGCCTGGTTGATCAGGCTCTGATCCACCAGGAGGCCTGGTCACAGACCGGGCCGCGGGGGCGTTGACCCCCGGAACTCTCTCCAGGTAAACTCCAGGCTCTGTGCAGGCCAAGACTGAGTTTAGGCCACACCTCCAAGCCTTACAATACCTAATGACACCCGTACTTCATTGGTGGTACGAGAGACCACCAGACACTAGCAAACTGATGACAGTTACCAAGGTTGTTACAGTGAAACGCCTATCACTAAAAATAAGTATCCTACCTATAAACATAGCTAACAATATAGGGGCAGATAATATAAGGCTTAACATCTTCAATTTAGCTATCTAATGAAGATCTTTACAATGTAATATTAAGTGAAATGAAAATATATACATACAACAATAATTATTAACATTGGGGCCAAGCAGAGAACGCAACATTAATAAACAAACACAATTAAATATATTTTTTCGTTAGGATCAGAATGATTTTTGCGAAATTATTGCATACACAAATTTTCGCTTGCCTTATTCGGCAAGAAGAGAATTGCTATTGAAGCCAAAATCGTAAGTTTCACCTATTCGGCACCACATATACACAAGATTTGCTTGGAAGATTGATAATGTTGGCAAGTATAAAACAGAGTATTGTAGAAAATATATGTATAAAAAACGCTCCATATGTAAGGTAAGTTTACGGGTTTTGTTCTGAAACCAGACGAGTATTAGTCCTGAAGAGAAGCCAAGAGAAGACAAGGGCAGGAGAGGTTTGTATTGGGCAGTACGGGAAGAGCGACGGGTCGAGCAAGACGTCGTAAGACGTCATGGTTTGGTGTTTGTCTAAGTAGGGAAATTGGTGTTTTGGGCAAGTTTATGACACGGGTTGGTTAATAATTTTTGTATGTGCTCAACTAATTTTACCTGTAAAGCTTTAATGAGCAGGGGCCTGTGTATTTAAGAGTACAGATAATGTTTTGCATGCAGGCTTAGAGGCCGGCAGAAGGGGGGTGTCAGCGCCAGCATTTATTTGACGCAACGTAATAAATACGTTACAGCAGGTGGGGTGAATGGAGTAACAGCGCCCTGGACAGTAAAAGCCCAACAGTTGCCATCCTACCAGATGGCAACACCACATACCCAAACAAAAACAGTGGCCCACAGCTCTTATTGTAGCGCTCTAAAGTGGTGATATCCAAATTAATCCAGGACCTTAAACTATTCTGCAGAGGCAAAACAGACAGATAAATAACGGTTTTAATGACGGTCTAGTAGCTAGGAATGATAACCTTAACTCCATATGTAATGCATACATAGGTCAATGTGAGACAATACAGCCATTATTATCTCAAACACTACCAAACAGGTGCATACACTGTACTAAAGTACGCATGAAAAACAGAAAAGGCACCTTATGTAAAATGTGTAAGGGGTGGGTGCATGATGGATGTATGTACAATTATAGCAACGGTGCCAGAATTCATTTTGTGTAACAAATGCACTTTGGCACAGTTACCCTTTAGCAATGATGACACTGATTTACCTAATTTTAATACAAATGACCCATTGCCATATATTGATGATTATAATTGTTTTATGAAAACAGGCCTTCACTTTACTCATGTCAACGCAAGATCACTTCTTCCTAAATTGGCAGAGATTAGGATTCTAGCTAACAAAATTAGGGCGGCAGTTATAACCATCTCTGAATCCTGGTTAAATGATACGGTGACTGACGACGAGGTCAAAATAGAAGGTTACAATATAAAACGCTTAGATAGGAACAGAAAGGGCTGTGGAGTATATGCCTACATTAGAAATGACTTAGCTTACAACCCAAGACCTGATTTAAATAACAATAAACTGGAGATTCTATGGTTTGAAGTGCTGCTTCCCAAGACCAAACCCATCTTAGTAGGAACTAGTTACTGCCCTCCTACCCAGGACCAGTTCTTAGAAGACTTTTCCAGAGTCTTGTCCGGACTTGAAAACAATTGTGAGACAATAATGCTGGGCGACTTCAGTATCTGTTTTCAGCAGCAAAATAACGGGCTATGCAAAAGGTATAAGCAAATTCTAGGTTTAAATAGTTACACTCAACTAATTAATACACCAACCCGGATCACACAGTTCTCAGCCACCCTAATTGACCACATACTTTGTAAACGCGCTGAGAACAGTCTGTAGGCGTCATTACCACAGGTCTTAGTGATCATTTCATCATTTACTGCACCAGGAAAATCACTAGGGATAGGATAGGCCTACACAGGACAATAAAAATGAGGTCAACTAGAAACTACAGTGAAGAAACATTGGTAAATAGGCTACACAATTGTGACTGGACAGAGATAACAAGTTGCACGGACGTAAACGATGCCTGGGAAAATTTCAAAACAATGTTCACTACCATCCTTGTTAATATTGCACCAGTTAAAGAGGTTAGGATTGAACGAAGAACTGAACCTTGGATGACTACTGAGATATTAGATAATATGAAATTCAGAGACCAGCTGCTAAAAAGATTTAAAGCAAACAGACAGGATATTGCAGCACTAAATGAATTACAAAGGGTGAGGAACAGAGTACAGAGACTTATAAAAGGAGCAAAGGCAAAGCACTATTGCTCAAAAATTGAAGAGTATAAGCATAACCCCAGAAAGCTCTGGCAACAACTAAAACAGTTGGGGTATAGCCATAAGCCAGTAGATAGGTCTAACATAGTACTCACTATCGATAATGAGGTATGCCACGAAACATCTAAGGTGGCAAATTGCTTTAATTCCTACTACACATCTGTTGCATCAACACTAGTAAGTAAACTACCAGCTGCATCAAATACCTTTAACACAGACTCTGATAAGTTTCAAACATACTATACCAATAAAGTTGTCAACTAGTAAGTGTATCTCATGACTTTATTCAAAAAGAACTAAGCAGGTTAAACCCAACTAAGAGCACCTGCCCTGATAACATCCCGTCTAAGTTCCTAAAAGATGGTGCTTCTGAACTGTCACTCCCTATTGCTCACATAATAAATCTATCAATCACCACTAATACCGTACCGGAGGGGTTCAAGGAGGCCAGAATTACTCCTGTCTTCAAGAAAAAGAGTAGGTCTGATGTCAGCAACTATAGGCCTGTTAGTATACTCAGTATAATATCTAAAATTCTCGAGAGGGCGGTGTACTCTCAAGTAGTTAAGTACCTTAATGACAACAACATTCTCCTTAGCTATCAGTCGGGCTTTAGAAGATCCTACTTAACCGAAACCTCCCTAATTAATCTGATGTATTACCTGAGAACTGAAATATTAAAGGGGAACATCATAGGTATGGTAACCTTAGACCTGCAAAAGGCCTTCGATACTGTCATCCACAATATATTATGTAAGAAACTTCAAGCTATCGGTATAGGTTCTGTAGACTGGTTTAAGTCCTACCTTAGCAACAGGAGACAAATAGTCAAAATCAAGAAAACGGAATCAGAACCCCTGCCGAAAACATGTGGAGTTCCCCAAGGTAGTATTCTGGGTCCCTTATTATTCTTATGTTATGTCAATGACATGCCTATCAATGTCAAGTGCAAACTCCTTCTGTATGCAGATGACAGTGCCCTGTTAGTGTCAGGTAAAGACCCGCAAGATATAGCTGATGTTTTAACACTGGAACTGGAGTCCTGTAGCAAATGGTTAGTAGACAACAAACTATCATTGCACCTCGGGAAAACTGAAGCCATTCTCTTTGGCACGAAACAAACTGAGAAGCGTAAATAATTTTAATGTCCAGTGTAATGGGGAGCCCATCACTTGGGTTTCATCAGTAAAATATCTGGGAATCCCCTTTGACCCATGCATGTCAGGAGAATTGATAGGGAACAGTGTAATAAAGAAAGCGAATGCCAGACTGAAGTTCCTGTATAGACAAGCACAGTGTCTACCTACTGAGGCTCGCAGGACCCTATGTCTAGCCCTTATACAATGCCATATGGATTACGCTTGCTCTTCATAGTACTCTGCCTTGACAAAAAAAAAAAAAAAACTGAAAGATAGACTGCAAATCATCCAGAACAAAATCGTAAGATTCATCCTGGGGCTGGGACCAAGAGAACATGTAGGCCAGGATGAATTACAGCAGTTGGATATGCTGAATGTTGAAGACAGAGTAAAACAACTGAAGCTAAATCATGTTTATAAAATTGCTCACAAACAATGTCCAGAATATCTTGCTGTCAATTTTGTCAAGGTTGGGAACCAAAGCAGTCATAGTACTAGGGGGAGAGAGCACAACTTTGTAGTACCCACAGTCAGTGGCCAGGCTTCAAACACCTTTTATTGTACAGCAATAAAGGAATGGAACAGACTACCCGCACATGTTAAAGCCAGTCATAGCATGAACCAGTTCAAGAAGAGTGCCAAAAGGTGTCTGATGAATGTAGCTACAGAAAGGGAGGGGAATGATTTTCTATTTTTAAGCTAACATACGTGTAAATTTTACCTTATTCCTAGTAATGACCCTCGTGTAGTAGATAGTCTTTTTAGTATGATAACAAGATGTTATCTTCATAATATAATAATAAGAAAATATTATAACCTTTATATTATAATAAGGTAAAAGAACCCCAATGGAAATAAGTCAATCTGTCTGACTTTTTTGGGTTATCCCAGGTTCTCTACACATATGCTGCTATGTATGATAATTCTATGTAACTGTATTTGTCTATACCTGAATAAACTAACTTACTTACTTACTTATTCCAGGAACATGACATAATATTGTTCAACCACAGAGTGTATAACAGAATGTGAAACAGAAAATACACACTCCTTATCAAAAATAAGAAAAACTGAGATTAACTCGGCAGTAAGGATTTGATAGAAAGTCCATCATGTATCACTGGCTAACATCCCCAAGATATATCACAGAGTATAAACGTGAAACTAAACTCACCAAAAGAGAATTAACTATAATTATTTCCGAGTAAATAAGTTAATAGCAGCATCATTATCATTTAATCAAGGTTCAAGTTGTTTAATGAACATGGATTGTATAATTTATAAATCCTAAGTGTTATAAGCTCTACCTGTCAATAAATGAAGTCTGACTTCAGATTTTGTTCATAAAAGAATTGAATACTATTTCTATAGTTTTTTGTGTTGGATATCAGAGAGTAAGAGGCTTTAAACTTTGCTAGTTATGTCTTCCAATTTGAATGTGCAAATGAGACCGTGTGTGAGAATGTGTTTCATATGGCTTTGTTGTTTCTACTGGTGGTGCTGTTTTAGTTGTTGGCGGTGCCGGTGGTGGTGCTGTTTAGTTGTTGGCGGTGATGGTGGTGTTTTAGTTGTTGGTGGTGGTGGTGGTGTTTTACTTGTTGGCGGTGCTGTTATTGGTGGTGTTTCAGTTGCTGGCGGTGCTGGTATTGGTGGTGTTTAAGTTGTTGGCGGTGCTGGTGCTGTTTTTGTTGGTGGGGTGCTGTTTTAGCTGTTGGCGGAGCTGGTGGTCGTGCTGTTTTTGTTGTTGGTGTTGTTTTAGTTGCTGGCGGTGCTGGTGGTGTTGTCTTTGTTGGTGGTGGTGCTGTTTTAGTTGCTGGCAGTGCTGTTGGTGGTGCTGCTTTAGTGGTGGTGCTGTTTTAGTTGTTGGTGGTGGTGTTTTAGTTGTTGTTATTGGTGCTGTTTTAGTTCTTGTTGATGTTGGTAGTGGTTGTGGTGCTGTTTTAGTTCTTGTTGATGTTGGTAGTGGTTGTGGTGCTGTTTTAGTTCTTGATGTTGGTAGTAGTTGTGGTGCTGTTTTAGTTCTTGTTGATGTTGGTAGTAGTTGTGGTGTTGTTTTAGTTCTTGATGTTGGTAGTGGTTGTGGTGCTGTTATAGTTCTTGTTGATGTTGGTAGTGGTTGTGGTGCTGTTTTAGTTCTTGATGTTGGTAGTGGTTGTGATGCTGTTTTAGTTCTTGATGTTGGTAGTGGTTGTGATGCTGTTTTAGTTCTTGATGTTGGTAGTGGTTGTGGTGCTGTTTTAGTTCTTGATGTTGGTAGTGGTTGTGATGCTGTTTTAGTTCTTGATGTTGGTAGTGGTTGTGGTGCTGTTTTAGTTCTTGATGTTGGTAGTAGTTGTGGTGCTGTTTTAGTTCTTGTTGATGTTGGTAGTAGTTGTGGTGCTGTTTTAGTTCTTGTTGATGTTGGTAGTGGTTGTGGTGCTGTTATAGTTCTTGTTGATGTTGGTAGTGGTTGTGGTGCTGTTATAGTTCTTGTTGATGTTGGTAGTGGTTGTGATGCTGTTTTAGTTCTTGATGTTGGTAGTGGTTGTGGTGCTGTTTTAGTTCTTGATGTTGGTAGTAGTTGTGGTGCTGTTTTAGTTCTTGTTGATGTTGGTAGTAGTTGTGGTGCTGTTTTAGTTCTTGTTGATGTTGGTAGTGGTTGTGGTGCTGTTTTAGTTCTTGTTGATGTTGGTAGTGGTTGTGGTGCTGTTTTAGTTCTTGATGTTGGTAGTGGTTGTGGTGCTGTTTTAGTTCTTGTTGATGTTGGTAGTGGTTGTGGTGCTGTTTTAGTTCTTGATGTTGGTAGTGGTTGTGGTGCTGTTTTAGTTCTTGATGTTGGTAGTGGTTGTGATGCTGTTTTAGTTCTTGATGTTGGTAGTGGTTGTGGTGCTGTTTTAGTTCTTGATGTTGGTAGTGGTTGTGGTGCTGTTTTAGTTCTTGATGTTGGTAGTGGTTGTGATGCTGTTTTAGTTCTTGATGTTGGTAGTGGTTGTGGTGCTGTTTTAGTTCTTGATGTTGGTAGTAGTTGTGGTGCTGTTTTAGTTCTTGATGTTGGTAGTGGTTGTGGTGCTGTTTTAGTTCTTGATGTTGGTAGTGGTTGTGATGCTGTTTTAGTTCTTGATGTTGGTAGTGGTTGTGGTGCTGTTTTAGTTCTTGATGTTGGTAGTAGTTGTGGTGCTGTTTTAGTTCTTGTTGATGTTGGTAGTGGTTGTGATGCTGTTTTAGTTCTTGATGTTGGTAGTGGTTGTGGTGCTGTTTTAGTTCTTGATGTTGGTAGTGGTTGTGGTGCTGTTTTAGTTCTTGATGTTGGTAGTGGTTGTGGTGCTGTTTTAGTTCTTGTTGATGTTGGTAGTAGTTGTGGTGCTGTTTTAGTTCTTGTTGATGTTGGTGGTGGTTGTGGTGCTGTTTATTTCTTGCTGATGTTGGTAGTGGTTGTGGTGCTGTTTATTTCTTGCTGATGTTGGTAGTGGTTGTGGTGCTGTTTATTTCTTGCTGATGTTGGTAGTGGTTGTGGTGCTGTTTATTTCTTGCTGATGTTGGTAGTGGTTGTGGTGCTGTTTATTTCTTGCTGATGTTGGTAGTGGTTGTGGTGTTGTTTATTTCTTGCTGATGTTGGTAGTGGTTGTGGTGCTGTTTATTTCTTGCTGATGTTGGTAGTGGTTGTGGTGCTGTTTATTTCTTGCTGATGTTGGTAGTGGTTGTGGTGTTGTTTATTTCTTGCTGATGTTGGTAGTGGTTGTGGTGCTGTTTATTTCTTGCTGATGTTGGTGGTGGTTGTGGTGCTGTTTATTTCTTGCTGATGTTGGTAGTGGTTGTGGTGTTGTTTATTTCTTGCTGATGTTGGTAGTGGTTGTGGTGTTGTTTATTTCTTGCTGATGTTGGTAGTGGTTGTGGTGTTTATTTCTTGCTGATGTTGGTAGTGGTTGTGGTGCTGTTTATTTCTTGCTGATGTTGGTGGTGGTTGTGGTGCTGTTTTAGTTCTTGTTGATGTTGGTAGTGGTTGTGATGCTGTTTATTTCTTGTTGATGTTGGTGGTAGTTGTGGTGCTATATTAGTTGGTGGTGGTTGTGGTGCTGTTTTAGTTCTTGTTGGTAGTAGTTGTGGTGCTGTTTGAATTGTTGTTGTTGCTGGTGGTGTTGCCGATTTCGTTGTTGCAGTTATCACTGATGTTAAACGTATGTGTGCGCGCGTGTGTGTGTGTGTACTCACCTATATGTGGCTACTACTGATGTTAAACGTATGTGCGCGCACGCGTGTGTGTGTGTACTCACCTATATGTGGCTGCAGGACTCGATTCATAGCTCATGGCCCCTCCTCTTCGCTAGTGTGTGTAAGAGAGAGAGGGAGGGAGGAGTATGAAGGTGTCTAGAGGTGAGTGAGGGATGTGGTAGTGTGTTTGTCTGGGAGGTTGGGAATAAGGTTAATGTAATAAGAAGACATTTCAAAATTTACTGGGTGGGTATTGGTCTTTGCGTGATTTAAGTGAGGTATCTCCGTGTTCCGTATATCCGACTCACTCAGCCTCAAGGCTTGTAACTAGATTAATGCTGTCACACATTACAAACTGTGCAGAAAACAAAATGTGTTCTCACCTAGTTTAATGTGTGGTTCCAGGGGTCGATTCACAGCTCCTGGCCCCGCCTCTTCACTGGTCGCTACTAAATCACTGTTCCTGTTCTATGAGCTTTATCATACCTCTTCTTAAAGCTATGTACAGACCCTGCCTCCACTACATTACTTACCAGGCTATTCCACTTATTGACAACTCTGAAGAAATACTTCCTAACATCCTTGTCATTCATTTGAGTCTTCAACTTCCAATTGTGGCCCCCTGTTGCTGTGTTCCATCTCTGGAACATCCAGTCTCTGTCCACCTTTTCAATTCCTCTCAGTATTTTATATGTCGTTATCATATCCCCATATCTCTCCTGTCCTCCAGTGTCGTCAGGTCGATTTCTCCTAACCTCTCCTCTTAGGACATACCAATTAGTTCCGGGACTAGTCTTGTTGCAAATCTTTGCACTTTCTCTAATTTCTTTACATGCTTGCCTAGGTGTAGGTTCCACACTGGTGATGCATTCTCCAATATAAACCTGACATAGATGGTGTACAGGGTTCTGAACGATTCCTTATTAAGAAGTCGGAATGTTATTTTTAGGTTTGCTAGGCGCCCGTATACTACAGCAGTTATTTGCCTGACGTTCGCCTCAGGAGATGTGCTCGGTGTTATACTCACCCCAGGATCCTTTTTCTATGAGTGAGGTTTGTAGTCTCTGGCCCCCTAGACTCTACTCCTCCATCGGCGGTCTCCTTTGCCCTTCCCCAATCTTCATGACTTTGCACTTGGTGGGGTTAAACCCTAGGAGTCAGTTTCCGGACCATGCCTGCAGCATGTCCAAATCCTTAGTAGTTCTGTCTGGTCCTCCTCTGATTGAATTCATCAACATCACATTTGCAAACAGGGACACTTCGGAGTCTATTCCTTCCGTTATGTCGTTCATCTACCAGAAACAGCACAGGTCCTAGGACTGACCCCTGTGGAACCCCGCTCGTCACAGGTACCAACTCTGGCACCTCGTCACGTACCATGACTCACTGTCTTCCCGACAAGTATTTCCTGATCCATTGCAGTGCCTTCCCTGTTATACCTCCCTGTTATACCTTGCGAGTTTGGTTTAAATAGCAACGCTCTTCTTGCCGAATAAGCCAAGCGAAATTTTGTGCAAGCAATAATTTCGCAAAAAATCATTCTGAACCTAAAGAAAAAATGCATTTCAATGTGTTTGTTTATTAATAAATTATTGTAATATATTTAATTGGATTAGGCTAAATTAAATTGCGCTTGTTATAATAAGGTTAGGTAAGTTTTCTAAGATTATTTTGGTACAAAATTATTAGTTTTTGCATTAACATAAATGAAAAAATGTATTTTTAGACGTATAAGAGAAAAATTTAGAAAGGACTTAATTTTAAATGAGCTCTTGCAAATTGACCAGTTTTACCTATTCGGCTAGACGTTACATATATATATATATATATTTATATATATATATATATATATATATATATTAATGTCGTGCCGAATAGGCAGAACTTCCTATCTTGGCTTAAATATCAACGCTCATCTTGCCGAATAAGACAAGTGAAAATTTGTGTATGCAATAATTTCGCCAAAATCATTCTGAACCTAACGAAAAAAATATATTTCACTTTGTTTGTTTAGTATTAAATTATTGTAAACGTATCTAAAATATATTTAGTTGGATTAGGCTAAAATAAATTGCGCTTGTTAAAAGGTTAGTTAAGTTTTCTAAGATTCTTTTGGTACAAAGTTATAAATTTTAGAAAGGACTTAATTTTAAATGAGTTCTTGCTAATTGACCAGTTTTACATATTCGGCACGACATTATATATATATATATATATATATATATATATATATATATATATATATATATATATATATATATATATATATATATATATATATATATATATATTGATGGCAATTAGGTGTAGCTTTGAGCTGGCTATTAAATCTATTATTCCGTTTCCCGCTTTCTGTAAACCTCGGAAGTCTACTATACCCTACCCTGAATGGGGAGGGGGACGGGATGCCTGGGTGACGAAGAGTGCCTCTGATATCTGAGAGGAGCTGGCTGGTGTCACCACTCTTCCTTACTCTAAGAAAACTTCCCCTTATTCCTCCAGTAGCTATTCTTACAGCATTTCAAGAATGAAAGTGTTTGAGCTGAAGATTTCCATCCTCCATGGCTTGTATTGTTAAGGTCGCCTGTCAGTGATTGTGTTGCATTACGAACGCCACTCGCTTGTCTGTAATTGTGTTGCATTATGAACGTCACTCGCCTGACTAACTGTGTTGCATTACGAACGCCATTCGCCTGTTTGTAATTGTGTTGCATTATGAACGCCATTCGCCTGTCTGTAATTGTGTTACATTATGAACGCCACTTACCATGTCTTCACTCGTCTGTTTCCTTCCTTGACTATTGTTATTATCTCCTTCAAACGCTCACTCTTCATAACCCATAAAACTACCCTCAATTTAGTATTTCTATGACAGTACCTAAGTAGACAGGTTCTACCGAAATATCTACTAGAGAACAAGTTGGTCAAGGTAGCTTCTACACCTTGCAGTCAACTGCACAGGTTAGTGCTTTAACTAACAAGATTCCCCAAGGCTGGCATGATTACCTACTTGGTTATATAGATAGCGAACTTAGAAGAGTGAGGCAGAACACTGAAAGCATTCATACTGGGAAATTAAATAATGTTATAGCACAAAGTGGCTAGACCACATATGCTAACAAAGGGAGTTTGTTAACTTGTCTAGCAAAGAATGAAGTAGTGATCAGCAAGCATAACTAGTGTTTCGATTATGTATCGCGCTCACAACTAGGAATGTAAATTAAGTAGGCCTAGTAAAGTCTTTCAGTAAGCTGAAAAAACATAGTGACTTATATTATTATTATAACCAAAAAGAAGCGCTAAGCCACAAGGGCTATACAGCGCTGCAAGGTAGGGAAGGAAGCGAGGGTATTGGGCGGTAGAAGGGGAGAGGGATGATCAGTAGGTTACAGAAAACAGCGGAGCAGGGGATAGTGCGGGGGTAGAAGGCAGCAAGAGATTGAGGTAGAAAGGGCTGAAGGTATCAGAGTATGTAAAGTAAGTTAGTTGTTGTCAAAAAGTTAATGAGGGAGTCCTGATGAAAGGTGGGTCCATCAGCGAGAAGGGAAGGTAAAGAGAGAGAGCAGCAGACGACGACGGAGGTAAATTCTGCGTGCTCGTTGATAAAGTGGGCAGTCTAACAGAATGTGGCTGACTGATAATGGAACCTGACAATTCTCACAGAGAGGAGCAGGGCACCTCTCCATGAGATATCCATGAGTAAGACGAGTATGGCCAATGCGAAAACGGGAGAGAATAGTCTCCCAACCTCGACACTGGTGACAAGAAGATGGCCAGTAACCTATACTCGGTTTAATAGATTGAAATTTGTTACCAAGCAGAGTAGACCAACGTTGTTGCCAACGGGAGTGAAGGTGGGTAGCTATTGCAGCAAAATAGTCCATAAATGGAATACCTCTATATGAAACTGGTAGGTCATGTACTGCTGACCGCGCAGCAGTGTATGCCTGTTCATTGCCCTATACGTCAACATGACAATGATGGGCATTAAAATCGCCAAGTAATGGGCTGCTGTGTAAAGCAGCGAAGTACAAACAAATAGCTGATGGTACAGAATACTAGTGCGTAGAAGAAGGGCACTTTCATTAAATGTCCCATCAGGAAAAGGATCTGAAGAATACAATAAATTATAGCCTGAGATGGGATAGATAACAGCAGAGTGTAAGTTTGGTTCCTGTAAGCAAACACCAACAGGGGAAAACTGGGAGAGTAACATCTGAAGCTCACCCCAATTACCCCTGAGGCCGCGTATATTCCATTGTAAATAGGCCATGATTGGGAACGATACCTGAAATCCGCAGGTAAGGGTTCCTATGGACTAAAGGGGTTAGAAAAGTCCACATGCGGAGGCAACGGAAAACGTTCAAGTAGCGAAGGAACAGTACGCTGCGAAGAAAGGAGTTGCGCAGATGGAGGAGAGGAGAGAGAAGGAACAGAGGGTGGATCAGTGTTCATTGATGGTTTGGTCTCTGCAATATATTCAGAGATTGCTTCAAGTGTTTCAGAATTCAGAGATGCTGTATGGGAGACAGTACTGGAGATGGTAGGGGGAGGATGAGTAAAGATTGGAACTGTAATGGACTGTACCAAGGTAGGGGGGGGAAAGGGTGGAGGGAACTGGAGAAGAAGCGTGGAAGGGGACAGAAGAGGCAGAAACCTGGGAGGTGTCAGAAGAGGAAGAAACTTGGGAGGGAACATGGGAGGAAGGTACAGTACGAGGAGGAGGGTGAACCTCTATACTTGTAACAGAGCCAGTGAGAGGGGAAGAACCAGGTACAGAGACAGGGAAGGTAAAATGAGGAGGTGGAAGAAGGGAAGAAGGGGTTAAAGGACCTTTTTTGACTTCTGAGAAGTAGAGGGATGATTGGGAGGAGGTGTCGTATCTCGTCGATACCGAGGCTTGTGAGGGAGAACACGAAGAAGCGAGAACAGACTGAGACATTGAAGTAGGGACATCTGAGCTCAGGACAGCAAAGGAATTAGATACAGAATTGTCTATGGGAGAGGTAACCATAGAGGAGGCTGCAGAAGATGGGACCCCAGAAGTGGGGGGACGTTTTGAAATGGAAATAAGAAACACGAGGTAGTCTCCCTTGGAGGCGGAGATGAGAAACTGCCATGGCATAAGGGAGACCTTCTGCCTCTTTGAGGTAACGGATTTCCCGCTCATTTAAGTAGACTTGGCAACAGCGAGAGTACAAAGGGTGAGCCTTATGGCAATAAAGGCTAGAGGGAGGTCGATTGCAAGACGTATTAGAATGGTCATCGGCACCACAGACTGGGCATCACAGACTGGGCATTTGGCTATAGATCTGCAATATTTCACTGGATGGCCAAATCGCCAGCAATTTCTACACTGTTGCGGTGTAGGGATCACCTTTCGAACTTGTAACCGATGTCCTGCTACATAAACTGAGGATGGGAGTTCACAGATGTCAAAAGTTAAACGAGCCACATTGCTAGGGTATTGTCTCCGCCCACGGGCAGGAAGAACATAAGTGTCTACGTTGAGGATTGGGAGATCTTTGAGTTCCAGCTGTTCAAGAATGTCATTGCCATATGTCTGGAAATTTTGTTGAACTATGGTATGGGGCAGAATGACGGTACCACTACAAGAATTGAGGGAATGATGTTTTTCAATAGTGACAGGAACAGTATCGATATGGGAAAGAATAGAAAGATCATGAGCTTGGGTAGCATTCTGTACAGTGATGATGTACATACCGTACCGCTCTTAAGAGAATGAAAAGAAATATCTTTACCAACATGGCGTAGGAGTGCCTTACCAATACTATGGTCGAAAAGATAGGCAATAGAGGAAGTCGGTCGTAAAGTGAAGAATTTAGTCCATTGTGCATTCTGAAACTGAGCATGGAAAGGGAGTGCAGGACGTGTCGATCTTTTCTGAGAAGAACGAGAAGGTGGAGAAGTATCATCAGCAGGTAATTGTCGTTGGTGTTTAGGAGTGGGGCCAGAATTGATCCGACGTGGAACGGGCCGGGCCGGCGATTCGAAAATTGCCGCACCGTAGAGGGAGAGGCCGGAAGCATAGTCAAAGGAGAGCGGAGGTCAGATAAATCAAAGGAGTCAGTCGAGACATCAGTACATGAAGCGGGTGAGGAAACAGCACGGGCAAGAGGTACAGAGGCATTAGGAGTGTCCGAGGAGTGGTCCAAAGACGAGGCGGGGTCAGAACGGGGTGCAGTATCAAGAAGGTGCCTGGGGGTAGCAGGTTCATGGACTAGGGCTTCCATGGTTAGGTTACTTCTTTCTTTTTGTTTTTAAGGAAAAAAAGAAAGAAGAAAATAAAATAAAAAGAACAAAAAAGGGGGTACTGGGGAGGGATAGTTCCTAGGAGGAATGAAAGGGCCAGAAATCTCCCTCCGCACCCAAGAGGACCTTAGCACCGCAAGTAGTGCAGATGCAGCATGGAACCCGTGTCATGCCCTACCCATCATACCAGTAAACCAGCAATCCGGGATAGCAACCTTACATCTGCCGAGCTACCTCGGTGGACAAAAGAGAGGGCGACCGGATATCCACCACAAAGCATACCTCCTTTGGCCACCACCCCCGGAATCCAAAAGGCAGCCTCCAGAGATACACCCGTCGCCCGAAAGATACCCAAAGCCACTCCCCAGGGGACCGGAGAGGGACTGGGACATCCCCAGGCGATCCAGATTCCACGACAAACTACACCACCGCCAAGAACCTCAACGGAATGGGATGGACGCCAGTACCCTTTTCCCTACCCAGGAACTAGCGTGCCTGTGGAAAAAAAGGCCAAAAAGAGGAAGGGTAATAGGGAGGGGTGGGGAGGAGGAGGAGGAAAAGAAAAAAGGGGGGATGGGATAAGGGAGGGGTGATTGGGGGGTAATTAGGTTCGGTCTGAGGAAGGAGACCAACAGGTCTAATTCCTCAGACCAAGAGCCTCTTCACCATGCCAAGGAGCCCCCCTTGAAGAGGATAGTGACTTATAATATCTATATTTCTACAAGTACATGTACAAGGTATACAGACCAAGCTGACATCAATGACATATTACTCTATAACAAGCCGCTTGTTATGCAGAGCATTTCGGGCAAATTAGGTCAGTTTTATCCCGGGATGCGACCCACACCAGTCGACTAAGACCCCCAGGTACCCATTTTACTGATGGGTGAACATAGACAACCTGTGTAAGGAAACACGCCCAATGTTTCAACCCTCGCCGGGAATCGAAACTGGACCCTCACCGTGTGAAGCGAGAGCTTTTACCAACAGACCACGGGCCACCGTGAAGTATTTAATATTTGTGAAGGGACGGTCTATGGAACTTTACTTCGTCCTGTGTTTATCAACTGTTTACTAAGATTCACACAAGCTTACGAAGAGGTCATTAACGATCAGATCTTGCACTTTCCGAGAGGCGATAAATCTAACATGTTCGTCACTTAATATTCAGGTAAAATGATTCATCCACCGAGTGATAATGAAACGCATGAATCACTCACTAAGAACCCTCTTGACCAGGTCAATTGCCGCTTCAGTAAACGTCTTAAAACATTACTGAAGGGGAATGATGAATTCACTAAACATATGTCAGCCAGATCGGCAACTCTGTTGTATCTTTATGGGATAATCAAGGCTCAAACCAGGAACCTAGTTCGTCCTATTATAAGTTCAGTAGGCTCGGCAGCAAATATCCTATCTAAATGGTTAGTTAAACTTCTAACTCCCATGATCGGAAAGATTTTCAATGGATATATTTAAAATAATGTTGACCTTACAGAGAGGCTCCAGAGATTAAATGTATTGCATGACTTTACCCTTGTGAGTTTTGATGTTACATCATTGTTCACCAGTCTCTCTGTCCCTGATATACTTACGTACCATGCCCTACCCCACGAATATAATTATTGAACTGATTAAACTTCGTGTTGCGGACTGCAAGTTTGTGTTCGAAAGTAAATACTATGCTCAAAAACAAGGCTTGGAAGTGGGAAATCCCCTCATTCCTTTACTCAGCAATCTGTGTACGGAATCCTATGAGAATAGATTCCATAGAGATATTCTTCCAAATAAACTTACGTGGTTCAGACATGTAGACAATGTTCTCTGCCTTTGGCCTAGAGATCACAATACTGATGAGTTCCTACCAGGACTCCGTAGTCTAGTACCTTCCATTAAGTTTGCAACAGACAGTGCTGTACCTTTCCTAGACTTTTTAATCCATTGTGTGAACAGATTTAAATTTACAGTTTACAAGAAGTCAACCAATATGTCGTCATACATTCGCTATTATTCCAATCATGAGTCTACAGTTAAAGAGAGTGTTTACCTTACAGTGTTCTTGAGAGCCTTACGTATCTGCAGCCCAGGGTATTTAGAAGATGAAATCAATAAGATATTTAACATAGCCTCAAAACTCAGATACCCCCAGGGATATTGGTGAGGACTTATTGTCTGCTGGAAAGACTATCTACAGGACTGAGACTAAAGAAATGCCTTCCATGAAAAATGTACTGGTTCTACCCTATAATGAGAATTTCGTCAGTCAACATGAGGCACTAAAAAGAATTCAGCGTAAACATTGCCTTCAAAAACAATGGGATAGTGAAACAGAGGTTAAGAATATACTGTCTAATAGTGTTTTTGTTTTGTTTACAAGGCCCTGTGCACGTTTTGCCCTCTTATATTGGACAGACTTGTAAACCACTGGAAACCAAATTAGCCCAATA
Organism: Cherax quadricarinatus; assembly: GCF_038502225.1. Classification (NCBI taxonomy): domain Eukaryota; kingdom Metazoa; phylum Arthropoda; class Malacostraca; order Decapoda; family Parastacidae; genus Cherax; species Cherax quadricarinatus. Next base: position 27,152,121 of record NC_091329.1, read on the forward strand.
TCAATACTCAGTCAGGATGGGCCAAGAGTCGACTGCTATCTTCAGTCATGTCAGTTCTTGCAGTCACCCACTGGGGTAGGCTGCTGCTCAGATCATTGTACCCAAAACTTTCGTCATGGCATGGGACAAAATTAAATCCCCTCTCTCTTGAAACATGAAAGGAACATCTTATGTAATTCAAATTATGGGTTGTACAAACTCGATTTTACAAACTCGATTCTGTATATTACTGTAGCGTGATAGACAAAATCGAAGGATTGCTCATTATGCCACAGGACCTCGTAACGATTTGGTGACGTTAGACGACTCTTTTCCACACCTATCCTGCACATTTTCCTTGCCGTAAACGTGCTCTGCCCATCGGTATATACAGCCAATGTCAGTAAACCCAATGAGGTAGAGCTGCATAAAGGTACCGTACGGTTACAGGTACACAAGGTTAAGTGACTGCAGTCAGTTATTACAACATGGTGATTGCAACTATCTTAGGGGATTACAACCCAACAGGGGTAGGCTATTAGGATGTGATAAAGGATAATCGGAAAATTCGTGAAGAGTCTGGTTATCAAGCCATTAGGAATAATGAGAATACTAAGGAAGATTCATGAATAACCAAGGAACACTCATAATAATTAATACTGAAGATATCAGAAGGCAGTATTTAAAAATATATGAAGAGTTTAGGTAGTTGGTTGGTAGACAGCAACCACCCAGGGAGGTACTACCGTCCTGCCAAGTGAGTGTGAAACAGAAACCTGTAATTGTTTTACATGATGGTAGGATTGCTAGTGTCCCTTTTCTGTCTCATAAACACGCTGGATAACAGGTATATCTTGCTACATCTATCTACACTTAGATCACACTACGCAGACATGCACATGCATATATATACATGCACACAGCTAGGTTTTTCTTTTTTTTTAATTGTTCTTAATCTTCATTTTCTCTATTCTCCATGGGGAAGTGGAAAAGAATCTTTCCTCCATAAACCATGCGTGTCGTATGAGGCTACTAAAATGCCGGGAGCGATGGGCTAGTAACCCCTTCTCCTGTAGACATTTACTAAAAAAAGTGAAGAAATACTTTATAAAACTGGGATGCTTGAATGTGCGTGGATGTAGTGCGGATGATAAAAAAAAAAAGAGACGATTGCTAATGTTATGAATGAAAAGAAGCTGGATGTTGTGGCTCTAAGTGAAACAAAGCTGAAGGTGGTAGGTAAGTTTCAGTGGGGAGAAATAAATGGGATTAAGTCAGGAGTATCAGAGAGTTAGAGCTAAGGAAGGGGTATAAATAATGTTGAAAGATCACTTATGGAAGGAGAAGAGAGAATATAAATGTATAAATTCAGGGATTATGTGGATTAAAATAAGGGTTGGGTGCGAGAAGTGTGTTCATGCACCTGGATAAGAGAGGAGTATAGAGAGGTAGAGGTAGAGGGAGAGAGAGAGAGAGAGAGATTTGGGAGATGTTAAGCGAGTGTGTAGGAACTCTTGTACTGAGAGAGTAATTGTGGTAAGTGATCTAAATGCTAGAGTAGGAGAATATTTAATGAGGGTGTGGTAGGTAAGTTTGGGGTGCCAGGTGTAAATGATAATGGGAGCCCTTTGATTGAACTTTGTATAGAAAGGGGTTTAGTTATAGGTAATACATATTTTAAGAAAAATTGGATAAGTATACAAGATATGATGTAGGGCATAATTACAATATAGTTTGTTGGACTACATATTAGTAGATAAAAGACTGTTGGCTAGACTTCAGGATGTACATGTTTACAGAGGGGTAACAGATATATCAGATCACTTTTTAGTTGTAGCTACAGTGAGACTAAAAGGTAGATGGGATCCAAGGAAAATGGAAGCAGCAGGTAAGAAAGAGGCGAAGGTTTATAAGCTAGAGGAGGAGGCAGTTTGGGTAAGAAATAAACAACTTTTGGAGAATAGATGGGTTAGTGAGAGTATAGGCAATGTGGTTGAAGATGTATGGGATAAGTTTAAGAATGTAGTGTTAGTGTGTTCAGCAGATACTTGTGGTTACAGGAAAGTGGGTGCGGGAGGGACGAAGAGTGACTGGTGGAATGATATAAGGAGAGTAGTAAGGGAAAAAAAAGTTAGCATATGAGAAGTTTTTACAAAGTAGAAGTGATGCAAGGAGCGAGGAGTGTATGGAGAGAGAGAGAAAGGTTAAGAGTGGTGAAGCAATGTAAAGGGAACAAATGACAGAGTGGGTGAGATGTTATCAACCAATTTTGTTGAAAATAAGGAAAAGTTTTGGAGTGAGATTAATAAGTTGAGGAAGATTAGAGAACGAATAAGAACATAAGAACATATGAAAAAAGGAACACTGCAGCAGGCCTACTGGCGTATACGAGGCAGGTCCAAGTCTCCTATCGGCTTAGGCCAATGCCCTAACCTAGTTAGGTCAGGTCACATTAACTTAAGGAAGGAGCATGGCATCTGACCCAGCAGCACAAGCTAGTCAGGTCCAATTCACTCCCACCCGCAACCACTCATGTATTCATCCAATCTATTTTTAAAACTACTCAACGTTTTAGCCTCTATAACTGTACTGGGGAGTTTGTTCCACACTTCCACAACTATTACCAAACCAGAGCTTTCCTATATCCTTCCTGAATCTGAATTTTTCCAACTTGAAACTATTGCTGTGAGTCCTGTCTTGGCTAGATATTTTTAGTACGCTATTTACATCCCCTTTATTTATTCCTGCTTTCCATTTACATACCTCGATCATATCCGCCCTAATTCTACGCCTTTCTAGAGAGTGCAGATTCATGGCCCTCAGTCTATCCTCATAGAGAAGATTTCTGATACATGGGATCAACTTTGTCATCCTCCTTTGTACGTTTTCCAGAGCATTTATATCCATTCTGTAATATGGTGACCAGAACTTAGCAGAATAATCTAAATGAGGCCTAACCAAAGATATATAGAGCTGAAGAACACCTGAGGACTCCTATTATTTATGCTTCTTGATATAAAGCCAAGAATTCTGTTAGCTTTATTGCGAACACTTATGCACTGTTGTCTTGGTTTTAGAATATTGCTAACCAGAACTCCCAAATCCTTTTTGCAATCAGTAATATTAAGATCTACATTAGTGTATATGCGGCATGGTTATTTTCCTGTCCAACATATAGAACTTTGCATTTGTCTATATTAAGCTGCAGTTGCCATTTCTCCGACCACTGCTCCTACTTCGATCATGGATTTCATTGTAAAAAATAGGAGAGGAGATTTATTAAATGGAGATTAGAGGTATCAGGAAGACGGAGGGAATATTTTTAGGAACCGATAAATGATGAAGATAGGGAAGTAGTGATTTCGTGTGTTGGGCAAGGAAGAATAACATCTTGTAGGAGTGAGGAAGAGTAAGTTGTGAGTGTGGAGGTAGTTCATGAGGCAGTAGGTAGAATGAAAGGGGGTAAAGCAGCTGGGATTGATGGGATAAAGATAGAAATGTTAAAAGCAGGTGCGGATATAGTTTTCGAGTGGTTGGTGCTTTTGTTTAATAAATGTATGGAAGGTACCTAGGCACTGGCAGAGAGCATGCATTGTTCCTTTGTATAAAGGCAAAGCAAAGAGCAAAAATTATAGGGGAATAAGTCTGTTGAGTATACCTGATAAAGTGTAGAGTTATTGAAAGAATTAAGAGTAAGACGGTGAGAAGGATAGCAAATGCACAAGGCGGCTTTAGGAAAAGTAATGGGTGTGTAGACCAAGTGTTTACATTGAAGCATATAGGTGAACGATATTTAGATACTGTAAAGAAGTTTTTGAGGCATTTATGGATTTGGGAAAGGAGTATGACAGGATGGATAAGGGGGCAATGTGGCAGATGTTGCAAATATATGGAACAGGAGGTAGGTTACTGAAAGCAGTGAAGAATTTTTATGAAGATAGTGAGGCTGAGGTTTGAGTATGTAGGAGAGAGGGAGATTATTTCCCAGTAAAAGCAGGCCTTAGACAGGGATGTGTGATGTCACCATGGTTGTTCAATATATTTATAGATGGAGTTGTAAGAGTGAATGCTCGGGTGTTGGCAAGAGGTGTGGGGTTGAACATCAAAATGGTATACAATACCGACAGGTTGTTAGGTAAGACACATATGTTAGACACAGATGTCTAACTGTTGCATATGTGTCTTACCTAACAACAGGTGTGGGGTTAAAAGATAAAGAATCTAACACAAAGTGAGAGTTGTTGTTGGTGACTCTGTGCTATTGGAAGATTCTGAAGAGAAGTTGCAGAGGTTGGTGGATGAGTTTGGCAAGGTGTGTAAAAGAAGGAATTTAAAAGTGAATATAGGAAAGAGTAAGGTGATGATAAAAAAAATTAGGTAACTGAAGACTGGATATCAGGCTGGAAGGAGAGAGTATGGAGGAGTTGAATGTATTCAGTATTTGAGAGTGGATGTGTCGGCAGATGGGTCTATGAGAGATGAGGTAAATCATAGACCTGACGAGGGGAAAAAGGTGAGTGGTACACTGAGGAGTCTGTGGATACAAACAACTTTATCCATGAAAGCAAAGAAGGGAATGTATGAGAGTATAGTTATACCAACGCTCTTGTATGGAGGAGAAGGCTGGAGGCAGTGGAGATGTCATGTCTGAGGGCAATGTGTGATGTGAATATAATGCAGAGAATCCATATTTTGGAGGTTAGGAGGAGGTGTGGGATTACCAAAACTATTATCCAGAGGGTTCAGGGGAAAATATTGAAATGGTTTGGACATATAGAGAGGGTGCAACGAACTAGAATGACTTCGAGAGTGTACAAATCTGAAGTGGAGGGAAGTTGAGTGAGGGGGTAAAGGAGGTTGTGTGTGCGAGGGGCTTGAACTTCCAGCAAGTGTGCATGAGTGTGTTAGTAGAAAATTGAAACAAATGGTTTTTAGGAATTGACATGCTGTTAGAGAGTAAATAAGGTGACATTTATGAAGGGATTCAGGGAAACCGGCAGGCCGGTGTTGATTCCTGGAGATGGGAAGTACAGTGTCTGCACTCTGAAGGAAGGGTGTTAATGTTGCAGTTTTATAACTGTAGTGTAAAGCATCCCTCTGGCAAGACAGTAACGGAGTGAATGATGATTAAAGTTTTTCTTTTTTGAGCAGCCCTGTTTTGGTGGGAAACGGCTTATGTGTTAATACAATATTATAATTTATGTATATATATATATATATATATATATATATATATATATATATATATATATATATATATATATATATATATATATATATATATATATATAACTCACATTATCAATGTGAGTTGTCACGAAAGCGCTTGGAATTTCTCTATTCTTTCAGAGTGGTTGTTTTGCATATTCTGAAATCACCTGTTTACTGTGATCTTATTGCATATATATATATATATATATATATATATATATATATATATATATATATATATATATATATATATATATATATATATATATATATAGCAAGAACTCATTTAAAATTAAGTCCTTTCTGAAATTTTCTTTTATACGTTTAAAGATATATTTTTTTAATTAATGTTAATGTAAAAATTTTTAATTTTGCACCAAAAGAATCTTATAAAACTTACCTAACCTTGTTATAACAAGAACAATTTATTTTAGCCTAACCCAACTAAATATATTTTAGATTTGTTTACAATAATTTAATTCTAAACAAACACAGTGAAATATATTTTTTTCGTTAGGTTCAGAATGATTTTGGCGAAATTATTGCATACATAAATTTTCACTTGTCCTATATGGCAAGATGAGCGTTGCTATTTAAGCCAAGATGGCAAGTTCTGCCTATTCGGCACGACATATATATATATATATATATATATATATATATATATATATATATATATATATATATATATATATATATATATATATATATATGTGTGTGTGTGTGTGTGTGTGTGTGTGTGTGTGTGTGTGTGTGTGCTCACCTATTTGTACTCACCTATTTGTGGTTGCAGGGGTCGAGTCTTAGCTCCTGGCCCCGCCTCTTCACCGGTTGCTACTGGGATCTCTCTCTCCCCGCTCCATGAGCTTTATCCGTGTGTGTGTGTGTGTGTGTGTGTGTGTGTGTGTGTGTGTGTGTGTGTGTGTGTGTGTGTGTGTGTGTGTGTGTGTGTGTGTGGCGGGGGGCCTGGCAGGGGCCACACTCCGCGATGCTTCAGCAACTTGCAGCAGACAGTTGTGCTTTCATTAATATGCAACATAAACAACAATAGTAATCCTGTTGTTGTTTTTTCATTTATTTCTCTTTTGCTCTGTTGATGATGATTGTGTACTGCAGCATTTGTTACACACATACGCACGCACACACGCACACACACACACACACATATAAAATACTGCGCAGAATAGACATGGTGGACAAAGACAGGATGTTCCAGAGATGGGACACATACACAAGAGGTCACAATTGGAAGTTGAAGACTCAGATGAATCAAAGGGATGTTAGGAAGTATTTCTTCAGTCATAGAGTAGTCAAGTCGTGGAATAGTCTAGAAAGTGAAGTAGTGGAGGCGGGAACCATACATAGTTTTAAGGAGAGGTATGATAAAGCTCATGGAGCAGGGAGAGAGAGGACCTAGTAGCAATCAGTGAAGAGGCGGGGCCAGGAGCTATGACTCGACCCCTGCAACCACAAATAGGTGAGTACAAATAGGTGAGTACACACACACACACAACGAGAAAAGGCTCGGGTGACAGTATAGTAACGCACACAGCCGTACGTACATGCACACACGTGTACATACAAGAGGGCCATAAACTTACACAACCTTGTATGTCCCTACCCTAGCACAGATACTAGGCATACAACCACTGTAAAGGTTGACCCTATCCATCTCATACACTCACATTAGCACACATGCACTCTCACCCACTCTCACACATTCTCCCACTCTCTCACACTCTCTTACTTACTCTCTCTTTTTTTTTTACACAATTTTTACACATTTTTTACATTTTACACAATCTCTCTCCCACTCTCACTCTCTCGCACTCTCACACTTTCACACACTCCCTCTCACATTCTCTCTCACTCTCACCCTCTCTCACACTCCTCTCACATCTCCCACACTCTCACACTGACACTTTTACACTCTCTTTTATAAACTCTGTCCCATACTCTCTCACACTCTCACTCTCTAACACACTCACACTCTCCCTCTCACACTCTCCCACACTCTCACACACTCTCATACTCCCCCACACTCCCAAACTCTCACACACACTTTCACACTCTCACACTTCTCACCCTGTGGCATGCAAAGAGTACGTAACCTTTATTCGGCGCATGTACACACCCTCATTTACAGGCTATCTCCCCCAACCAGCGAACCAGGTTGCTAAGAGTTGATGATGGGGCCCCGTCGTTCAACTAGTGACCAGGTTCTAGCCAATAAGAAGATGGTTTTGGCAATCGCAGAGGTTATGTGGGTACCGCTCTCCTGTCTGCCCTGGTCATTCCCATTCTAGAGCTGGTTGAAGCACGGTCTGCTATCTTGTGGCTTCTATTTCTGCTTTGCTTACCGTGGAGTGCACTATACTTATCTCTGTACATAGTGTACATATTGCTGTTATAAATTGGTGAAGGATAATATAAGTCTAAACTTTTTCTACTGTGTTTATTTGCTCCCATTACACCCGGGGTAACAGGCCATTTGGATCCTGGGTTGTAATACACCCACACTTTCTCACTCACACTCTCACTCCCATTCTCCCCCCCACACTCACCCACACCCACTCACACCCACGCTTTCTCAATCACACCCTTTCACTATCTCACACTCTCATTCGCACTGTCTCACTCTCACTCTCACTCTCCCTCTCTCCCTCCTCTCTCCCTCCCTCTCTATTCCGCTCTCTTGCTTCGTCTTCCTCCTGCCCCCTACTCCTCCTACTCCCCTCCCCCCTTGCTTTTCCTGCACTTCCCTTCCCCCTCTCCCCTTGTACCCCTGTGCCTTTCCCCCATCTCTCTCCCCCTGCCACTGTCCCCCTCCCACTCTCTATCCACTCCCTTTCACTGCCTCCTCTCCCTCCATACAACAAACACCCCCCTCCCCACATGCACTCTTGAAAATACACAAGCTCTCCCATCTGTGGAAGAAAAATGGGATACCAAAAATCAGGATGGAGAACCAGAGGACTGGTGGATGAAGCTGTGAGGGGTGGACCTGGAAGAGAAGACTGGGAAGTAGAGTTCATGAGAAGGGAGGAGGAGTGGGGGAGGAGACTGGAAGAGCTCAGTAAGAAAATGGAAGAGAGAACAGCTGAGGAGAGCAGGAAACAGTAGCTAAAGCTAATATACAGAACTTAGTAGAGGAACTAAAAAGTCTGAAACAGCCTAAAAATTCAAAGGACAGTACAGTCACAACATCGATAATGCTACAACAGTCACAGACGAAGGGACTGCTGGGGGCAAAGGAGCTACACCATATGCAATTACTACCAGACCCAAGTGGGGCCCAGAAAAAGACGGGGAGAACAGCAGGAACACAAGAGGGGACCAAAGCCAATGAAGGAGCTAAGCTATACACAGAAGCTCTAATAGACAAATGCCATGTCCAGGAACAGGAAAGCACAGGGACACTGGTTATGGAGCAGACAGTGGGAACAGATGCATCAATGGCAGGAACTAGTTCATCTCAGAGGATGCTCAGGGAAGCACAGTGGGAGGACAAAAGGGAAAGGGCAGTCTTTGTCTATGGGCTCCAGAAGTAGAAGGGAAAACTTATGAAGCAAGAAAACAAAGAAAAAAAAAGATTGAAAGCATCATGAAAGCAATAGAAGAGGACATGACCCAGCTGACAAATTTTCAGAGAATTGGGTGGTTTGCGAGAGGAAAAAAGCATCCAGTCAAAGTGATTTTCAAGGCAGAGCCAGCCTGAAACCGGATCCTGCAGGAGAAAGTGCATCCAAGGGACAAACCAGACTACCAGAGCATGTACCTCAACTGAGACAGAATACAAAAAGAAAGGATGATACTGAAAAAGAGGGTGCAATGTTGCAAGGTGGAAGAGGAAGCAAGGAAGGAGGGGAGCTGGAGAAACCAGACCCAGGTAGAACAACAAACACAACCTCCTCCAGTACCACCACAGAAGGAACCCAACCATGGCAACCCCAATGCAATCAAACAACCTAATCCAAATCTGTGTGACTTTGTAAATGGTCCAAGTCGGACCGAAACGTCGTCGTAAGCTTCTCTCTTTTATGTGCGGGTTATTTGTGTATTGTGTATAATCCAAAATCCACACACTAACCCTCTGCCCCCATCCCCTCCACCACAAACCCCACCCCACAGTTGCAGAAAAGAAGTTGAAAGTTTGGTACATGAACGTGGATGGAATAACAAATAAATGTGAGAAATGGCATGGAAGAATCAAGGAGATATCCCCATACATCATAGTCACAGAAACAAAACTCACAGGGACAATAACAGATGCAATCTTCCCACCCGGATATCAGATCCTGAGGAAGGATAGGAGCACAGAGGAAGGTCAGGTTGCACTGCTCATTAAAAACCGATGAGGTTATCAGGAAATGGAAGGAATGGACGAGACTGGAGAAAAGGATTACATAGTAGGTACAGTTCAGGCAGGGGAACTAAAGGTAATCATTGCAATGATGTATAACCCACCACAGAACTGCAGGAGGCCGAGAGAGGAATATGATGAGTGCAACAGAGCAATGGACACACTAGCTGAGGTGGCAAGTAGAGGAAGGCCCAGTGGCAGTTCAAAAATGACATAGCATCAAAAGTCAAGTCTAACCCGAAACTGCTTTACAGTCACATCAGGAAGACAACAGTCAAGGACCAGGTAATCAGGCTGAGGAAAGAAGCTCACAAGAAATGACCAAGAAGCATGTGAGGAGCTCAACATGAGATTTCAGGAAGTATTTACAGTGGAGGCAGAAAAGACACTGGAAAGACAAAACAGATGGGTACACCAACAAGGGATATACCAACAAATGTTAGATGAAATACACACAACCGAGGAGGAGGTGAAGAAGCTTCTAAGTGACCTTGATACCTCAAAGGCGATGGGGCCGGACATCTCTCCGTGGGTCCTTGGGAAGGGAGCAGAGACACTGTGTGTGCCACTGACCACAATCTTCAACACATTCCTTGAAACTGGGCAATACCTGAGGTATGGAAGACAGCAAAAGTGATCCCCATCTTTAAGAAAGGGAACATAAACGAAGCACTAAACTATAGACCAGTGTCACTGACGTGTATAGCATGCAGAGTCATGGAGAAGATTATCAGGAGAGTGGTGGAGCACCTGGAATGGAACAAAGATTCATGGAAGGCAAATCCTATGTCACAAACCTACTGGAGTTTTATGACAAGCTAACTGAGGTAAGACAGGAGAGGGAGGGGTGGGTTGATTGCATTTTCTTGGAATGCAAGAAGGCCTTCGACACAGTTCCTCACAAGAGATTAGTGCAGAAGCTAGAGGATCAAGAACGTATAACAGGAAGGGCACTGCAGTGGAGCAGAGAATACCTGACAGGGAAGCAACAGCGCGTCACGGTACGTGATGAAGTATCACGGTGGGCGCCTGTGACGAGTGGGATCCCACAGGGGTCAGTCCGAGGACCAGTGCTATTCTTGGTATATGTGAATGACATGACGGAAGGGATGATGTGTAGTTAATGAGGAGAATTAAATCAGATGAGGACCAGACAGGTCTACAAAGAGACCTGAACAGGTTGGAAGCGTGGTCGAGCAACTGGCCAAATGCAAAGTCATGAAGATCGGGGAAGAGCTAAGAAGACCACAGAGTACAGGCTAGGCGGCCAAAGACTGCAAACCTCACTCAAGGAGAAAGATCTGGGGATGAATATAACACCGACCACGTTTCTGGAAGAACATCAACCAGATAACTGCTGCAGCATATGGGCGCCTGGCAAACCTGAGAATAGCTTTCCGATACCTCAGTAAGGAATCGTTCAAGACTCTATGTACTGTGTACGTCAGGTCCATACTGGAGTATGGAGCACCAGTTTGGAGCCCACACCTGTTCAAGCACGTCAAGAAATTAGAAAGTACAGAAGTTTGCAGCAAGGCTAGTTCCAGAGCTAAGGGGAATGTCCCACGAAGAAAGGTTAGGTGAAATCGGTCTGACGACACTGGAGGACAGGAGGGTCAGGGGTGACATGATAACGACATACAAAATACTGCGTGGAATACATAAGGTGGACAGAAGCAGGATGTTCCAGAGATGGGACACAGAAACAAGGGGTCACAATTGGAAGCTGAAGACTCAGACGAGCCAAAGGGGTGTTAGGAAGTATTTCTTCAGCCACAGAGTTGTTAGGAAGTGGAATAGTCTGGCAAATGATGTAGAGGAGGCAGGAACCGTACATAGCTTTAAGACGAGGAATGATAAAGCTCATAGAGCAGGGAGAGGGAAGACCCAGTAGCGGTCAGTGAAAAGGCGGGGCCAGGAGCTGAGTCTCGACCCCTGCAACGACAATTAGGTGAGTACACACAACTACCACCACCATATAAAACTGACAATTGTTTTCAAACAAAAGCCTTTGACAGGTGGAAACTAACACACACCACCACACTCACAAGGACATACACAAATATATACACTCAGTGTCGACTTTATTAAGTACAACTTTCTAGTACCAGGTAGGTGCCTCATTGCCCACAGAACGGTCTGAATTCTTCATGTATGGATTCAACAAGGTGCTGCAAAGATGCCTTAGAGATCCTGGACCATGATGAAGATTGAGACACTTATGCAGCATATGGGAATCTTTATTCAGGAAACGTTTCGCCACACAGTGGCTTCATCAGTCCAATACAAAGAGAAAGGCGTAAGGAGAGGAGGAGTATGAGGTAATCAGTCCCTCAGCCTGGAGTCGATGTGTTCAGTCCATCAATCTTGTTTCCTGAATAAAGATTCCCATATGCTGCATAAGTGTCTCAATCTTCAACTTGTCGGTTTTTCAAACCATTCATCACATCCTGGACCATGTTGGCATGATAGCATCATGCAGTTGCTGCAGGTCTATCAGCTGCACATTCACTCTGCAATTCTCTCGTTCCACCACATTCCAAATGTTTATGCCACAGTGTAACCCTATTATGTGTATGCTGCAGAGGAAATCGTGATTCGTCAGACCAGGCGACATGTTTTCAATCTTCAACTGTCCAGTAGTGGTGAGCTGTGTCCACTGTAGCCTCACTGCCATTTCAAAGCTCGATGTGTTCTTGTTCAGATATTATCTTCTGCATGGCACTGTTGTAGTGCATTGTTATTTGTGTTATTGTAACCTTTCTGTCAAGATTGAACCAGTCTGTCATTAACAAGGCACACTCCCCCAATGAACTACCGCTCACTGGATTTTTTGTGTGTTTCACGATATTCTCTAACGTCTAGACACAGGTGTGCGTGAAAATCACATCAGTAGCTGTACAGGTGTACCTAATAAAGTGGCCACTGAGTGCACACACACCAACAAGCGCGCACGCGCACACACGCACTCACATGTGTGTGTGTGTGTGTGTGTGTGTGTGTGTGTGTGTGTGTGTGTGTGTGTGTGTGGACTCAAATTAAATTGTAATAAACAACCATCAATAAATAAACAGAAACGTGGACGAGAGACTCGAACCGCGGTCTGTAATTTGTCAGACGGTCAGTAGACAGCAATGTTGAACAGCAACATGCTCGGGGATTGTAACAATTAACGTCTGTGAATCGTAACCTACAATACCTATAAATGTTTTAACTCTTTTTGTAAGCTTAACACACCAGTGTTAACCTTTCGTGCTGATATATTGACAACATTATCAGAAAGAAAAATATTATTTTTTTTAATTAAAATTAACAAATTATACCTACAGTACAAATTAAATACGAATCTTATACTGAGGATTTGTTTTAGGAATTTACCGAAATCCCTAAAAAAAATGTAATCATTTTACAAAGCAAATGTAAAAGTTTGATGCCGATCTGAAGAGGCATTCTCAAACTGTCACATGGAAATCAATAATTTGAATTTTTTTTAACTACCCTGCTTAGAACTACCCTGCTTAGAACTACCCTGCTTAGAACTACCCTGCTTAGAACTACACTGCTTAGAACTACACTGCTTAGAACTACACTGCTTAGAACTACACTGCTTAGAACTACACTGCTTAGAACTACACTGCTTAGAACTACACTGCTTAGAACTACACTGCTTAGAACTACACTGCTTAGAACTACCCTGCTTAGAACTACACTGCTTAGAACTACCCTGCTTAGAACTACACTGCTTAGAACTACCCTGCTTAGAACTACCCTGCTTAGAACTACCCTGCTTAGAACTACCCTGCTTAGAACTACACTGCTTAGAACTACCCTGCTTAGAACTACCCTGCTTAGAACTACCCTGCTTAGAACTACACTGCTTAGAACTACACTGCTTAGAACTACACTGCTTAGAACTACACTGCCTTAGATGCATTACTGTTAAAAACACGAGTCGTTCAGAAGAGATATTTGCAACCTATTTCATGTAAAAAAAAAGTCACATCATTTTTAAATATGAACTTGGAAACATTGCACCTAAACACTAGAATAACACTCTGAACCTTCTATCCTGAACACAATAGTTAAAAGTTTGAAATCGATCGGATGTTTTCTGGAGCTATGACATGTAAACCAGTATTGTTCGTGTCAGTGGTTGTATGAACTTTTTTTTTTCGTGGTTTCATTACATCAGCGTTCGAAATTTGAAGTGAATTCCATGAGGTGGTCACAAATTACAAACGAAAATGTTGAAGAAAATAAAAATCTATCAACAACTGGACATTGTCGTCTCTTAGGATACCTAATTATTTATCTTGATGCCACTGCATATTATTTATGTACTGGCCTTCGCTATTGAACATATTTATAATCCCCAGTAAACATAATCGATTTCTTCACCTCTCATTTTATCTAGTCTCTCTCACTTCCCCTTCATTCTCTCACACTTAAGAAGCCTCAGGTAGTCATGTCTTCTCTGGTCAAACTCTTCGTTCCTTGTGACTTTCCTTCTCTCACGTCTTTCTCGCTGTCTTCCTCTATTCTCATTAGCACTGTTTCTCTTCCTCCTGTCATCCTTGAAATGATTTTTTAATTAGATCTTCTTGAATAAATATGAAATGAATTTAACAAAATCTCTTAAGAGTAGAGCAGAGAATCATTACCTGAGGCGCACGCAAACATGATAACATCAGCTATGTTGGCATCATTAGCCAGCGTAAGGAAAACCTTCAGAAAACTAATAAGATTTTTCATGACAATATATATATATATATATATATATATATATATATATATATATATATATATATATATATATATATATATATATATATACACCCCTCACGGAAGGTTCCTTGATGTTGGTGAGAGGCTCTTGATTTAGGGAATTGGATCTGTGCTCCAGTTCCCCGAATTAAGCCTGAATGCCTTCCACATCCCCCCAGGCGCTGTATAAGCCTACGGGTTTAGCGCTTCCCCTTGATTATAATTACATTACATATATATATATATATATATATTATGAGGGGAGTGGTGCACGAAATGCATTAACATAACAGTAACACATTTAATGGTTAAATTAGGAAAACTGGAAATATTTTCAATGCTGGAATAAATTACTAAATTTGAACATTGGTGATTACACAGTTTACAAGTTATGTCACTCAGTGCTCGTGTAATATCAACCAGTGCTCAGGATCTACTAGGAGTTTGCTATACTTTGATCACTAGACAGCACTAGTGCTATCATGACATCTCGGTTCAGTCAAGCTTTATACTCTACTTTCGTCTTTGATTTTCCTCACTGACCGCTGACTACTTTCCGACTGGATCAGATGAGCCTTTTTTTACCGTCTTAAAAAGAGTAATTTTTTTCTGAAACGATCTCATTAGGGAAATTTTTCTGCCGCTCTGATGCAAACTACCTTGCAGCAGCTAATCATTAAAGCCTAATTTCAGAGGAAGTGTCGCTTCGTTGCAAGTAAGCATCTTAGGCTTCTATACTCACGTGCATACTACCGGTATAACAGTCCAGAGTAAAGTAAACGCCTCAAACTCGTAAGAAAACTCGAGATAGTTCAGAGATTTGCTCTCAGACTAATTCCTGAGATTAGAGACCTAAATTATGAAGTCTAGCATGAAGAGCTGGTTCTCCAAACACTGTAAGCGGAACAGATCAGAGAGGACATGTCCCAATGTTTAAACTATTCGAAGGTATTGACTAAGGGTACATACACTGATTGAGAGGGGTGAGACCAAGTCAAGAGGACACAGATGGAACCTACTTAACAAAATGTGCTTACAATAATAGCATCCGGAAGACATTATGTTTCATTAGTGGGTAAGAGGCGGAGCCCAGGATACTGAGTATAAATCAAGGGACACGAACACGTAAGTGTAGCTCACATTGTCTGCCGCTATCTCTCTGGCAGACAGGTGAAGCACCACTGAGTATAATAAATAATAATTAGGGTAACCGCACGAACACAGCCTCACCCTTGTTAAGGTTAACCTCGATAATCCACCGGCTTAGTAACCGCGACACATGTACAGTACACACGCCATCTCTAGTTATTAGAAAAATGGACAATTCTACCCACTGTGACCCTGCAACAGAGGTACCTTGATGCCTGTGAGGGGCTCCTCATCCAAATCAATGGACCTATTTTCTCTTTCCAAGGATTGTGCCTGTTTGTCTTCCATCCCCCAGACGCCGTGTAACCCTTACGGAATTAGGGCTTCTCCAATAACTACTACTAACTAACTACTACTACCGCTGTGGTGAAAGGAGCAGAATACATGTATGGCGGTGTCACTTAACAAATAAAGCAAATAATAGTCTAAGGAATTCCTTAGTTGAGAAAACTCAATATGGATTTTGAAGAAAAATAGTAAAAAATAATATCAGCAGAACCTTTATTTACATGGTGGTTGAGATGACCCAATCAAAGCCTGGGTAAGTACTCCTTCCAACACTTTCTTCATCAGTCACTCCATCACTGTCTTACCAGAAGCGTTCCTACACTACACTACTACTGTAATATCATGTCTTCCATTCTATCAAATGAGACCAAGAAAACGAGAATACAACCATAAGTACTTTACGAAAATACACCTCAAAGTCGGCGTTTTAATACAAAAAGACAATCGGAGTTCTTTTTTCTCATTATGCACTGCGTACTGCAGGATTTTTTTTATACTGACCACACAGACCCATTGTCTCACAGGTGGGCCTACCAACTTTCACCGGCTTGATTTGAAGCCGCTAGAATTTTGGCTTATTAATACGTACCTA
Organism: Cherax quadricarinatus; assembly: GCF_038502225.1. Lineage (NCBI taxonomy): Eukaryota > Metazoa > Arthropoda > Malacostraca > Decapoda > Parastacidae > Cherax > Cherax quadricarinatus. The sequence goes on from NC_091329.1 coordinate 27,168,467, forward strand.
CACTGGCTCGTAAGACGCATCTATTCAACACCGACAGTCAAAAGGTTAAAAAACTACGACATATCTCCACCCCTCGTTCAGAGTGCAGGCACTACTTCCCACCTCCAGGAATATTAGTTCGGCTAACCGAACTTAACCTTCATAAATATTACTTTGCTCACACTCCAGCAGCACGTCCAGTCATAAAAACTATTTACCTCCACTCACACATATCTAACACGTTGACATGTCTTGCATATACTCGCTATTGTATATACACACGTGTTTGGTGCATATTTCCAGTTGTGACTAAATATTTATGATCTATTTAAAATGTTTATACTTATTTCCGGCTATAATTTATTTCTCTTTTATTTCTTGTAAAATATATTTTTATTCATGGGGATCTCCAAATAAAGCCAGATAGAGAAAAATACTTGGAATATTTTTGGAAAATGCAGACTGTCTGTAGGTTGTGTATTCTGTACTGATGAATGTTATTATCTGTAATGAGTGTATAATTAATGTGACAGCATAAACTCATTAGAATAATTACAATTAGGTGAAGTGATCATGAATGTGTTTCGTGACAGTAATCTTCAGACTGTACCTTGTCAGTGGAGAGATGTGAAGTGTACTGGAATTCCAATCTTCGTAACGAGAATTTCAAGATTTGAAAGGTATTCATTGTCTCATACTGAAACAACAAGACTACAATATTTGTTATACTTCTGAATATAATGATTGAAGCTTGTTATACTTCAGAATGTAGTGACTGAAGCAACTAGACCATAGTGTTTGTTAAACTTCAGAATACAGTAATAAGCTTGTTTGGTAGCGTCCTCAGCTCACACACTGAGTCCGGGGATCGATCTCCGGTACGGGTAAAAACGTTGGGCATGTTTTCTTACGTCTGCTGTTCCTGTTCACCCAGCAGCAAGTAGGTACCTGAGTGTTAGTCGACTGGTGTGGGTCACATCCTGGGAAACAAGATTAACCTAAGTTTCCTGAAATGTTCTACATAGCCAGGGACTTTCAGTATATAGTATGTCACTGATGTCAACCAGGTCCGTAGTATTTGTATCATGTACCTGTAGAAATAAAGATTATTATATACTCTACGTCATGCTTCAGGAGGCAGTTCCTCGGTATGTTACGCACTCCGAGTCTTTGTTTGTTGACTACACGTGTGCAAGACCAACCTCAACCCACCTGTCAGTCATCACATTGTCTAGTGACCAGCGATATACTGCGGCTCTTTGACGTCTCAAGAAAGGGTAGAGTGCGATTACTTTAATCGTGTGGTCATTCTATCCCGTCAGGTTCTCCTAGGCTATCAACTGGAAGCACTGTGACTGTCACTCAGCTATGGATTTTACCACAATCTGGTACTGTATGTCTGCAACACAGGTGCTGGAGTTGGTGCGTGGGAGCTTGTCTATATTGTGAGTTTTGCTTGTTAGCTGAGTTTTTTAGGTCGTTGCTGTGCAAGGGATAATACCGCTAGTGAGACTTAGATGTATGGTACATCTTTAACGTTGCAAGCTCTGTCTTAATTATCACTGAGATTTATCGATGTGTTGCGCATGTTACTGGTGTCGAATATAAGCGAAAATTAACAGTTTTTGATCTTCCTGAAATTTTACGAAACTGTTTTTCTGTTCCATAGTTATGGTGACTAGATTACCTCTTCATGCAGCCAGCGGTGTGCGAGGAGCTTATCACTGACGCCGTAAGTTACACACATGTACAACATCTGGGTATCTTTACTTGTAGACGTTTTACCATCTAGTGGCCTTATCAGTACATGTTTTGGAAAAGCCACTGGATGGAGAAACGTCTATAAGTAAAGATACCCAGATGTTGCACATGTGTCTAATTCATCATCTCGTCGGTACTGACTACCACAGTCGACAAGAGGTTGAGAGACACGTGACCAAACTTCTAAACATCATTTTACAAATAATTGTTTCGGTCCTGGGATGATCATCACTTGCGATCAAGGTCCCAGGACCGAAACACTTTATCTAATAAATACGTCCTAGTATTTGCTTACGTGTCTCTTGTAAACCAGGAATTAATTATCATTATGACTGTTTCCATGATCTCAACATCGTTCTCCTGACCGATCATACACCCGTGGAAAACCCAGATGGTATAGAATCAGATCCGATACGAGACATATCCTTAATGAATTTGGCACCTGAATTACCAAAACCTAATTTGGAAACTACAACGGGAATAGCGGGATTTTGCTCATGAGGAATATGACAAAGAGAGGAAATATTTTATCTCAAGTGTGGTGAACGATTTAATTTGCATTTGAAAATCAGGGTCGAGCATTAGCATGGTCAAAAGAACATTGGACTGCGCTGGTTCACACAGCATTACAGGTTAAAGCAGAGGATCATGCAGCTTATGTCAGATGAAAATTCTGCAAATTATGAGTTAGTCAGATATGATGCGTTTTGAGGCTTATGAGTGCATATCCGATAAGCACAGGTAAGGATTTAAATTAAACCTTTACTTCAGCATAGGAACTCTAACATGAGGTTTAATAATAAAGGTAGAATTACCGACAAAATGTTAGGTAAAGAACACACATACAAGTAATGCGACATATTTATTGTGGCAACGTTTCGCTCTCCTGGAGCTTGACAAACCTCATGCAGAGCGAAACGTTGCCACAATAAAAAAAAAGTCACATTAGTTTCATCTGTGTCCTTTTACCTAACACTGTACTCATGAGCATAATGTTTCACCATATGATTATGTCAGATGATAAAAAATACTCTGTGGGTGTCAATAAAAAATTAGTGCCCAATTGCTAATTGTATTATTGTATAGTGTTTGAGACAATGTTACTCCAGTAGTTATTTAGCATTTACAAGAACAAACTTGAGTGTGTTAGTTGACTCACTAGAAATGAACATAATATTGAGTAACAGTGAGTAAATCAAGCTCAATGGTGACCTGTAACTTGCTCACTTAAGACGTGTCTCGTGTACTCTCTGTGGACTGAACCAAGATGCCCTCCATTGAGCAACTTGACCAGCAGCTTAAGGAGGAACTAAGGGTGGCTAAGCTCGAGATATGGAGAGTGACAGAGGGAAACAAGAGAATTCGTAGCAATCCTGTTGCGAGACCTCAGCTCAAGAACGGAACCTGGGCAGTGGCCGGACAGCATGGAATGAAGTTGAAGATCAAGAGGACGAATGGAGAGGTAACATTGATGAAGAAGCAAAAGACTGCTGTGGAAACTTCGAACCCTTTCTCTGTGCTACCAAACGAATGTGAGTCGACTCCTGGGAACATCACAATGAAGAACAACAAGGTAAGAATATTGTGCTTGTTGGGGACAGTTGGATTAGGTACATGGATAGGGCCTTTGTGTGAAGAATAGGAGTAGGAGACAGAGGGTGTGCTTCCCTGGGGCTGGGATGGAGGATATTGTTACATGGCTTGACAACATCATGTATGGTAATGGGTTCAATCCTATTATCTGCCTCAGTGCTGGAGGTAATGATGTAGGCAAGCGTAGAAGTGAGGATTTAGTGAGAAGGTATAGGGAAGCAATAGACATTATTAGGAAGAAGAGAGGCAGCCCTGTTATATGTGGCATTTTGCCAAGAAGGGGTGTTGAAAATGAATGGCTGTCCAGAGCAATTGGTTGAAATTTCTGGCTGGAAAAACACTAAGGATAATGCAGTACCATTCATTGTCAACTTGGACCACTTCTATGGCCGAAATAACATGTATGCCAGGGATGGGATTCACTTATCCAGGGTAAGTGTGGGTTTTCTTGCTAGCTCAGTTGAGGGAGTTGTTAGGACTTTAAACTAGGATTAGTTAAAGGTATAGGTTTTGGAATGGAAAATAATGAGTGTGGAAATATTGATTCAGGCTTTGATATCATAAATTTTAACAATGACAGTAACACAGGGTTTACACAGTGGTTTACAGTAGAGGTGAATCAACAGATGTGGTTTACAGTAGAGGTGAACCAACAGATGTGGTTTACAGTAGAGGTGAACCAACAGATGTGGATTACAGTAGAGGTGAACCAACAGATGTGGTTTACGGTAGAGGTGAACCAACAGATGCGGTTTACAGTAGAGGTGAACCAACAGATGCGGTTTACAGTAGAGGTGAACCAACAGATGCGGTTTACAGTAGAGGTGAACCAACAGATGCGGTTTACAGTAGAGGTGAACCAACAGATGTGGTTTACAGTAGAGGTGAACCAACAGATGTGGTTTACAGTAGAGATGAACCAACAGATGTGGTTTACAGTAGAGGTGAACCAACAGACGTGGTTTACAGTAGAGGTGAACCAACAGATGTGGTTTTCAGTAGAGGTGAACCAACAGATGCAGTTTACAGTAGAGGTGAACCAACAGATGTGGTTTTCAGTAGAGATGAACCAACAGATGTGGTTTACAGTAGAGGTGAACCAACAGATGTGGTTTATGGTAGAAGTGAACCAACAGATGCGGTTTATGGTAGAGGTGAACCAACAGATGCGGTTTATGGTAGAGGTGAACCAACAGATGCGGTTTATGGTAGAGGTGGACCAACAGATGCGGTTTATGGTAGAGGTGAACCAACAGATGCAGTTTATGGTAGAGGTGAACCAACAGATGCAGTTTATGGTAGAGGTGAACCAACAGATGTGGTTTTCAGTAGAGGTGAACCAACAGCGCTAAAGTCCACTTGGCGAGTCTCAAACTTTGCCTCTTGTTTTTGTTTATTTGTTCGCTCCGACAACTTGTTCTTGGTGGTAACTGTAGCGTGAAGAGTGTTCAGATGTTTGTGTATGTTGCTGCTGTGTGTGTTTGTGTATGATACTGCTGCTGTGTGTGTGTGTGTATGTTGGTGCTGCTGTGTGTGTTTGTGTATAATGTTGCTGCTGTGTGTGTGTGTTTGTGTATGTTGCTGCTGCTGTGTATGTTTGTGTATGTTGCTGCTGCTGTGTGTGTTTGTGTATAATGCTGCTGCTGTGTGTGTGTGTTTGTGTATGTTGCTGCTGCTGTGTGTGTGTGTATGTTGCTGCTGCTGCTGTGTGTTTGTGTATGATGCTGCTGCTGTGTGTTTGTGTATGTTGCTGCTGCTGTGTGTTTGTGTATGATACTGCTGCTGTGTGTGTGTGTGTGTGTATGTTGGTGCTGCTGTGTGTGTTTGTGTATAATGTTGCTGCTGTGTGTGTGTGTTTGTGTATGTTGCTGCTGCTGTGTATGTTTGTGTATGTTGCTGCTGCTGTGTGTGTTTGTGTATAATGCTGCTGCTGTGTGTGTGTGTTTGTGTATGTTGCTGCTGCTGTGTGTGTGTGTATGTTGCTGCTGCTGCTGTGTGTTTGTGTATGATGCTGCTGTGTGTTTGTGTATGTTGCTGCTGCTGTGTGTTTGTGTATGATGCTGCTGCTGTGTGTTTGTGTATGATGCTGCTGCTGTGTGTTTGTGTATGTTGCTGCTGCTGTGTGTTTGTGTATGTTGCTGCTGCTGTGTGTTTGTGTATGTTGCTGCTTCTGTGTGTTTGTGTATGTTGCTGCTGCTGTGTGTTTGTGTATGTTGCTGCTGCTGCGTGTGTATGTTGCTGCTGCTGTGTGTTTGTGTATGTTGCTGCTGCTGCGTGTGTGTGTGTGTGTGTATGTTGCTGCTGCTGTGTGTGTTTGTGTATGCTGTTCCTGCTGCGTGTGTGTGTGTGTGTGTGTGTGTGTGTGTGTGTATGTTGCTACTGCTGTGTGTGTGTGTGTATGTTGCTGCTGCTGTGTGTTTGTGTATGCTGCTTCTGCTGTGTGTTTGTGTATGCTGCTTCTGCTGTGTGTTTGTGTATGCTGCTTCTGCTTTGTGTTTGTGTATGCTGCTGCTGTGTGTTTGTGTATGATGCTGCTGCTGTGTGTTTGTGTATGCTGCTTCTGCTGTGTGTTTGTGTATGCTGCTTCTGCTGTGTGTTTGTGTATGCTGCTTCTGCTTTGTGTTTGTGTATGATGCTGCTGTGTGTTTGTGTATGATGCTGCTGCTGTGTGTTTGTGTATGTTGCTGCTGCTGTGTGTTTGTGTATGTTGCTGCTGCTGTGTGTTTGTGTATGATGCTGCTGCTGTGTGTTTGTGTATGATGCTGCTGCTGTGTGTTTGTGTATGCTCCTTCTGCTTTGTGTTTGTGTATGATGCTACTGCTGTGTGTTTGTGTATGCTGCTTCTGCTGTGTGTTTGTGTATGATGCTGCTGCTGTGTGTGTGTATGATGCTGCTGCTGTGTGTGTGTGTATGATGCTGCTGCTGTGTGTTTGTGTATGCTGTTCCTGCCGCTGGTCTGTGTGTGTGTGTGTGTGTGTATGTTGCTGCTGCTGTCTTGGTGTATGTTGCTGCTGCTGCTGTGTGTGTGTGTGTGTGTGTGTGTGCGCGTGTTGGTGTATGTTGCTGCTGCTGTGTGTATGTGTTGGTGTATGTTGCTGCTGCTTTGTATGTGTTTTTGTGTATGCTGCTGCTGCTGCTGTGTGTGTGTGTATGCTGCTACTGCTGTATGTGTGTGTTTGTGTATGCTGCTACTGCTGTGTGTGTGTGTGAATGTGTATGTATGCTGCTGCGTGTGTGTGTGTGTGTGTGTGTGTGTGTAGGAAGTGTTTTTGTACAGTTTTATTCTTTTTGTTTAGATTGTGGGTTTAAGCTTCTCAGATTATTCCTGTGCCCCCTGACATGTGCTGATACAATGTCATTTTTTATCTTCATGGAACTTGCCCTCTAATTGAGTTTTCTTAACTTGGCACATCTGCGACTGCAATGTTTGTCTTCCAGGCGTATTAGTGAAATAAATGTTTGTTCTTTAGGCTGCACTAATGTGATGAAGGTTGTTGATGAACTAGTGTTTCAGGCTGCTAGCTGTCTTTGTGCCTGGAACGAGTGCTTCAGGCTGCTAGCTGTCTTTGTGCCTGGAACGAGTGCTTCAGGCTGCTAGCTGTCTTTGTGCCTGGAACGAGTGCTTCAGGCTGCTAGCTGCCTTTGTGCCTGGAAGGAGTGTTTCAGGCTGCTAGCTGTCTTTGTGCCTGGAACGAGTGGTTCAGGCTGCTAGCTGTCTTTGTACCTGGAAGGAGTGTTAAAGGCCGCTAGCTGTCTTTGTGCCTGGAAGGAGTGTTTCAGGCTTCTAACTGTCTTTGTGCCTGGAACGAGTGTTTCAGGCTTCTAGCTGTCTTTGTGCCTGGAAGGAGTGTTTCAGGCTGCTAGCTGTCTTTGTGCCTGGAAGGAATGTTTCAGGCTACTAGCTGTCTTTGTGCCTGGAACGAGTGGTTCAGGCTGCTTGCTGTCTTTGTGCCTTGAACTCTCATTAACTTGTTCTACTCCATAAGTCAGCAGTTTAATCTAACTAATGCATCGGCCACAACACATAAATCAGCCTCTCCCATTATCTCTTCCTCCAGTCCCCCTCCACCTACGTGTTTACCCTGCAGGCTGTAACGAATATATTGTGGAAGCAATACCGAAATTTTCTGGTCAATTTCAAAGAAAAATATATGAAAAGGTATTTGAACCTAACAATAATTTTAAATAAAAAGACAAGAAATAAGTCAAATTTAAAAGTTTTATAATCTGCATATAAACCAGAAGTTAATGAAAATGTATCAGTTGGTAGATTACTTAGGATGAAATAGATGTCTTCCCTGTGCAGGGTTTATTTAATTTATGTCAATCTGTCCATTATGCATGTAGTCATTACTAGCTTGTCTTTCATAAGAACATAAGAAAGGAGGAACACTGCAGCAGGCCTGTTGGCCCATACTAGGCAGGTCCTTTACAATTCATCCCACTAACAAACATTTGACCAACCCAATTTTCAATGCCACCCAAGAAACAAGCTCCGATGTGCAAGTTCCTCTCAAATCCAACTCTCCTCTGTGTGTTTTTGTAGTATATTATTTGTAACTTTTTTTTCAACATTTTAATCAGTTGCAAGCCTATTCTTTGATAATCTGTTTGATTAATGGGGATTTAAAATATATCGACTACATTAGAGTCATTAAAATTACACGGAAATCTTTTCATTACAGGACTTAAAGTAAACTTTTAGCATATATACGATTAGAGAAGTATACCTCTCAGAGTATATATCCTAAGTGATCTGCATATCAAAGTAATAATTTACAGATTTGTGGGAAATAATGTAGATTTCCTAGTCTATTTACATCATGTCTATATAGGATAAATAATGATTTAAATAAAGAAGTTAATTACTAAATGAGACCCGAGTTATAGGGGTATGTTGAATTCAGCTTAAATTCACTTCCAGCTTCCCTCGTAATGTATTTATAAGCTAAGACTTCACTGATGTTACTGATGTTATCTTGTTTGACTAGCCAAGCTGCTGAAGTCTCACATTGGTCCCCTGATCACCAATCTTTACCAATGCAGTAGGAACCCGATGTTTGGAAACACTCCAATGTTCATTAATATTCCATAATAACCTTATTAAGCGGGACTGGAAAGGTTCAAATTAAAATCACACAGATAACACTTAGTGAATTGGATCTTGTATAATATTAATTAAAATACTTTTGCATAGAAACAGGAGAGGGTGGAGCCAGGTTAAGAAAAAACAGCGTCTCCTGGAATATGTAGTGAGACGCGATCTTCGAAAATGCAAGTAAAGAGTAGGTCTTAAAAATCAATGATTTTCGTTCTAGAGTACACAGTAGTACGGACTGGCGTCACTGATTTATCACTGATTACTAAGCTAAGCGGTGACATACTACTCAAATGCCTGTCATAATATGACCATAGTTGAAACAAAATTGGATGCAGGAAAATCTTCAAAGTTTCTCTCACCTATAGGCACGATCTACTTCCACTGATGGGTTTTACCACTGGTGACTTCGTCTACCACTGCTCCACCTCATCTGTCTGCAGTACGTAAGCCCCACCTCCCCGAATATGCTGCACTGTTATCATTATTGATAGACTTAACATATCGACTTTATCTTTCACCGTTCTCTGCATTGGACTAAAGAAACCACTGGCTGACGATACTTTTCCGGAAAGAAGATACCCAAATGTTGCACGAGTGTCTCAACAACATCGTGGAGGTATCTGAAGTGCTACCCTCAGAGGTTTCACTGTGTTACTCATCCTTTCGCTAATAAAACGTCCCAGTGCTACACTTGAGACTGCCAGGTAACACACTGTAACAAACTAGATTTAGGAGGTAGTAAAGTGCTGGTAAGGCAGATTAATGCCACATGTTCTGGCGTAATAAGAAGAGAAAATAACACCACGGGCAAGTAGAAGCTGTGAGTTTTATTAATTAACTGATGATTAATAATTTCCCCAGTGATAATTCCTTTCCCTTCTGTGCATTATTGAATTAGGCAATACAGTTCACTAACCCTCTCTAATTATATATTGTGTTATGTAAAACTTAAATTGAAGCTACATTTTGAGAGAATCTTCATTAGGCTGTGTCGAGGGATCCTGATGTGGATGGCTAATCAGCGAGTCTTCTTGGAGCAACACTTTGGATTGTGATAAATTAATTTCTGTCATTCTGTAGACTCATCGCTGTATAAACCTGGTGAGTTTAGCTCTTAGATTTGCTTATTTTAATAATCTGTAGACTCTCAAAATCCTTCAGAACACCGATTAGGACTCGTGGTCAACTTCAGCCTGTCACTAGTACTGTTCAGTAGGATTAGCCTAATTGGTTAGCCAGTGATTAGTTTTAATCTTTGCTCGAAAGCGAATTCTAGATTAGCTTACGAGCTTAACAATTAACATCAAGTTCATTAAGCACAGTCATTATGTGGTCAGCTGAGTTCTGACAGCTACCCACAGATCACTCACAAACGAATGACAGGACGTTGATACTATTTATGTGAACATTATTAATTAACGAAAGTAACTGCAGCAGAGTCCTAAGTAGGCTTAGTATAATTTATATATTTAAATTTCGTATATACCAATATGTGTATTTTTATGTTTATAATTAGTGGGCATACAACGCGATGAGTGTATACCTAGAGCTGTGACAAAAAATATTTGAGGATTATGCATATGTACCTGAGGAGTGAAGCTCGAGGCTACAGTGTTGCCTGAGCCCCTTAAGAAATACACTTAGTGGTGTCGTGCAGTTGGGGTCTGAACAATGTTGCCACGACCCACAATATAGTTAAGAAAATGGTTTTATAAGTGTTAATGTAGATTAATTGATATGCATGTTTCCAGTGGACGTGAATTAAGATATCTACCATATTTATGTAGATCTGTATGTGCATTTAGTGTGTTATACTTTATAGACATATTTATCAAGAGGCTAAATTAAGATAACTTTTCGTTGAGACATACTCATAATATTGTCTTCACCTGTAGTAGCTATGTATTTATACAATGTTTACCAGTATTGAGACTAAGTCAGTTCACATGGCTGGTATTGTCTTCATTAATACTTGACTAATTAATGCTAAGTATATTAAAAGCGGAGTATTAAACTACAGCTTTGTAAATTTGTAATTAAAGTGAATTGTTCATTATACATTTTTAATATGGTTAATGAAAATATAAGTGGGGGTCAGATCCTCGTTGATCCTAAGACAGATGGAGCATCATTGAACACTGAGAAAGGTCGTGTAACGAGATCCATACGGAAATGTGAGGAAATCTGTACTAATGATCTAGTATACAGACGTGAGCTCAAACTTCGACATGAAGCAGAGCAAAATAAACAATTCCTACGAAACACTGTACAGTGAATATGAGAAATTATTAGTGCGAGACTATGATGATGTCCCAGTTACCGAATATGAGCGAAACAGGTCACAAGACTTTCAGGAATGTAAACTTTTATGTCAACGTCGCTCAACCAATATTAATAACGGCCCAAAATGTATAAAGTCGTGCATTATTACCAAAGCTGCTTGAATTAAAACTACCTAGGTTCAGATGAATTCTGCTTCTCGTAGTGGCTCTGGTCCCCGTGCTAGCACACATGACGATGTTATATATGTTCCCTTTGCTTCATTACGTCTTATGTTGTGTTGTTTTCTTGTACCTGCTGATGTGGTCTGACTGCTGCGCTTTCTGGTAACTCTCTACCTCCTTCAGTAGTGATCTAAATTTTCAGGTATCGCCGAAAGGAGGACCTTTAAGTTGTTACCTGATTTTTTCTCTCTTCCTTCAACTTTTCTTTTGTATTTTCTTCATAAATCCACAAATCTTCATCAGATCGCCTTCAAATTTGTAATGCTTATGTACAGTTACGTCTTCCTACTTTGTAACATACCAAATGTTGATTTTAATATACGTATTATAATCACAATCACCACCACCAACCATCACCTACTCCCATCACCACCACCACCACCCTCTCCCACCAAAACCATGACCCACTAGCATCACCAGCCACAACCACCATCCTGACCATCACCACAACCATCACCACCACCCTCTCCCACCAAAAACCACGACCCACCATCACCCCGGAACTCTCTCCAGGTAAACTCCAGGTAAATCACCAGCCGCAACCACCACCCTGACCATCACCACAACCATCACCACCACTACCACCCTCTCCCACCAAAAACCACGACCCACCACCACCACCAGCCGCGACCACCACCCTGACCATCACCACCACCCTCTCCCACCAAAAACCACGACCCACCACCACCAGCCGCAACCACCACCCAGACCACCACCACAACCTCCCACCGCCTCCACGACCCACCACCACCATCATTCACCACCACCACCTCCCACCGCCACCCACTATCACCACATCCCACCGCTACCACTACCACCGCTACCACTACCACCGCTACCACTACCACCGCTACCACTACCACCGCTACCACTACCACTGCTGCCACTACCACCGCTACCACTACCACTGCTGCCAATACCACCGCTACCACTACCACTGCTGCCACTACCACTGCTACCACCACCACCGCTACCACTACCACTGCTACTACTGAGAAGACTTCTGGTAGTGCCAGTGCCAGTAAGTGCCGTCTTCTGCCAAATCTTACTAAAACTTTATATGACCATCTTTTATATTCTTATTAGATGAATAAAAAAAATGAATAAAATTGGAAGATATATGGAAAAAAGTGAAACCTTAAACTGCAACCTCCTTAATATTTTCAGGCTGAGGTAATCAGCGGATAACTGAATCTGCGGATACCGGATCCGCGGATACCGGATCCGCGGATAAGGGGGTCTTACTGGACTTTTAAATGGTTCCAGAATTTAATGTTTAATGGATCTTAAGGTCAGGCTAGTACTTTGTGAGGGAAAAGTTCAACAGGTAGGAGTAGCGAGCGAGTATATGGTAACGATAGTTTGATTGCCGACTGCTTGTTAAGGTAGGGTAAGTCTAGCTCCCGCTATCCCCTCCCCCCCTTTCTCCCCCCCCCCCGAAAGGTGACGTGTGGGGCTCCGGTCAAACAGTAATCACTAGACTCACAGCTCCCAGCACTACTGTAAATAAAAGCCTCTGCTCCTATTCTAGTGAATGCTGGTTGAAAGCTTCACTTTTGACCAATAATAAACTTGGTCCTTTCAGTTTTAAGCTCCACATGAGACTTTTAGATAGTCACCACCTTTTTTAAGTATCTTGCACTTATCATGGAGAGTGATTTCTTAAGCAGTGGGTAACCTGTCTCTCTTTCCAGCTTGGAATGACAGCTCGGGTCACCTGCCAACCAACGAGAAGTGTTGAAGGAGAAGGACTGAAACCGGTCTGGAGACGTCACTTTATGATCTACCTACCTGATTCATGGTAGCCCACACGCAGGAAACTACCCCTCATCTTTGCAGTGGTAAAGAACCTGCGTTTCTGTCATCTGGACTGACTATTCAAGGCTATAGACTGTGAAGAACTAGTCGTTGGGTTGTCACCAACACCTGTGAACCCCCCACATCATCAGTAACGGCTACAATTTCTACAAGACGGTGTCAACCTCCACCAGACACCCCAGTATAACTGTACATATTAGCGTTGAATTCAAATGTCATTTTTTCATTTTATTTTTCATTTTTCTTTCAAATAGGATACACCTTCATGTTTCACTGTTTTATCTTTGCATTAATAAATAATAAAGTGTTTATCTTTGTGAATTATTATTTCTTTTTCTATTCATTAATTTTCCTGAGGAGGAGCCAGCCTTGGTAATACTGTCTGAAGTTGTTACAGGGCTGAGTAAGCCTTCACATACTTATTAAGTTTAATTTGTGTGCTGCCAGGCAAATTTAAGAGTGCATTAATGTTCAAATTAGAAATTTTATTGAAAGTGTTAAGGACTTGGAATCGCTGGATTCAGAGCAGTACTGAAGAAGGCCTTTTCTGATAGTCTTTAAACTTCCAGTGTGGATGGGCTTTATTAAAAGTAAGCGTGGCTTTAATTTTGATAAATAAATTTTAAATCTGGTGCATCTTACATGTATATGGAGGTGTCCTAACTAAATTTGAGCTTTGTAGATGCCAATTTCCTAATTTAGTGTATCTGTTCAAATTGGAAGAAAACTGCAAAAGAAGAGTAATGGATGATTACTGAATACCCACATTTTTATAATGTTTTTTAATTATCAGGAGATTGGGGATCCCTTAAGTACTGTGTAAGTTATTCATTGAGCCACTTTGTGAGGGAAGTTTTTTCGATCCATCTAACTTCCTGCAAGATTTTTATTTATGACTATATAATGACTCATCTGATCGGCTTCAGATATTTGAAAGATTTTATGGTTATTTTGGAATCAGTGAATTTGAACGAATTTTAAGGCAGATATTTATTGTAATGTAGAGTGACAAAATGGTGTCACTATCTACTTAGTTGGGATAGTTTTATGAAGTGATTCTAAGTGATAGATTTATGCAGTGTCTAGTAATAATTGATAGTTTTGTATAGCGAGTAGCAATGATAATTTTGTTTAGTGGTGATAGATATGTTTAATGGAAGTAATTTATTCTGCTGTATTGTGATGAGATTTTCTTGTAGTGGGAATAATTTTGAATAACAATGATGGTATTAAAATGTAGTTGTGATAGTTTGTGATGTTTGTGTAATAGTACAATGGAACCTCTACTTGCGAGCGTGTCCTCGTGAGAGTTTTTCCAAATACGAGCAGTCGATGGGTCGATTTTTTGCTTCCATACTTGTGTAGTATTGCAGTAGTGATAGATTGTTGTAGCGATAATAGAGTGTAGTAGTGACAGTAGAGTGTAGTAGTGACAGTAGAGTGTAGTAGTGACAGTAGAGTGTAGTAGTGATAGTAGAGTGTAGTAGTGACAGTAGAGTGTAGTAGTGACAGTAGAGTGTAGTAGTGATAGTAGAGTGTAGTAGTGACAGTAGAGTGTAGTAGTGACAGTAGAGTGTAGTAGTGATAGTAGAGTGTAGTAGTGACAGTAGAGTGTAGTAGTGATAGTAGAGTGTAGTAGTGATAGTAGAGTGTAGTAGTGACAGTAGAGTGTAGTAGTGACAGTAGAGTGTAGTAGTGATAGTAGAGTGTAGTAGTGAGAGTGTAGTAGTGATAGGGTGTAGTAGTGATAGTAGGGTGTGATAGTAGGGTATAGTAGTGACGATAGTACGGTGTAGTAATGATAGTAGTGTTGTAGTGACAATAGTGTGGTAGAGATAGTGTGTAATTTTGATAGAAAAACAGCATCTCCTCGACCACCACCACCACTAAGAGGAGGAACAGCAGCAGCAGCAGCAGCAGCAGCAGCAGCAGCAAGAACAGCAGCAGCAGCAGAAGTGATATAGATGAAATTTTTGTACCTAGTGTACAAGTGGATCTTCCCATGGATCAGCCTATCAACTTGCCTGTAGTACCATTGGATAAGATTTCTATAACTGAAGACATTGGTGAAGGTCTCGATGGGAAGACACAAAAAGGATTGCTGCAGGGAGAAGATGGCTTCACCATTCCAGTCACAGTCAATATATTTCATAGTGGAACATCTGACTGTAATAAAGCCCAGCTACTTCACGAATCAGACGGCGCCGGAGGCGTCCCAAGATTATACAGCGTCACAGAGTGATCCTTAAGCTATTGCAATGAAATATGTACAAGGCATAATATTAGATCAGTTTTTAAAAACAAGTACTCGTGAAGAGGGTATGAAAGCATATAATTCCACTGCTGCTACACTCGCCATATACCACGACTCGGGTTTCGTACACTTAGATCTCCACACAAATAATATATCATGGATAATAGGAATAATGCCAACTTACAATGTCGCCTGATTGATCTAAGTTGGTCTAGAAGGCTTACTAAAGATTTTGATGTTAACCTCAGTCATACTTTACAGGATCTACAAAACCTTCATATACACATTGATATCTGAGTTGAAAAACTGAAATTAAAAATGAGGATCCACATATCTTCTGGTTCCATATTTTGAACAAATTATTAAAAAAATGGACCAGTAGGCCTGCTGCAATGTTCTTCCATGCTTTTCTGTTGTGTAATTTTATTTTTCGTCGAACCGCCCCACATTAAAATAACTTCTGGTTTAAAAAGTGATCAAGGTCCCAGGACCGAAAAGTTTTCTAATAGGTCCTAGTGTTTGCTTACCTGTCTTTCTTAAGCAACTTGTTTCACAACACCTCAGGTGCTAATCAAAACAAACTCCTCTTGCTCATATATCTGTAACTTAATTTTTAAGCTGCACAAGCTTTTAGCTTCTATGACTTTACTTGCCAAATTGTTCCACTCATCGGCAACTATAAAAAAAACAGCGTTGTGAGGTGCGCAGTTACCATGAGTGGATGACATCAGCGTTGTGAGGTGCGCAGTTACATAGTCTCCCCACTTCTATCCATCCAACCCATAGTCTCCCCACTGCTATCCATCCAACCCATAGTCTCCCCACTGCTACCCATCCAACCCATAGTCTCCCACTCCCCATATTCCCATACCACATGTTTTCCCACCTTTCAACTCCCCCATACCCTTAATCCATCCCTCAACCACCTCCACTCCCCATCTATCCCGTCTCCCATCTTTCAATCTCCTCTACCTTTCCATCCACCTCTCTGCAGCCTTCCGCACCTTGCCATCAATTCCACCCACTTCAATTTCCACCTTTCCCTATCAGTTGATCTCATCCAGTCAGGTAACAGGTTAGACCGGGAATTTAAATTGAAAAATCAAGCCGTCAACTAACTGCAGCAGTTTAAAAAAAAAGTTTTTTACTTGGACACAAGAATATAGTCGCAAAAACGGAGGAATTATCTGCCTGTGCATCACCGTCTAGATATTATTGCTCTAAGCGAAACTTGGTTTGATTGAAATAAGAGAAATAGACGCAAATGGACGGAATGTTTGCACTAAAATCAGTCACAAACGACGTGTGTATGTGTACTCACCTAGTTGTGCTCGCCTAGTTGTGGTTGCAGGGGTCGATTCATAGCTCCTGGCCCCGCCTCTTCACTGGCCGCTACTGGGTCACTCTTCCTGCTCCATGCGCTTATCATACATCTCCTTAAAGCTATGTATGGATCCTGCCTCCCTACATCACTTCCCAGATTATATTATTCCACTTCCTGACAACTCTGAAGAAATACTTCATGTCACTGAGTTCCGTGCATTCGTGCGTGTGTGTGTGTGTGTGTGTGTGTGTGTGTGTGTGTGTGTGTGTGTGTGTGTGTGTGTGTGTGTGTGTGTGTGTGTGTGTGTGTGTGTGTGTGTACGTACTCACCTAATTCACCTAATTGTGGTTGCAGGGGTCGAGACTCAGCTCCTGGCCCCGCCTCTTCACTGATTGCTACTAGGTCCTCTCTCTCTCTGCTTCCTGAGCTCTATCATACCTCTTCTTAAAACTATGTATGGTTCCTGCCTCCACTACTTCACTTGCTAGGCTATTCCACTTCCTGACGACTCTATGATTGAAGAAATACTTCCTAACATCCCTGTGACTCGTCTGAATCTTCAGCTTCCAGTTGTGACCCCTTGTTCCTGTGTCCCCTCTCTAGAACATCCTATCTCTGTCCACCTTATCTATTCCCCGCAATATCTTGTATGTCGTTATCATGTCTCCCCTGACCCTTCTGTCCTCCAGTGTCGTCAGTCCAATTTCCCTCAACCTTTCCTCGTACGACATTCCCCTGAGCTCTGGGACTAGCCTTGTTGCAAACCTTTGTACTTTCTCTAACATCTTGACGTGCTTGACCAGGTGTGGGTTCCAGACTGGTGCTGCATACTCCAGTATGGGCCTAACATACACAGTGTACAGTGTCTTGAACGATTCCTTATTTAGGTATCGGAATGCTATTCTCAGGTTTGCCAGGTGCCTGTATGCTGCAGCAGTTATTTGGTTGATGTGTGCCTCCGGTGACGTGCTCGGTGTTATGGTCACCCCGAGGTCTTTCTCCCTGAGTGAGGTGTGTAGTCTTTGTCCACCTAGCCTATACTCTGTCTGCGGTCTTCTTTGCCCCTCCCCAATCTTCATGACTTTGCATTTGGCAGGATTGAATTCGAGAAGCCAGTTTCTGGACCACATGTCCAGCACTGTCCAGGTCTCTTTGCAGTCCTGCCTCATCCTCATCCGATTTAATTCTTCTCATCAACTTCACATCATCTGCGAATAGGGACACTTCAGAGTCCATTCCTTCCATCATGTCGTTCGCATATATCAGAAATAGCACTGGCCCTAGAACTGACCCCTGTGGGACCCCGCTCATCACAGGCGCCCACTGTGATACCTCTTCACGTACCATGACTCGTTGCTGCCTCCCTGTCAGGTATTCCCTGATCCACTGCAGTGCCCCCCCCCCCTGTTACATGCGCCTGATCCTCCAGCTTCTGCACTAATCTCTTGTGGGGAACTGTGTCAAAGGCCTTCCTGCAGTCTAGGAAAACGCAATCAACCCACCCCTCTCTCTCCTGTCTTACTTCTGTTACCTTGTCATAAAACTCCAGGAGGTTTGTGATACAAGATTTGCCTTCCATGAACCCATGCTGGTTTTCATTTATAATCTTGTTCCGTTCCAGGTGTTCGACCACTCTCCTTCTGATAATCTTCTCCATGACTTTGCACACAATACATGTCAGAGACACAGGTCTGTAGTTTAGCGCCTCGTTTCTGTTTCTTTCTTAAATATGGGGACTACATTTGCTGTCTTCCATTTCTCAGGTAGTTGCCCAGTTTCAAGGGATGTGTTGAAGATTGTGGTTAGAGGCAAGCACAACATCTCTGCTCTTTCTCTAAGGACCCATGGGGAGATGTCCGGTCCCATCGCCTTTGAGGTATCAAGGTCACTTAGCAGCTTCTTCACCTCCTCCTCGGTTGTTCGTATGTCATCCAACACTTGTTGGTATATTCCCTCTTGATGTTCCCTTCTGTAATGATTTCCCACAGCCCTTCCTGTCTCTACTGTAAAAACTTCCTTAAATCTCCTGTTTAGCTCCTCACATACCTCCTGGTCATTTCTTGTGAGTTCTCCCCCTTCTGTCCTTAATCTGATCACCTGGTCTTTGACTTGTCTTCCTCCTGATGTGGCTATACAACAGTTTCGGGTCAGTCTTGATTTTCGATGCTACGTCATTTTCATACTGTCGCTGGGCCTCCCTCCTTACCTGTGCGTACTCATTCCTGGCTCTGCGACTGATCTCCCTATTTTCGTGTGTTCTCTGCCTTCTGTACTTTTTCCATTCTCTATTGCACTTTGTTTTTGCCTCCTTACACCGTCGGGTAAACCAGGGGCTCGTTCTGGTCTTCCCGTTGTTTCTGTTGCCCTTGAGAATAAACCTTTTCACTGCCTCCTTGCATTTTGTTGTGTGTGTGTGTGTGTGTGTGTGTGTGTGTGTGTGTGTGTGTGTGTGTGTGTGTGTGTGTGTGTGTGTGTGTGTGTGTGTGTGTGGTTTTGAATAAGCGTATGACTCCGTCACTGTGGAAAGACACACGAAGTATAATGTGAGCCTTTACTGAGAACGTTTCGCCCAAACAATGGGGTTCATTAGGCCAGGTGGGAGAAACGTTATCATAAAAACATAAGAAAGAAGGAACACTGCAGCAGGCCTACTGTCCCATTCATGGCAGGTCCAAGTCTCCTACCGGCTTAAGCCAATGCCCTAACCTAGTTAGGTCAGGTCACTTACACTTAAGGAGCACGGCATCTGATCTAGTAGCACAAGCTAGTCGGGTTCATCTCACACCCACCCACACCTACTCATGTATTCGTCCAACCTATTTTTAAAACTACACAACGTCTTAGCTTCTATGACGGTACTCGGGAGTTTGTACCACTCATCCACAACTATTACCAAACCAGCGGTTTCCTTTATCCTTCCTGAATCTGAATTTTTCCAACTTAAAGCCATTGCTGCGAGTCCTGTCTAGGCTAAATATTTTTAGCACGCTATTTACATCCCCTTCATTTCTGTTTTCCTTTTATACACCTCAATCATATCCTCCCTAATTCTACGCCTTTCTAGAGAGTGCAGATTCAGGGCCCTCAGTCTACCCTTATAGGGAAGATTTCTGATACACGAGATCAACTTCATCATCCTCCTTTGTACGTTTTCCAGAACATTTATGTCCATTCTGTAATACAGTGACCAAAACTGCGCGGCATAATCTAGATGAGATCTAACCAAAGATATATAGAGTTGAAGAACCTGAGGACTTCTATTATTTATGCTTCTTGATATGAAGCCAAGGATTCTGTTAGCTTTATTGTGAACACTTATGCACTGTTGTCTTGGTGTTAGATTGCTGCTAACCAGAGCTTCTAAATCCTTCTCGCAATCCGTAATATTAAGATCTACATTATGTAGTTTACATGTGGCATGCTTATTTTCCTGTGCAACATTTAGAACTTTGCATTTGTCTATATTAAACTGCACCTGCCACTTCTCCGACCACTGCATCAGTCTATTCAAATCATCCTGGAGTGCTCTAATGTTCTCATTAGAATGAATTGGACGGCCTATTTTGGTGTCATCATAAAATTTGCTTATGTCGCTATTTATTCCCTCATCTACGTCGTTTATGTAAATTGTGAACAAGAGGCCCAACACTGGCCCCTGTGGAACACCGCTTGTGACGTGCCCCCATTCTGATTTCTCCCCATTTATGCAAGCTCTCTGCTGCCTATTTGTCAGCCATGCCTCTACCCAGGAAATAATTTCTCCTATTCCGTTTGCCTTAAGTTTCCTCAATAGTCTCTGATGTGGAACAATCGAAAGCACATTGAGCCTAGGGTGGACCCGAACACCAAGGACACTCCGTCGGTGAACAAAAACACTAAACTCACCTCTGATAGGCTGTAAATGTCTGTGAAGGAGCTGTAGCAGAAGCTACAGCAGCAGCAAAGCACAGGTGATGCAGAGCACGTGGTTAAGGATAGCATGGGAGGGTGAGAGGGCCCAGATAATACTGAAAGATTTCTCGGGGATATTTGGTGTGATTGGACATAAATTCTGAATGTACTTACGTCCCAGCGATGTGGCTAGGAGATACAGTTTCAATTTAGCCCACTGATGCTCGTATGCTGCCTGGATGGGGTGTTGAAGTGACATGAGACTTCTGTCTTTCTTCTCTCTGTCTCTCTAGGCATAACACACTGCTGCGACCACTGCTGTCACCAATGTAATACGTAAAGTTCTGGTATTGGTTGGTCCTTTGTAGGGCTGGTTGGTAGAAATAGACTTGGATGCGAGCCTTAGCTTCATTTGGGTGTACGGTACAGGCAGGCTTGTTAGTACTAAGGCCACGCCAGGACGAAGGCATGTGACAGAATTAAGAGGAGATGGTCTTGCCTTTGAGGTCAGTGAGAACGAACTATCATTTACTTCACTGAGCACTAGATAGGACTAGGCTCCCCATATGGCAGTAGGAGTGCCTGGCGCAAGGGCACGAAATACAAGATCCGACAGGGGGTTACATGTATACTAACCTGTTTGTTGTTGGTGGGGTCGATTCATGGCTTCTGACCCTGCCTCTTCGCTAGGTCCACTTTCTCCCTTTTATGAAAGCTTCATCGTACCTCTTCTTAAAACTATGCATGTATAGATCCTGCCTCCACTACGCCACTCTCCAGATTCTACCACTTTCTGACTCGTCTGAGTTTTCAATTTCCAGTTGTGACACCTTGTTCCTGTGTCCCATCTCTGAAACATTCTGTCACTGTTCACGTTGCCAATTCCTCTTGGTATTTTATGCGTCGTTATCATGTCTTTTCCTGTACTTCCTGTCCTTCAGTGTCGTCAGGTTGAGTTCCCTTAACCTCTCCTTATAAGACACCCTTTAACTCTGGGACTAGTCTTGTTGTTAACCTTGACGTACTTGACTACGTGTGGGTTCCATACTGGTGCTGAATATTCCAATATGAATCTGGCGTACACGGTGTACAGTGTCTTCAATGACTCCTTAGGTTTGCCAAGGGTCCATGTGCTACAGCAGATATTTGGCTGATGTGCGCCTCAGGGAATGTGCTCGGTATGATGCTCACTTCAAGATCCTTTTCCTTATGTGATCTTTGCTGTCTTTGACCCCTGAGTGTGTACTTCATCTGTGGTCTGCTTTGTCCTTCCCCAAACTTCATGACTTTGCACTTGGTGTGGTTAAACTCCATGAGCCATTTGTCAGACCAGGTTACAACCTATCCAGATCCCTTTGTAGTCTTATCTGATTCTCATCTGCTTAAATTTTCCTCATTAGCTTCACATCGTCTGGAAACAGGAACACTTCCGAATCTATCCCGTCATTCAAAAATATCAGAAACAGCGCCAGCCCTAGAACTGACTATTTGATTATCCGCTGCAGTGCTTTTCCTGCTATTCCTGCATGCATAACTGCACTAAAAACCTTTTTACAGTCCAAGAAAACTCAGTCTACCGACCCCTCTCTCTGTCTTACTTCTGTTACCTTGTCATAGAGCTCCAGTAGATTTATGACAAGATTTCCTTTCCCTGAAACCATGCTGGTGGTCATGCACGAGTCCATTCCTTTCTAGGTGCTCCACCACTCTTCGCTATGGCTTTATATACTATAGATGTCAGTGACACTGATCTGTAGTTTAGTGCAGCCGGTCTCATTTCTTAAAAATTAAGATTATATTTGCTGTCTTCCAGATCTCAGGATGATGCCCTGTTTCGACTGAAATGTTGAAGACTGTTGTTAATGGCGCACACAAGGCCTCTACTCCCTCTCTAAGAACCCATGGAGAGATGTTATCTGGGCCTACTACCTTTGAGGTATCTAGTTTGCATAGCAATTCACCTCCTCATTACTTGTTGGTGTAGCCTGCTGCTTCGGTTTACTAGAAGCTACTCTGTCTCCACTGATTAGCTCATTTCCTGTAAGCTTCTGTACTTCCTTCCTCAGTCTGATTACCTGGTCCTTGACTGTTGCTTTCCTCTTGATGTGGTTGTATAATAGCTTTGGGTCAGATTTTGCTTTTGATGCTATATCAGTCTCATATTGCCACTGGACCTCTCCTTTTCTATGCATATTCGTTTCTGGCTCTTTGGCTTGGCTCCTTATTTTCCTGAGTCCTTCGCCTTCTGTACTTTTTCCATGCTCTAGTGCACTTTCTTTGATCTCTCTACACCTTTCAGTGAATCAAGAGCTCGCTCTAGTCTACCCAAGAGCAACAGGTTTCTGTTGCTCCTGGGTGCTAACTTCTCTACCTTGCTGCACTTTGTGGCCACATGTTCCATCATTTCATTTACTGTCTTTCCCTGTAGATTTCTTTCCCACTGCACCTCATGCAGGAATTACTTCACGACTGTATAGTTCCCGCATTTAAAGTTTGGCTTCTACCCTACTTCCCGTGTTGCTTCTCTCTTCACTGTTAACTCTACAATATAATCGAAACTCAGGACCACATGATCACTAGCTCCGAGGGGCCTTTCGTATGTAAAATCCCGAATGTGAATACGAGGTCCTTTCCTATCTCTGGTATTATTCCTAATATATTGATGCATCACACTTAAAGAACATAAGAAAGGAGGAACACTGCAACAGGCTTACTGACCCATATTAGGCAGGTGCATCTCAAGCCAACAAAATTGTCTACCCAACACATTTTTAATGCAACCCAAGGAATAAGCTTTGATAACCCTATTAACTCATATGCAAGTTCCACTTAAATCCAACCCCTCTCACTCATGTATTTATCTAACCTAAATCTGAAGCTACCCAAGGTTTTAGCTTCAGTAACCCTACTAGGCAGACTGTTCCACTTATCGACTGCTCCAATACAAAGCAGAAAGATGTAAGGAGAGGAGTTTGAAGTGATCTGTCCCTCACCCTGGAGTCGATGTGTTCAGTCCATCACTCTTGTAGAAAGTACAGCATAGGGCCGTAGAAGTGGCTTATATACTGTAGTCAGGCGAGTCGAACCTTTGGACGAAGACCTACTTACACTAGTGGATGGTTCCACTGTGATCCTGCTGCCTCCTCCTCCTCCTTCGACTCACCTGACTACAGTATATAAGCCACTACTCTGGCCCTATGCTGTACTTTCTACAAGAGTGATGGACTGAACACATCGACCCCAGGCTGAGGGACTGATCACCTCAAACTCCTCCTCTCCTTACACCTTTCTGCTTGGTATTGGACTGATGAAGCCACTGTGTTGCGAAACGTTTCTTCAATAAAGATTCCCATATGTTGCATGTCTCAATCTTCATACGAATCACAGCTTGGCTGATTTGGCACTGATTAAGTATCTGTCCAGCTCCCTCTTGAAGGCAGCCAGTGGTCTATTGGTAATTCCCCTTTATGCCTCGTGAGAGGCTGTTAAATAGTCTTGGACCTCAGACACTTATTGTTTTCTCTTAGTGTACCAATGGCTTCCCTACTTTTTATTGGCAGTGTTTTGTACCGCCTGTCCAGTCTTTTGCTTTTGTAGGAGTGATTAGGGACCATTCCTTCTAGGATTTTCCAAGTATAGATTATCTCTCTCGCCTACAGTCCAGCGAGTACAACTCAAGTGCTTCTAAGTGTTCCAAGTAGTTAAGGTGTTTGACAGAACTTATATGTGCAGTGAAGGTTCTCTGTACATTCTCTAGATCTGCAGTTTCACCTGCTTTGAATGGAGATGTTAATGTACAGAAGTATTCCAACTTAGAGAGAAGTGCTTTAAAAAGGATAAAAATTGGTTTGGCAACTCTTGTTTCGAAAGTTCTCATTATCCATCCTGTCATTTTCTTCGCAGTTGTGATCCTTGAAAGCGAGATCCTCAGGCATTACCACTTTCAGGTCCCTCACATTACTTTTCTACTCTATGATTAGAGTTTGTAGTATACTCAGTTCTAATTTTTATCTCTTCCATAACAGAGTGACTGGAATTTGTTTTCATTGAACATCATATTGTTTTTCGTTGCTCATATCTCCTTGGAGGTTAACCTTGTGAAAAAAAAGCTTTTCACTATGGCAGCTTCCGAGTTAACACTGTTTACCACTACTATGCGTTCGATTGGTTAAAAAATTGAAGATCCATCTCCCCACTTTTCCAGTTATCTCTGTAGCACGTAATTCGTGCGCTATTACACCATGATCGCACTTGTCAAAGGCTTTTGCAAAGTGTATATTACATATGCACTCCATTTGTATTCCAGTGCATTGAAGACCATATCATAGTGATCCAGTAGTTGCGAGAGGCAGGAACGACCTGCTCTGAAGCCATGTTGCCCTGGATTGTGCCGTTTTTGGGAATCCAGGTGGTTTGCATCATACTTCTTAGTACTCTTTCAAAGATTTATATGATGTGGGACATTAGAGCTATTGGTCAATAGTTCTTAGCTAATGCTTTGCTGCTGCCTTTATGGAGTGGGGCTACATCCATTGTTTTAGGGACAGGAATTTTACCCATGTCTAAGCTCCTTCTCCATAGCATACTCAGGGCATGCAAAAAATGGTTTCTTGCAGTTCTTAATGAACACAGTTCCACGAGTCTTGGCCTGGAGCCGAGTGCATAGCCATGTTATCAATGGTTTTCTCAAAGTCTATTGGAGTTGGGGTAATGTCAGAAATTTGGCATACATTGACGAAGTTTTGAGGGTCATTCATGAAAAAGTCATCTGGGATTGTCGATTTTTAGCCTGATTTGTGACTCGCTAAACATAGAACCGTGTTGAGATTTTAGTATCTCACTTATTACTTTTTTATCTTCTGTGCAAGTCCCATCTTGTCTGAGCAGGGGCCCGATACCTTTTTTTTATTTCATATGTAAATAAATATTTCGAGTTGCTTTCAATTTCACTAATAGCTAATAGCTCCTCCTGTATGAATCCTTTAACTTAAGCTCTATACTTTCCATTTCCCTGGTCAGTGCTTCCTTCTGTGTATCAGATAATCTAGTGTTCTTGAGAAGCTCAGTGATTCTTCATTGTCTTCTGTAGAGGGAACATCTTTCTCTCTCCAGTGTACTTTTCTTCTCTCATAGGGGAATATGCCTTGAACACACTTCAACTGCTAGGAAGTTGATCCTTTCAAGGCACTGGTTTGGATCCATGTTATTTAAGATATCTTCCCAAAATCACTAATATGTTTGTCCAATCTCTTTTTAAAGCTACCCAAGATTCCAGCATCTTAGCCCTCCACATTTCTGGTCCCCTATGTGGCTCCAAATTTTGTCAATCTATGGTTGAAATCTCTCATGATGAGTGACTTTGCCCTGCCCACATGGGTTCTTCTGGCCACTTTAACAAGTGTGAAAAATGGTTTGCAAACTGACAAATCTGTCAGACACTGCAACATCATGGGAACTTGATGCAAGGAATTTTTCAACATTTGTCTAACCTTTGGACGAAGACATACACCAGTGGATG
This sequence comes from Cherax quadricarinatus, assembly GCF_038502225.1. Classification (NCBI taxonomy): domain Eukaryota; kingdom Metazoa; phylum Arthropoda; class Malacostraca; order Decapoda; family Parastacidae; genus Cherax; species Cherax quadricarinatus. Next base: position 27,194,210 of record NC_091329.1, read on the forward strand.
GCTCCACTGTGATCCCCCCTCCTCCTGCTTCGACTCGCCTGTCTACGGTACATAAGGCACTTCTCCGGCCATATGCTGTACTTTCTACAAGAGTAATGAACTGAACATATCGACTCCAGGCTGAGGGACTAATTACCTCAAACTCCTCCTCTCCTTACCTCTCTCTGCTTTGTATGACTGAAGAAGCCACTGTGTGGCAAAACGTTTCCTTAATAAAGATTCCCATAAGTTGCATAAGGGTCTTAATCCTGAACAACTGTGTATGCCATTGCTCTGTTGCTCTTATCGTAGCCTTATCTTGGTCTCTTGCTATTCAGTGGTGGGTTGTACATGACTGCTAACATCACCTTGGGACCCCCGGTCTGAAGGCTTTCCTGCCTGTCAGTGCCTACCTAGTCTCTCCCTGTCACTTGCATGTTTGTATTCTCTTTCTCTCTCTCTCTTGCTCCCATTCTTTTTGTGTTCTGTCGTGGTCGAGGTACACCTGCTGGTAGTTTTGTGAATCTGTTAACTATGGTTTCTGGTGCATGAGTGTGTTTTGCACTTTTTCTGTCATGAATGCCAATTTGACTGGCTTATTTTTCTCCTTGAATACCCCTCCCCATTCTCTGAAAATTCTCCAGCTGGGACACATCCTTCTCTCTCGTTGGTTTCATGACTTTTTCAATCCCCCTGCCGTCTTTCTTCGTGTGTCCCTTCAACCTTTTGAAGCCCATAAACAATTAACTTCTCCCTCTCCTCTTCCTGCTTCCTTTACCTCCATATCTGTGTGTGTGTGTGTGTGTGTGTGTGTGTGTGTGTGTGTGTGTGTGTGTGTGTGTGTGTGTGTGTGTGTACTCATCTAGTTGCGGTTGCAAGGGTCGAGCAACATCTCCTGGCCCCACCTCTTCACTGGCCACTACTAGGTCACTCTTCTTGCTCCATGAGTTTTATCATGTCTCTTCTTACATATATGTATCGATCCTGCCTCCACTACATCACTTCCCAGACTATTCCACTCCCTGACAACGTTGTGACTGACGTAATACTTCCTAACATCCCTGTGATTCATCTGAATCTTCAACTTCCAACTGTGACCCCTTGTTGCTGTATCCCATCTCTGGAATATCCTATCTGTCCACCGTGTCTATTCCTCTCAGTATTTTATGTTGTCAGGTGTGTGTGTTCATTGTGTGTGGGAGTGAGAAAGTTGGAAGGTTCGTGCAAAAACGCATTTAAAACCTACACAAGTAACAGGATCACTGAGAGACTGAAGACGACGCATCACACTGCTGAAAGCAATCACATAATATTTTAGGCAGTTGAAATTTTACGACAATACGTCAATGATTTTCACTGAAGCAACTATTGTATTTTCTAAATACACTGTCACTAATTATCTCTACTGGGCTGTTACAGTTGCTGACAACACTGTCAGTTTGAAAATGGCACAACAGCACGACATGTAATTGTCAATGTACCAGCCATTATCATTGTAGCTTCACATGACACAGTGGCATTGATTATCAATATTACATTCTCACAAGCATCACTGTTCATTTTCACACAACATATCGCTGTTCCTCCTAAAAAGTTTGGAACTGGCTATGTCCAAATAACTGCTTCCTCATTAACAGCTTCTTCACTAACTACACGCAAATAAGCCGCACATAGAAGAGAGGGCTTACGACGACGTTTCGGTCCAACTTGGACAATTTACAAAGTCACTATGACTTTATAAATGGTCCAAGTTGGACCGAAACATCGTAGTAAGCTCCTCTCTTCTATGTGCTGGTTATTTGTGTATTGTTCCAGTCACGATATTGTCTTTTTATGTCACTAATTGACTAACTACTCGGGTTCAAAGCCTCCAGGATCAAAGATGAGGAGCATATACACCGAGAGGTATGTCTCTCAGTGTATATACACCGAGAGGTATGTCTCTCGGTGTATATACACTGAGAGATGTGTCTCTCAGTGTATATACACCGAGACCTTACGTGAGTCACGTGATTAAAGTATTCTTGGCTGCTGGTGAACAGGTTACAAGCAGCTTTTATGACCCCAGAGGGGTTACAAATAGCCTTAATGACGCCTTGGGGTCGTAAAGGCTGCTTGTAACCTTTTGGGATTAGATCCTGAAGGTGCGTATCCTTGCGTTATACAAGGCAGAAAGCCCTGTGATTGGTTAGCTCAAAACAAACTATCCCAGATTACTAAAGCAAACCTAACACCACCAATCAGCTGCTTGAAACATCAAACAGAGTTTACACATGACCTCCCAGTGTGAATGTTTGATATGTCGCACGTCAGTGACGGTGTGTTTACTTCTCACGAGTTACAACAAAACAATATTTGGCGCTTAATAGTAGACGTTATTACGTCTAATAACTATGTATAAATTCTGTGGTATTGATTTTCATTTGTAATATGCTATGGTAGTACCTATGATGTAGTGAAAACACTTGGGTAACCACACCGGCTTGTTATTGCTCACATCCAGCTTACCCTGTGAGTGGTAGTGCAAATACACAGAACAACATTGTTAGCAACGTGTCTTTGTCAGACCATAGTGCGCATAGTTACGTACACATCATTACGTTATTTATGCTATCACGCTCATTTATTAATGTCTGGTATTACTGATAATCACTTAATGAATGCAGTGTATAAGTCAGTCTTTTAAAAAATCATGTACTACAACCATTGGTTATTTACCGAGTTAAAATTAAATCAGATAAAAAGCTTGATCCATTTAGCAGGTTTAGAGTATAGATGTAACCTCAAACTTCAAAATTTCGGATAAATTATGATTAACATTGAAGTGAAATGTGGTGGTGATGGAAGGAATGAAGTGAGGTGTAGTGGTGATAAAAGTGAGGTGTATAATATATATATATATATATGCAATAAGATCACAGTAAGCAGGTGATTTCAGAATATGCAAAACAACCACTGTGGGTAGAATAGTTGGGTTGCGTGAAGGACCTGTCTGGTTTGGCCAGAGGGCCTGCTGCAGTGTTCTCTTTCTTATGGGTCGTGCGTCAGGTGTTGCTTTGTCCCATTTCCCTTTATATAAAGGGACTATACATGCTCTCCGCCAATCCCTAGGTACCTTCCCCTCTTTCATACATTTATTAAACAAAAGTACCAACCACTCCAACACTATTTCCCACTGCTTTTAACATTTCTGTCATGATCCCATCAGTTCCAGCTGCTTTACCCCCTTTCATTCTACGTAATGCCTCACTTACCTCCCCCACACTTACATTCTGCTTTTCTTCACTCCTAAAAGATGGTATACCTCCCTGGCCAGTGCATGAAATTACCGCCTCCCTTTCTTCCTCAACATTTAAAAGTTCCTCGAAATATTCTCGTCATCTACCTAATACCTCCATCTCCCCATCTACTAACTCCCCTACTCTGTTTTTAACTGACAAATCCATACTTTCCCTAGGCTTTCTTAACTTGTTTAACTCACTCCAAAATTTTTTCTTATTTTCATTAAAATTTCTTGACAGTGCCTCTCCCACTCTTTCATCTGCTCTCCTTTAGCACTCTCTCTCACCACTCTCTTCACCTTTCTTTTACTCTCCATATACTCTGCTCTTCTTATAACACTTCTGCTTTGTAAAAACCTCTCGTAAGCTACCTTTTTCTCTTTTATCACACCCTTTATTTCATCATTCCACCAATCACTCCTCTTTCCTCCTGCCCCCACCCTCCTATAACCACAAACTTCTGCCCCACATTCTAATACTGCATTTTTAAAACTATTCCAACCCTCTTCAACCCTCCCACTACTCATCTTTGCACTAGCCCACCTTTCTGCCAATAGTCGCTTATATCTCGCCCGAACTTCCTCCTCCCTTAGTTTATACACTTTCACCTCCCTCTTACTTGTTGTTGCCACCTTCCTCTTTTCCCATCTACCTCTTACTCTAACTGTAGCTACAACTAAATACTGATCCGATATATCAGTTGCCTCTCTATAAACATGTACATCCTGGAGCCTACCCATCAACCTTTTATCCACCAATACATAATCTAATACATAATCTTTTGCGGCTGACACTCGAATTGCCATGACAGTGTCCTCCATCGAAGACACTGCAAGACTAAGCGGACATCAACCAAATCTTCAAATGGGCTGCTGAAAACAATATGAAGTTCAGTGAAGAGAAATTTCAACTACTCAGATATGGAAAACTTGAGGAAATTAAGACTATCAGGGTATTCAACAAATTCTAACCAAACAATAGCCAGAAACTAATGTGAAGGACCTGGGAGTGATAATGTCAGAGGATCTCATCTTTAAAGACCACAGCAATGTATCTACCTCATCTGCTAAAAAAATGATAGACTGGATAATGAGAACCTTCAAAACTAGAGAAGCCAAACCCATGATGATTCTCTTCAAATTGCTGTTCTCTCTAGGCTGGAATATTGCTGTACAATAACTGTCCCCTTCAAGGCAGGTGAAACTGCTGACCTGGGAACGGTTGAAGTCCCTCTATTTGTATTCCCTAGAATGCAGGCGAGAAAAATACATGATAATATACACTTGGAAAATCCTAGAGGGATTAGTACCAAACTGCACACGAAAATCACTCCCTACGAAAGCAAAAGATTCGGCAGTAGATGCAACATTTCCCCAATGAAAAGCAGGAGCGCCACGAGTACACTAAGAGACAACACAATAAGTGTGAGGGTCCTAAGACTATTCAACTGCCTCCCAGCATACATAAGGGGGATTCCCAATAGACCCCTGGCTGACTAAGAAGGCGCTGGACAGGCACCTAAACTCAGTGCCTGACCAGCCGGGCTGTGGTTCGTACGTCAGTTTGCGTGCGGCCAGCAGTAAGAGCCTGGTTGATCAGACCCTGATCCACCACAAGGTCTGGTCTCAGACCAGGCCGGGGGGCGTTGACCCCCGAAACCCTCTCCAGGTATATACAGTAAGATTCAGTCAAATAGAGAGGCAGCAGATGTACTTGTAAAATGAAGAGACCTAATGTTCATTACTATCCTGCTGCCTCTGTTACTGACTGAAGAATGTTGATGCTCTACTGTTCATAGTATATACTAGCAGGTTCTCTACCGTTCATAGTATATACTAGCAGGTTCTCTGCTGTTCATAGTATATACTAGCAGGTTCTCTACTGTTCATAGTATATACTAGCAGGTTCTCTACTGTTCATAGTATATACTAGCAGGTTCTCTACCGTTCATAGTATATACTAGCAGGTTCTCTGCTGTTCATAGTATATACTAGCAGGTTCTCTACTGTTCATAGTATATACTAGCAGGTTCTCTGCTGTTCATAGTATATACTAGCAGGTTCTCTGCTGTTCATAGTATATACTAGCAGGTTCTCTACTGTTCATAGTATATACTAGCAGGTTCTCTACCGTTCATAGTATATACTAGCAGGTTCTCTGCTGTTCATAGTATATACTAGCAGGTTCTCTACTGTTCATAGTATATACTAGCAGGTTCTCTGCTGTTCATAGTATATACTAGCAGGTTCTCTGCTGTTCATAGTATATACTAGCAGGTTCTCTGCTGTTCATATATACTAGCAGGTTCTCTACTGTTCATAGTATATACTAGGTTCTCTACTGTTCATAGTATATACTAGCAGGTTCTCTGCTGTTCATAGTATATACTAGCAGGTTCTCTGCTGTTCATAGTATATACTAGCAGGTTCTCTACTGTTCATAGTATATACTAGCAGGTTCTCTACTGTTCATAGTATATACTAGCAGGTTCTCTGCTGTTCATAGTATATACTAGCAGGTTCTCTACTGTTCATATATACTAGCAGGTTCTCTACTGTTCATAGTATATACTAGGTTCTCTACTGTTCATAGTATATACTAGCAGGTTCTCTACTGTTCATAGTATATACTAGCAGGTTCTCTACTGTTCATAGTATATACTAGCAGGTTCTCTACTGTTCATAGTATATACTAGCAGGTTCTCTACTGTTCATAGTATATACTAGCAGGTTCTCTGCTGTTCATAGTATATACTAGCAGGTTCTCTGCTGTTCATAGTACATACTAGCAGGTTCTCTACTGTTCATAGTATATACTAGCAGGTTCTCTACTGTTCATAGTATATACTAGCAGGTTCTCTACTGTTCATAGTATATACTAGCAGGTTCTCTACCGTTCATAGTATATACTAGCAGGTTCTCTGCTGTTCATAGTATATACTAGCAGGTTCTCTACTGTTCATAGTATATACTAGCAGGTTCTCTGCTGTTCATAGTATATACTAGCAGGTTCTCTGCTGTTCATAGTATATACTAGCAGGTTCTCTACTGTTCATAGTATATACTAGCAGGTTCTCTACCGTTCATAGTATATACTAGCAGGTTCTCTGCTGTTCATAGTATATACTAGCAGGTTCTCTACTGTTCATAGTATATACTAGCAGGTTCTCTACCGTTCATAGTATATACTAGTATATACTAGCAGGTTCTCTGCTGTTCATAGTATATACTAGCAGGTTCTCTACTGTTCATAGTATATACTAGCAGGTTCTCTACCGTTCATAGTATATACTAGCAGGTTCTCTACTGTTCATAGTATATACTAGCAGGTTCTCTGCTGTTCATAGTATATACTAGCAGGTTCTCTGCTGTTCATAGTATATACTAGCAGGTTCTCTACTGTTCATAGTATATACTAGCAGGTTCTCTACCGTTCATAGTATATACTAGCAGGTTCTCTACCGTTCATAGTATATACTAGCAGGTTCTCTGCTGTTCATAGTATATACTAGCAGGTTCTCTACTGTTCATAGTATATACTAGCAGGTTCTCTACTGTTCATAGTATATACTAGCAGGTTCTCTACCGTTCATAGTATATACTAGCAGGTTCTCTGCTGTTCATAGTATATACTAGCAGGTTCTCTACTGTTCATAGTATATACTAGCAGGTTCTCTGCTGTTCATAGTATATACTAGCAGGTTCTCTACTGTTCGTAGTATATACTAGCAGGTTCTCTACCGTTCATAGTATATACTAGCAGGTTCTCTGCTGTTCATAGTATATACTAGCAGGTTCTCTACTGTTCATAGTATATACTAGCAGGTTCTCTGCTGTTCATAGTATATACTAGCAGGTTCTCTGCTGTTCATAGTATATACTAGCAGGTTCTCTGCTGTTCATAGTATATACTAGCAGGTTCTCTACTGTTCATATATACTAGCAGGTTCTCTACTGTTCATAGTATATACTAGGTTCTCTACTGTTCATAGTATATACTAGCAGGTTCTCTGCTGTTCATAGTATATACTAGCAGGTTCTCTGCTGTTCATAGTATATACTAGCAGGTTCTCTACTGTTCATAGTATATACTAGCAGGTTCTCTGCTGTTCATAGTATATACTAGCAGGTTCTCTGCTGTTCATAGTATATACTAGCAGGTTCTCTACTGTTCATAGTATATACTAGGTTCTCTACTGTTCATAGTATATACTAGCAGGTTCTCTACTGTTCATAGTATATACTAGCAGGTTCTCTACTGTTCATAGTATATACTAGCAGGTTCTCTACTGTTCATAGTATATACTAGCAGGTTCTCTACTGTTCATAGTATATACTAGCAGGTTCTCTACTGTTCATAGTATATACTAGCAGGTTATCTGCTGTTCATAGTATATACTAGCAGGTTCTCTGCTGTTCATAGTATATACTAGCAGGTTCTCTACTGTTCATATATACTAGCAGGTTCTCTACTGTTCATAGTATATACTAGCAGGTTCTCTACTGTTCATAGTATATACTAGCAGGTTCTCTGCTGTTCATAGTATATACTAGCAGGTTCTCTACTGTTCATAGTATATACTAGCAGGTTCTCTGCTGTTCATAGTATATACTAGCAGGTTCTCTGCTGTTCATAGTATATACTAGCAGGTTCTCTGCTGTTCATAGTATATACTAGCAGGTTCTCTGCTGTTCATATATACTAGCAGGTTCTCTACTGTTCATAGTATATACTAGCAGGTTCTCTGCTGTTCATAGTATATACTAGCAGGTTCTCTGCTGTTCATAGTATATACTAGCAGGTTCTCTACTGTTCATAATATATACTAGCAGGTTCTCTGCTGTTCATAGTATATACTAGCAGGTTCTCTGCTGTTCATATATACTAGCAGGTTCTCTACTGTTCATAGTTTATACTATCAGGTTCTCTACTGTTCATAGTATACACTAGCAGGTTCTCTGCTGTTCATAGTATATACTAGCAGGTTCTCTACTGTTCATAGTATATACTAGCAGGTTCTCTGCTGTTCATAGTATATACTAGCAGGTTCTCTGCTGTTCATAGTATATACTAGCAGGTTCTCTACTGTTCATAATATATACTAGCAGGTTCTCTGCTGTTCATAGTATATACTAGCAGGTTCTCTACTGTTCATAGTTTATACTATCAGGTTCTCTACTGTTCATAGTATACACTAGCAGGTTCTCTGCTGTTCATAGTATATACTAGCAGGTTCTCTACTGTTCATAGTATATACTAGCAGGTTCTCTGCTGTTCATAGTATATACTAGCAGGTTCTCTGCTGTTCATAGTATATACTAGCAGGTTCTCTGCTGTTCATAGTATATACCAGCAGGTTCTCTGCTGTTCATAGTATATACCAGGTTCTCTACTGTTCATAGTATATACTAGCAGGTTCTCTACTGTTCATAGTATATACCAGCAGGTTCTCTACTGTTCATAGTATATACCAGCAGGTTCTCTACTGTTCATAGTATATACTAGCAGGTTCTCTACTGTTCATAGTATATACTAGCAGGTTCTCTGCTGTTCATAGTATATACCAGCAGGTTCTCTACTGTTCATAGTATATACTAGCAGGTTCTCTACTGTTCATAGTATATACTAGCAGGTTCTCTACTGTTCATAGTATATACTAGCAGGCTCTCTACTGTTCATAGTTTATACTAGCAGGTTCTCTGCTGTTCATAGTATATACTAGCAGGTTCTCTACTGTTCATAGTGTATACTAGCAGGTTCTCTACTGTTCATAGTGTATACTAGCAGGTTCTCTACTGTTCATAGTATATACTAGCAGGTTCTCTACTGTTCATAGTGTATACTAGCAGGTTCTCTACTGTTCATAGTATATACTAGCAGGTTCTCTACTGTTCATAGTATATACTAGCAGGTTCTCTACTGTTCATAGTGTATACTAGCAGGTTCTCTACTGTTCACAGTATATACTAGCAGGTTCTCTACTGTTCACAGTATATACTAGCAGGTTCTCTACTGTTCACAGTATATACTAGCAGGTTCTCTACTGTTCATAGTATATAATAGCAGGTTCTCTACTGTTCATAGTATATACTAGCAGGTTGTCTACTGTTCACACTATATACTAGCAGGTTCTCTACTGTTCATAGTATATACTAGCAGGTTGTCTACTGTTCATAGTATATACTAGCAGGTTGTCTACTGTTCATAGTATACACTAGCAGGTTGTCTACTGTTCATATTAGTTATTAATGTATAGTTTATTTTGGATGTCAGGTGTTAGAATAACGTATGTTTTTTTTTTCAATGTGTTTCTCCTTCGTCTAAAAAACTTTAAAATGCGTAATGAAAATGTGTGTTAATTCCGTTTAATAACAGACAGACGCTGTTGTTCAAGTTCTGAACTTAAAATTTAAGACTTTCATTATCATCCATTACAATGATGTACATTTTTAAGTTGCAAAATATTTTTTAAGTCTTGAATTAAAATGTATAATGAGAGTGTTGGAAGTTTTAATTTCACGTTTAATTAAGCTCGAAATCATTCAGATTTTAATTTTCATAAATGATTTCTAATTATGTCTTCATCAGATTACGAAGTAGAAGATAGATCCAGAAATTATGATTTTTTTTTTAAATTTGTGAGCCTGACTGGGGAGGGGGGCGCCTGTAATTGTTAATTAGTGACATGAGTATCCCAGTGAAACTATTCTATTTAATATTTAACTTCCCGGGGCTATTTAATACCCAATGAACAATAATTACTCCCTTATACATGTGTATGTGTATGTATATATATATATATATATATATATATATATATATATATATATATATATATATATATATATATATATATATATATATATATATATATATATATATATAAAATGTATATATAATTTTTTTTAACAAGTCGGCCGTCTCCCACCGAGGTAGGGTGGCCCAAAAAATAAAGAAAATCCCCTAAAAGAAAATACTTTCATCATTCAACACTTTCACCACACTCACATAATCACTTTTTGCAGAGGTGCTCAGAACACAACAGTTTAGAAGTATATACGTATAAAAATACACAACATATCCCTCCAAACTGCTAATATCTCGAACCCCTCCTTTAGAGTGCAGGCATTGTACTTCCCATTTCCAGGACTCAAGTCCGGCTATATAAAAATAACCGGTTTCCCTGAATCCCTTCACTAAATATTATCCTGCTCACTCTCCAACAGTTCGTCAGGTCCCAAATACCATTCGTCTCCATTCACTCCTATCGAACAAGCTCACGCACGCCTGCTGGAAGACCAAGCCCCTCGCCCACAAAACCTCCCTTACCCCTTCCTTCCAACCTTTTCGAGGACGACCCCTACCCCTCCTTCCTTCCCCTACAGATTTATACGCTCTCCATGTCATTCTACTTTGATCCATTTTTTCTAAATGACCAAACCACCTTAACAACCCCTCTTCAGCCCGCTGACTAATACTTTTATTAACTCTACACCTTCTCCTAATTTCCACACTCCGAATTTTCTGCATAATATTTACACCACATATAGCCCTTAGACAGGACATCTCCACTGCCTCCAACCGCCTCCTCGTTGCTGCATTCACAACCCAAGCTTCACACCCATATAAGAGTGTTGGTACTACTATACTTTCATACATTCCCTTCTTTGCCTCCATAGATAACGTTTTTTGTCTCCACATATACCTCAATGCACCACTCACCTTTTTTCTCTCATCAATTCTATGATTAACCTCATCCTTCATAAATCCATCTGCCGACACGTCAACTCCCAGGTATCTGAAAACATTTTCTTCTTCCATACTCCTCCTCCCCAATTTAATATCCAATTTTTCTTTATCTAAATTATTTGATATCCTCATCACCTTACTCTTTTCTATGTTCACTTTCAACTTTCTACCTTTACACACATTCCCAAACTCATCCACTAATTTTTTCAATTTTTCTTTAGAATCACCCATAAGCAAAGTATCATCAGCAAAAAGCAACTGTGTCAATTCCCATTTTGTATTTGATTCCCCATAATTTAATCCCACCCCTCTCCCAAACACCCTAGCATTTACTTCTTTTACAACCCCGTCTATAAATATATTAAACAACCATGGTGACATTACACATCCCTGTCTAAGACCTACGTCTACCGGGAAGTATTCTCCCTCTCTTCTACACACCCTAACCTGAGCCTCACTATCCTCATAAAAACTCTTTACAGCATTTAGTAACTTACCACCTATTCCATACACTTGCAACATCTGCCACATTGCTCTCCTATCCACTCTATCATATGCCTTTTCTAAATCCATGAATGCAATAAAAACTTCCCTACCTTTATCTAAATACTGTTCACATGTATGCTTCAATGTAAACACTTGATCTACACATCCCATATCCACTCAGACACCTCCTTGCTCATCTGTAATCCTACATTGTCTTACCTCTAATTCTTTTCATTATAACCCTACCTTACACTTTTCCTGGTATTCTCAGTAAACTTATTCCTTTATAATTTTTACAATCTCTTTTGTCCCCCTTCCCTTTATATAAAGGGACTATACATGCTCTCTGCCAATCCCTAGGTACCTTCCCCTCTTGCATACATTTATTAAACAAAAATACCAACCACTCCAACACTATCCCCCCTCCCCTGCTTTTTACATTTCTGTCATGATCCCATCAGTTCCAGCTGCTTTACCCACTTCCATTTTACGTAATGCCTCACGCACCTCCCACACACTCACATCCTGCTCTTCTTCACTCCTAAAAGATGGTATACCTCCCTGGCCAGCGCATGAAATTACCGCCTCCGTTTCTTCGTCGACATTTAAAAGTTCCTCAAAATATTCTCACCACCTACCCAATACCTCCATCTCCCCATCTACTAACTCCCCTACTCTGTTTTTAACTGACAAATCCATACGTTCCCTAGGCTTTCTTAACTCCAAAATTTTTTCTTATTTTCATTAAAATTTCTTGACAGTGCCTCTCCCACTCTATCATCTGCTCTCCTTTTTCACTCTCACCACTCTCTTCACCTTTCTTTTACTCTCCATATACTCTACTCTTCTTATAACACTTCTGCTTTGTAAACATCTCTCTCACACACACATTATACATATATATGTCATAATTTTATAAATTAAAAAGAATTTTTTTTTGAAAAAGTATCAGTATCGTCCGAAAATTGAATAACGATATGAGCAAATAAATTGGAACCGTCTCATGTTATTATTATAGGTTATTGTATGAAGGTCAGAGAAGGTTGTAAGAGGAGAATAATACAAGTACAAGATTTAGGATGTCTGAAGGAGAGATGTTAGCTTTGTCAGGGGGGAAGTAGCGTTGTTTTCTTTACTACAGACACTTGTAGATCAGATTTCTCACGAAACAGGACAAGTGTTTAGTGAAGCGGGTCGTAGTAAGATGACCCACCGTTGTAGATTCTGGTCATCTGACTGAGGTCTTCCACTGGCTTACCGGTCCACCCCTTTAAAAGTTATGGTCATAGTTATATTGTTGTAATCATGGGTGGTGATGCGTCTAGACGATAAAGCTAAGCAAGTGTTGAGCAAATGTCTTATGCATCAGCCTGTTGGTTCTGTGAACCTGTTATCTACAGATGTAAACACTTTCTAAGAAATAGTATATACTAGCAGGTTCTCTGGTGCTCATAGTATATACTAGCAGGTTCTCTAGTGCTCATAGTATATACTAGCACGTTCTCTAGTGCTCATAGTATATACTAGCAGGTTCTCTACTGTTCATAGTATATACTAGCAGGTTCTCTACTGTTCATAGTATATACTAGCAGGTTCTCTACTGTTCATAGTATATACTAGCAGGTTCTCTACTGTTCATAGTATATACTAGCAGGTTCTCTACTGTTCATAGTATATACTAGCAGGTTCTCTACTGTTCATATATACTAGCAGGTTCTCTACTGTTCATATATACTAGCAGGTTCTCTACTGTTCATAGTATATACTAGCAGGTTCTCTACTGTTCATAGTATATACTAGCAGGTTCTCTACTGTTCATAGTATATACTAGCAGGTTCTCTACTGTTCATAGTATATACTAGCAGGTTCTCTACTGTTCATAGTACATACTAGCAGGTTCTCTACTGTTCATAGTACATACTAGCAGGTTCTCTACTGTTCATAGTATATACTAGCAGGTTCTCTACTGTTCATAGTATATACTAGCAGGTTCTCTACTGTTCATAGTATATACTAGCAGGTTCTCTACTGTTCATAGTATATACTAGCAGGTTCTCTACTGTTCATAGTATGTACTAGCAGGTTCTCTACTGTTCATAGTATATACTAGCAGGTTCTCTACTGTTCATAGTATATACTAGCAGGTTCTCTGTTCATAGGATATACCAGCAGGTCCTCTACTGTTCATAGCATATACTAGCAGGTTCTCTACTGTTTATAGTATATACTAGCAGGTTCTCTACTGTTCATAGTATATGCTAGCAGGTTCTCTACTGTTCATAGTATATGCTAGCAGGTTCTCTACTGTTCATAGTATATACTAACAGGTTCACTGGTGTTCATAGTATATACTAGCAGTTGTGTACATACTCCAGAAGTCGTAATGACACGATTGCAAGCAAACCAGTTACGGGCGGGGGATTGAACCCGCGGTGAGCGGGTCATAAAACGCCAGACCTATGGTGCCTATACTAACTTTCCTATAGTGTATAAATATGCGTAGTTGGATGAATCTTACTGTAGCCAGCTGGCCCAGTGGCTAACGCGTCGGTTTGGAGTTTTACGACCCACCCATCAGTACCTGATGCTCAAGAGTACTTTTCTAAATATAATTTAGATGGTTATTAAGTAAGGTCTGAGATATATTGAGGATTTTTATCTGAGAATATTTTTGTACTGTTCTTACAGGTTCAGAATATATTAACATATATTTAAGGAGGTAGAAACAGCTGTTATTTTGCTGGTAATTAGCAGTTTAGTGTAATGAATTTTTGTGTAGATTAAGATGTGCGTGTACTTACCTATTTGTGGTTGCAGGGGTTGAGTCATAGTTCCTGGCCCAACCTCCAGATTGTTCTACTTCCCGACAGTTCTATGACTAAAGAAATACGTTCTAACATCTCTGACCCATCAAAGTCTTCAACTTCCAGTTGTGACCCCTTGTTTCACATCTTCCTCTACTGGAAATACCTTCCTAAATCATGTGTCAAGCTTCTCACATACTCCCTCGTCATATTTTGTGATCTCCTCTCCTTCCTTGTGTGTGTGTGTGTGTGTGTGTGTGTGTGTGTGTGTGTGTGTGTGTGTGTGTGTGTGTGTGTGTATTCGCCTAATTGTGCTCAGCTAATTGTGGTTGCAGGGGTTGAGTCATAGCTTCTAGCCCCACCTCTTCACTATTTCACTTCCTGACAACTCTATGGCTGAATAAATACTTCCTAACAGCCCTGTGACTCATCTGAGTTTTCAACTTCCGATTGTGACTATTTGTTGCTCTGTCACATCTCTGGAACATCCTGTCTGTCCACTTGGTCGATTCTTCAGTATTTTATGTCATTATTATGCCCCCCATCCCACCTGCCCTAGTCTTGTTACAAACCTTTGCGCTTTTTCTAGTTTCCTGACGTGCTTGACCAGGTGTGGGGTCCAAACTGGAGCTGCATATTCCAATATGGGCCTGACGTACAAGGTGTACAGGGTCCAGAACGACTCCTAACCGAGATGTCGGAATGCTATTCTTAGGTTTGCTATTCGCCCATATGCTGCAGCAGTTATTTGGTTGATGTGCGCCCCAGGAGATTTGCTCGGTATTATACGCACTCTAAGATCCTATTCCTTGAGTGAGGTTTGTAGTCTTTGGTCCCCTAGACTGTATTCTGTCTGTGGTCTTCTTCGTCCTTCCCCGATCTTCATGACTTTGCACTTGGTCGGGTTGAACTCCAGGAGCTAATTGCTGGACCAGGCCTGCAGTCTGTCCAGATCCCTTTAGTTCTTCCTAGTCCTCGTGCAATTGAATTCTTTTGATCAACTTCACATCGTCTGCAAACAGGGATGCTTCTGAGTCTATTCCTTCCATCATGTCCCTCATACTGGGAACAGCACCGGCCCTAGGACTGACCCCAGTGGAACCCCGCTCGTCCCAGGCGCCCACTGACACCTCATCACGTACCATGACTCATTGCTGCCTTCCCGTCAGGTATTCTCTGATGCAGTACAACGCTTTCTCTGTTATCCCTGCCTGGTCCTCCAGCTTTTGCACTAGTCTCTTGTGTGGAACTGTGTCAAAAGCCTTCTTACAGTCCATGATAACGCAATCCACCCATCCCTTTCTCTGTCTTACTGCTGTCGCCTTGTCATAAAAAACTAGTAGGTTTGTGACACAGGATTTTCCATCTCTGAATTCATGCTGGTTGTCATTTACAAGGTCATTCCTCTTTAGGTGGTCCAACACTTCTCCCGATAATCTTCTCCATGACTTTGCATATATTACACTTCAGTGGCACTGGTCTATAGTCGCCCTGTTTCGATAGATGTGTTGAAGATTGTTGTTAATGGACCCAAGGAGAGATGTTAACTTCAAGGTCGTTTCTTGTAAACATCCCCCTCCTATCTTCCTCAGCCTGATTATCTGGTCTTTGACTGTTGTTTTCTTCTTGATGTGACTGTACAACAGCTTCGGCTCAGAATTGTCTTTCTCTGCTGTGTCATTTTCGTATTGCCGTTAGGCCTCCCTCTTTACCTGTGCATATTCATTTCTTGCTCTTCTACTCTCCTTGTTCACCTGGGTTCTTTGCCTTCTATACTACTTTCATTTTCTAGTGCACTTAGTTTTAGTCTTTCTACACCTATTGGTGAACCAAAGACTCGTCCTGGTCTTCTCATTTTGTTTGTTACCCTTAGGTACAAACCTTTCCTCCGCTTCCTTGCATATTGTTATCACATTCCATTTCATTTACTGTTTTCACTGCCAGTTTTCTGTCCCACTGGACCGCGTGCAGGAAATTCCTCATGCCTGTGTAGTCCCCTCTCTCGTAGTTTGGCTTCATTCTTCCTGCCCTTCCTTCCTCCCTTTCCACTTGTAACTACTATGTATTCGAAGCTTAGCACCACGTGTTCACTAGTTTCGAGAGGTCTTTCATATGTGATATCCTCAATATCTGCACTGCTCAAAGTGAATACTAGGTCCAATCTTGTTGGTTCATCCTCTCTCTCTGGTAGTGTCCCTAACGTGTTGATGCATGAGAATTTCCAGTACCACCTCCAACATCTTGGTCCTCCACGTTTCTGGGCCCCCATGTGGCTCCAGGTTTTTCCAGTCGATATCTTTGCGAGTGAAGTCACCCACAACCTGTAGCTTTGCCCTGCCCACATGGGCCTTTCTGGCCACTTCAGCCAGTGTGTCAACCATCGCTCTGTTACTCTCATCATATTCTTGTCTTGGCCTCCTGCTATTCTGTGGTGGGTTATACATCACTGCCATCACCACCTTGGGACCTCCTGTTTGAAGTGTTCCTATTATGTAGTCCCATGCTTTTCCTGTGTGCGCGCGCGTGTGTACTCGCCTAGTTGAGGTTGCAGGGGTCGAGTCCTAGCTCCTGGCCCCGCCTCTTTACTGGTCGCTACTAGGTCACTCCCTGAACCGTGAGCTTTATCATACCTGTGTGTGTGTGTGTGTGTGTGTGTGTGTGTGTGTGTGTGTGTGTGTGTGTGTGTGTGTGTGTGTGTGTGTTCACCTGTATGTGGTTGTAGAGGGCGAGCCAAAGCTCCTGGCCCTGCTTTTTCACTTCAAGAGCTTCATCGTACCTTTTCTTAAAGCTATGTATATAACTCGCCTCTACGACCTCTTCAGATTATTCCGCTTCTTGACAACTCTAAGGCTGAATATTTCTTAACATTCCTACGACTAGTCTGAGTTTTCATGTTCTAGTTGTCCACTTCTGTTCCTATTCTTCACCTCTGAAAGAATTCTTCCTAGTATTTTGTATGTCGTTATCAAATTACCCCCTAGTTCTCCAGTCTTCCAGTGTCATAGGTTGAGTTCCCTTAACCTCTCTTCACAGGATACACCCCTTAGCTCCGGGACTATTCTTGTTGCAAATCTTTGTACTTTCTCCAATTTCATGATATGATTGTACCACCAGTGTGGAACTCACACGTAGTCATAGTCCAATATGGGTCTGATGTACACGGTGAGCAGTGTCGTGAATGACTCCTTACTGACATGTCGAAAAGCTACTTAGATTTGTCAGACGCACGTTTGTTTCAGCAGTCACTTAGTTGATGTGTGCCTCAGGATGTGATGTACACGGTATGTGTGTATGTGATGGAGTTTTGAGTTTTACAGATGGCTGTTTTGCCTCAGTGGGTAAGGACTGGCTCACCTCACTCTGATGTGGCACCATTATCTTGGTCTGGGATTGAAATGGGAGGACATTTTTACATCTTAATCAGTGGTAAACAGCCTCTAAACATCTAAGAAAGATGTGGGAACGTACCTGAAGCTGCGTACTAAGAGATGTATATGTAAGCTAAACTGTAGTGGAATAAGGCAAGAGTTTCTATTCCTGTCTTGTAAGTCAATAAATTTGTATTATTTACAAGTTTGTGTGTGTTAAGTGAAATGTTTGCCACCGGGATTATGATAAAACTGTGGGTGTGGATTTTCATTACCATCAATTATTTAATTATAACACTTATGCCACTAGTCATATGTATTACTAATTCTTATAATAACATAATGACAGTAACATCCGATTATTAACTGGTTACTATTTATTAACACATCGGACGTTTCCTACCAAGGTAGGGTGACCCGAGAAACACTTTCATCATCATTCAGTCCATCACTGTTTTGCTAGAGGCGCACCTACACTACAGTTATAAAACTGCAATATTAACACCCCTCCTCCAGAGTGCAGACACTGTACCTCTCACCTCCAGGACTCAAGTCCGGCCTGCCAGTGTTTCTGAATCCCTTCATGTTACCGTGTTCACACTCCAACAGCACATCAAATCATAAAAACCATTTCGCTCCACTCGCTCTTATTTAATATGTTCACGCATGCTTACTGGAAGTCCAAGCCCCTCGCACACAAAACCTCCTTCACCCCTTCCCTCCAACCTTCCCTAGGCCGACCCCTACCCCACCTTCCTTCCAGGAACTACAGATTTATACACTCTTGAAGTCATTCTATTATATCGTTCCAGCCTCTATATATGTCCGGAACCACAACTTTTTATTTATTATTATTATTATTATTATTATTATTATTATTATTATTAATTGTCATCCACACAATTGTTAACAAAAGATAACCATTCTCCATTTTAATTTTGATTCCATTTTTCCCATTCCCGACATGGTAGTGACGGAAGGAGTGAAGTGTGTCGGTGATGGGAAGAGCGAGGTGTGTCGGTGATGGGAAGAGCATGGTGTGTCGGTGATGGGAAGAGCGAGGTGTGTTGGTGATGGGAAGAGGGAGGTGTGTTGGTGATGGGAAGAGCGAGGTGTGTTGGTGATGGGAAGAGCGAGGTGTGTTGGTGATGGGAAGAGCGAGGTGTGTTGGTGATGGGAAGAGCGAGGTGTGTTGGTGATGGGAAGAGCGAGGTGTGTCGGTGATGGGAAGAGCGAGGTGTGTCGGTGATGGGAAGAGCATGGTGTGTCGGTGATGGGAAGAGCGAGGTGTGTTGGTGATGGGAAGAGCGAGGTGTGTTGGTGATGGGAAGAGCGAGGTGTGTTGGTGATGGGAAGAGCGATCTGTGTTGGTGATGGGAAGAGCGAGGTGTGTTGGTGATGGGAAGAGCGAGGTGTGTTGGTGATGGGAAGAGCGAGGTGTGTCGGTGATGGGAAGAGCGAGGTGTGTCGGTGATGGGAAGAGCATGGTGTGTCGGTGATGGGAAGAGCGAGGTGTGTTGGTGATGGGAAGAGCGAGGTGTGTTGGTGATGGGAAGAGCGAGGTGTGTTGGTGATGGGAAGAGCGAGGTGTGTTGGTGATGGGAAGAGCGAGGTGTGTTGGTGATGGGAAGAGCGAGGTGTGTTGGTGATGGGAAGAGCGAGGTGTGTTGGTGATGGGAAGAGCGAGGTGTGTTGGTGATGGGAAGAGCGAGGTGTGTTGGTGATGGGAAGAGCGAGGTGTGTCGGTGATGGGAAGAGCGAGGTGTGTCGGTGATGGGAAGAGCGAGGTGTGTCGGTGATGGGAAGAGCGAGGTGTGTTGGTGATGGGAAGAGCGAGGTGTGTTGGTGATGGGAAGAGCTAGGTGTGTCGGTGATGGGAAGAGCGAGGTGTGTTGGTGATGGGAAGAGCGAGGTGTGTTGGTGATGGGAAGAGCGAGGTGTGTTGGTGATGGGAAGAGCGAGGTGTGTTGGTGATGGGAAGAGCGTGTTGAGAAATGGCATTACCAGTTAAGTTTAAAGACTTATACTTAACTTAAAAGGACAACTCATCGCCTGCACAGCCGCCCCTGCAGACGTGGTCTAGAAGCTGTCGAAACCATCTCAACATGGGCTGTCAAGAAATATAATTTGTAAGATTATAAATTACCCCTAGGGGGTGTTATGTCAGCATATTTCATTCACTGATGGCTGACAAAATACCTACTTGTGTGGACTCAATGGTCTGCATATCACCGGGGTTTATGATAAGTGACTAACTCACGACTTTATACTCAACTGCGCAGTCAATAGTAGTACATCACGAGTTAGAACACTTACCTGGGTATATGTATCTGACCCGTAATTACGCCCGGATATCCGTTGAGTTGATTGAAGAATAGTGTTCTTTGAAGAATGTCGCACTACACTCTGTTGGATCACAACACTCGTTGTTACACTGTTCATCAATAATTGTTCACACAATATCACTAAGAAGTTGATCACACTTCTCTGTAAGTGTTTATCGTGTTTTGTGAGACACTTTGTCCACACTAACGCACAGATCAGTGTTCTTTGTTGGTTATCCTGGCGTCAGTGTCACTCTCAGTAGAGTCAAAAGTAATCTGAAGACGCCACAGCGCCCCACGCCGTTGCTCCCCCAGCACAAAAAAAAGCTGACCTAGTACTTTTTGCTTCCTTGCCACTTCCTCGATGAAGCAAAGCAGAATGTTTGATTCCTGCTGTCTTAAGCATAGACAACAATGTCCACTATCTTTACTATGGTAATAAAGAGGGAGCAGGATTTTCCTTAATTGTCCTGCTAAAGTAAGAGATGTACTGTCTCTTATTAAACTACACTTTGCAACACTGCACAGCAAGGAGCAACGGTCGCTTGACCACGTCGCATATTCGTACGGCATCTGTGATCAATTACTGTAGCAGTAAACAAGACGCTTGCCCCTTCTGAGAGGGCTGGGCCCCTCGGGGCTGAAAGGGGCTGGAGGGGCTGATGGGGGCTGATACCCCCCTCCTGGAGAAAATTTCTCCACAGAGCGAGGTGTGTTGGTGATGGGAAGAGCGAGGTGTGTCGGTGATGGGAAGAGCGAGGTGTGTCGGTGATGGGAAGAGCGAGGTGTGTCGGTGATGGGAAGATCGAAGTGTAATGGTGATGGGAAGATCGAAGTGTAGTGGTGATGGGAAGATCGAAGTGTAGTGGTGATGGGAAGATCGAAGTGTAGTGGTGATGGGAAGATCGAAGTGTAGTGATGATGGGAAGAGTGAAGTGTAGTGGTGATGGGAAGAGTGAAGTGTAGTGGTGATGGGAAGAGTGAAGTGTAGTGGTGATGGGAAGAGTGAAGTGTAGTGGTGATGGGAAGAGTGAAGTGTAGTGGTGATGGGAAGATCAAAGTGTAGTGATGATGGGAAGAGTGAAGTGTAGTGGTGATGGGAAGAGTGAAGTGTAGTGGTGATGGGAAGAGTGAAGTGTAGTGGTGATGGGAAGAGTGAAGTGTAGTGGTGATGGGAAGATCAAAGTGTAGTGATGATGGGAAGAGTGAAGTGTAGTGGTGATGGGAAGAGTGAAGTGTAGTGGTGATGGGAAGAGTGAAGTGTAGTGGTGATGGGAAGAGTGAAGTGTAGTGATGGGAAGAGTGAAGTGTAGTGGTGATGGGAAGAGTGAAGTGTAGTGGTGATGGGAAGAGTGAAGTGCATTGGTGATGGCAGTAGACACATATGCTGTGTAATTTTAGTAATGGAAGGAAGAAGTCAATAAAACATTTTAAGAGATTGAAAATAGAATTCTTCTGTGATAGAAATTTTCCACTTTGACGTAAATATTAAATTTTCTGCTCATCTGAAAATATATTTTGACTGTGCATGGTACAAAGTAATTTATAGAGCGATTGTTTTAGTAATCTGACTACAAGTTGTACAAGCTGTGTTTATCAGCGGGAATAATATGTGAGATGTTCCTGTAATGAAGATGGAAACTGTGTGTGTAATGTACTAGCAGTGGTAATGTGTTGGATGTTCATGTACAGTGTATGGTGTGCGAAGTGTGCCTGCAGTGGTATAGTGTGCCTGCAGTGGTATAGTGTGCCTGCAGTGGTATGGTGTGCGAAGTGTGCCTGCAGTGGTATAGTGTGCCTGCAGTGGTATGGTGTGCCTGCAGTGGTATGGTGTGCCTGCAGTGGTATGATGTGCCTGCAGTGGTATGATGTGCCTGCAGTGGTATGATGTGCCTGCAGTGGTATGGTGTGCCTGCAGTGGTATGGTGTGCCTGCAGTGGTATGGTGTGCGAAGTGTGCCTGCAATGGTATGGTGTGCGAAGTGTGCCTGCAGTGGTATGGTGTGCGAAGTGTGCCTGCAGTGGTATGGTGTGCGAAGTGTGCCTGCAGTGGTATGGTGTGTGAAATGCACCTGCAGTGGTATGGTGTGTGAAATGCACCTGCAGTGGTATGGTGTGTGAAATGCACCTGCAGTGGTATGGTGTGTGAAATGCACCTGCAGTGGTATGGTGTGTGAAATGCACCTACAGTGGTATGGTGTTTGGAATGCACCTGCAGTGGTATGGTGTTTGGAATGCACCTGCAGTGGTATGGTGTGTGAAATGCACCTGCAGTGGTATGGTGTGTGAAATGCACCTGCAGTGGTATGGTGTGTGAAATGCACCTGCAGTGGTATGGTGTGTGAAATGCACCTGCAGTGGTATGGTGTGTGAAATGCACCTGCAGTGGTATGGTGTGTGAAATGCACCTGCAGTGGTATGGTGTGTGAAATGCACCTGCAGTGGTATGGTGTGTGAAATGCACCTGCAGTGGTATGGTGTTCGGAAAGTACCTGCAGTGGTATGGTGTGCGAAATGCACCTGCAGTGGTATGGTGTGTGAAATGCACCTACAGTGGTATGGTGTTTGGAATGCATCTGCAGTGGTATGGTGTTTGGAATGCACCTGCAGTGGTATGGTGTTTGGAATGCACCTGCAGTGGTATGGTGTTTGGAATGCACCTGCAGTGGTATGGTGTGTGAAATGTACCTGCAATGGTATGGTGTTTGGAATGTACCTGCAGTGGTATGGTGTTTGGAATGTACCTGCAGTGGTATGGTGTGTGAAATGCACCTGCAGTGGTATGGTGTGTGAAATGCACCTACAGTGGTATGGTGTTTGGAATGTACCTGCAGTGGTATGGTGTTTGGAATGTACCTGCAGTGGTATGGTGTGTGAAATGCACCTGCAGTGGTATGGTGTTTGGAATGCACCTGCAGTGGTATGGTGTTTGGAATGTGTTGTTGAGAAGTGACAGCGATGCTGTGTTTTTGTGGCAGCAAGCGTCGAGTCTAGCTCCTGGCTCCGCCTCATACCTGGCAGACTTGGTACATTCACCACAAGCCTCGTGATTTCTAGTACGTGGAACCTGTACTTGCGAGTTTAATCCGTTCCATGACCTTGCTCGCAACTGGATTTGCTCGTTTGCAGAGTCAATTTTCCTCATTTAAATTAACTGAAATGCAATTAATCCGTTCCAGTGGAATTCTGTACTTCAATAATTTCGCTAATATCAACTCTACGGCTTATTTATCTATCTCACGTCATCTAGTATGACATAATAAACAATATAAATAACATAGAAACCTGAATAAAATGAATAAAATATGTCATGTAGTGGTATGGGCAGTGTCGGCGGTAGACGAGTGTGTCTGGAGACCGGGCAAAATACTTCATGAATAATTTCACTAATATTATCTATACGGCTAATTTATCTATCACAGTTCATCTAATATGACATAATATAAACATAGAAACATGGTATATACTCTAGAATGAATAAAATATGTCATTATGTAACAGGTGGAGGCAGCCACAACCGCTCCCTCTGTTGTGGTAAACAATGCCATCTTGTGACGGCCTTTTGAAGCCGTCTATTATAATTATTATATGTAGTACATTATTATATCATTATACATATTATATTATGATTATTGTATTATATTATACTATTATTATTATATGTATTATTATACATATTATACGTATTATACATATACGTATTATTATACTTATTATTATACATATTATATAAATGATTTGTAATTTTTATTCACACAAAATATAAGATTTACTGTTATTCCTTATTGCAATAACTGTATAAATAATGTCAACCCATTCACGACTGCATATTGGAATGGACAGTGACGTCATTTGTTTACTCAAACAGCCAAGCAATGGACTATTTCTCCTAGGTTGAGCTCTATTTCAAGGTACTTTTCGTCGTGAAAGCAATTAAAATCATATCTATTTCTGTAATATATCTCCATTCTATCAAATGAGACAAAAAAAAAACGAGAATACAACCATAAAAATCATTCGAAATTACCGCAAAGGGGTGGCTAATTGCTGAGAAGTGAACTCCATTATTTATGCTTAGATTTCTTTCATTTTTGGTGTACATTAAGAAGCATCTTTCCATCATACATTGCCCAAGTTTCAATAAGATAGTCCAACAAACAAATTAGATACAATTCCCGAGATCAAGAGCAAGAGCCCCTCACCAGTGTCAAGGTCTGCTCGCTTGTGGAAATTTTGCTCGCGTATGGAAGCAAAATATCGACCCATCGACTGCTCGTATTTGGGAAAACTCGCATGTGAACGCACTCGCAAGTAGAGGTTCCACTGTATTATTATTCATCAAGTTCAGTATGTAAACTACCCCCTTATTGTCTACGTCGCTCGATTTTCTGTACCCAGGAGGCTGAAGAAATTCTCCCTGGCATTGCTGAGGCTCATCTGTCTTAAATTCTTCTGTCCTCTAGTAAATCCGCTTCCAGGCTCTGGAAGTCTGTATTCTCTCTACTCTATAAGGTTATCAGAGTATTGCGTGTGCCGTTATGTGTTTTCTTCTTCGCTATTATAGTCAGATATGTTTCTTTTAGTTTCTTATTATAGATCGTTCTAACTTTTGGATTGTTCTGTGCACTTCGTCTTGTATCTTCATATGGATTATCAGCTGTGGGTTTCGTGCTGGTGTTGTGTACAAGACCGTTCTGACTTATGTAGAATATCAGATCATGAATGATTCTATACTAAAATTGGTGAAAAGTAATAATATATGTATTAGTGAAATGCACATTTGCTGCAGAGCCTCCGACGATACGATATGTATTATGTACACAACCGAGTTAAGTTTCTGTTTACATATTGTATACTCTCTTCCAGATGTTCCACCATCTTCAAATTTCATAATCTTGCATTTGTTTGCGCTGAATTATGACTAATTCTGAAGTTCATCCAGGATCATTCGTGGCATTTCGTTCTCTCTGGTTTAAATTCTTTTAATTAATCTTACTATATTTATGAACAAACATGATACATCAGACACTTTCAGCATGACGTTAAAATATAGAAGAAACTGGCCCCAGTTCCAGTCCTCCTGGAACCTCGCTTGTTGCACATGCTTATTCATTTACTTCTTTCTGGACAAAAACTTTTCTCCGTTCTCTTAGGTATTTATGGTTTGATTAACTGCTGTACCGACCCTACTGTACCTGCCGGCTACTTCAGAGTTTAGCTCACATTCGTAAACTGTAAAATATTTTCTTTCTATCCTGGAGTATAAAATCCACCCATTTATGTCCCTCTCTTCTGCCTATTATCTTGTTATAAAACTAGTGGATTTGTGAGCCAAAATTTGCTGTCTCTAACAGCAGGCTGATTGTTATTTATTAATCTGTTTCTCTTCTCGTGTTGTTCCTTCTTCCTTACGATTGTTTTCTCAATTTATTTACATATTACTGACGTTAGGGAATCTATCATGAAGCTTTGTATTTCCTGTTTGTGCCTTTTTCTCTAGATACAATGTTCTATGGATTTCACTGCTCTGACAAATGTCCCTATTTACAATGACTTAGATTTTAGCTAGTGGTTCACACTGTGCTGATGCTTCCGACTATGATTCTTGGTGATACGGTGTCAGCTTTTACCGTCAGTGTATCCATCATTTAGTAACTCATTTCTCCCGTTTGAGATAGTAGTCTAGTGCCTCCGTGTTTATCAATTTTCTTTATCTCTCAATTTTTCTTCCTTGAAATCCAGTGAGAACACTTCCAGAAATTGGCGAGTAAGACGATGATTGAAAGAATTTTTATTCGTACAACGTTAAGCCACGAAATATTGCACTACTAAAGACTTTTGCAATTCGTGTCACCATACTGTTGACGCTTCTCCATTTCTCTGGACTTCTTTAAATTACTTGTTCAGTTCGTTGCATGCTAAATTTTCTTTGTGATCTCTCCCACATCCTTATTTAGTTTTAAATTTTGTTCTCTTACGATAGCTCGTCATCTGATGTAGCTGTGTAGCAGTAATTTTTGGCTCCGCTTTCATTGCCAGGTCATTTACAGATTATGGCTAAGCCTACGACATTTTTCAGATTACCGCTTAGACTAGGTCATTTTCAATTTGCCGCTCAGGCACCTAAGGAAAAGGACACCGTCTGGAAGGGAAACAGAGCATGTTGCCGCAATGAGAAATGTAAAAAATATCTGAGAATGAACATAGTGCAACAACTATCACATTAATCACAAACAAGCAGCCTGGAAGGTTAGCAAACAGTAGAGTAGCCTACTGGAACCTTTACAGTGACACCGTTAAATCACTTCACCATATATGCGCAACTAGTTATCAAGAAACAAACCACGAGAGTTGAGATGCATTCTTGCAAAACTTTGCTGGACAGTGCTAAGTAAATCACAACGAAAGTATACAGGAATTAGTTGTAACATCGCTATGAGCGTAGAACCCCGAGATGTAGAACTAGTAACGAACAAACTTTGGTATTATTGATTATGTAGATAAATGGGTCAGAGAACCGACATGTTGAAAACTTAAGACACATTTGCAATACCTGGGTATCTTTATTGTGGAAGTTTCCCCACACAGTGACTTCACCAGTGTGACGAAACGTTACCACAAAGATGCAGAAGTGTGGCACACGAGTCTAATTCATCATAAATGATTATGGACGAGGAAATACAGATGCAATTTGCAATCACAAGTAAACCAATAACACGCAAGGAAACTATATTACTGACTTAATAATGAAAGCATCGACTTAGGTCACAATTGAAAAATGGTGTAAATACCGACAAGTTGATAAGACACTTGTGCAACAGCTGTTACACGTATCTTAGGTTACAAACTGCGAAGGCTCACTAGGAACACGGGTTAAAAAAACACACCAGAGAAAAATGAAGTTTGTCAGCCGAAAAAGTCAGGTCCCAGAGGTGGAGCTTAACCCACAGATGTTCAAAAAAAGGTAATTATCAATAAGCAAATGTGTGTGTAGACAGTAGCTGGGAGAGTGAGGTGGGCTCACTGCGCCACAAGACGCATCACAGTAACAGTAAACACTGCTTCCAACGTCCGTTTGATCAGCTACTGTTCCATTAAGTCGCCGTAATGGACGGTGAATGACGGAGCTTTTAGCTGTGTTTGGTGAAAAATATCGCCAGGAAAATGTTTGTGGTGTGTGAGATTCTCGGGGGAGGGAGAGAGAGAGAGAGAGAGAGAGAGAGAGAGAGAGAGAGACAGACAGACTTTCTGGCGGTGTGTGTTGGGTTGACGTGGGAGTCTCCCAGTGGGTGTGTGTTGGGGAGACGTGGAAGTCTCCCAGTGGGTGTGTGTTGGGGAGACGTGGAAGTCTCCCAGTGGGTGTGTGTTGGGGAGACGTGGAAGTCTCCCAGTGGGTGTGTGTTGGGGAGACGTGGAAGTCTCCCAGTGGGTGTGTGTTGGGGAGAACGTGGAAGTCTTCGAGTGGGTGTGTGTTGGGGAGACGTGGAAGTCTCCCAGTGGGTGTGTGTTGGGGAGACGTGGAAGTCTTCGAGTGGGTGTGTGTTGGGGAGTCGTGGAAGTCTCCCAGTGGGTGTGTATTGGGGAGACGTGGAAGTCTCCCAGTGGGTGTGTATTGGGGAGACGTGGGAGTCTCTCAATGGGTGTGTGATGGGGAGATGTGGGAGTCTCCCAGAGGGTGTGTGATGAGGAGACGTGGGAGTCTCCCAGTGGGTGGGTGTTGGGGAGACGTGGGAGTCTCCCAGAGGGTGTGTGATGGGGAGACGTGGAAGTCTCCCTGTGGGTGTGTGATGGGGAGGCGTGGGAGTCTCCCAGTGGGTGTGTGATGGGGAGACGTGGAAGTCTCCCAGTAGGTGGGTGTTGGGGAGGCGTGGGAGTCTCCCAGTGGGAGTGTGTTGGGGAGACGGGAGTTTCTCCAGTTTGTCTTATTGAGTTGTCTTCTAATAATAACGGGGGCGCGATCGCTTGCTCGTGCGCGCACGCACACCCACCAACCCAGCAGCGGCCAGTGAAGAGGCGGGGCCAGGAGCTTTGACTCGACCTCTGCAACCACAACTAGGTGAGTACGTACACACACACAAAAAAAAAAAAAAAAAAAAAAAAACGTTGTCAGGAAGTGGAATAGCCTATAAAGTGATGTACTGGAGGGAGGAACCATACATAGTTTTAAGACGAGGTTTGATGAAGTTCATGGAGTAGGGAGAGAGAGGACGTAGTAGCTATCAGTGAACAGGCAGGGCCACGAGCTATGAATCGACCCCTGCAACCACAAATAGGCGAGTACACACGTAAACTCTTGCAACAGGGAGAAATTAGACCTAGTAGCGACTAGCAAAGAGGGTGGACCTGCAATCACAAATAAGCGAGGACAAATAGGAGAGTACATGCAGTTACGTAGCTAGGGGAAGGAGAGTGGTTCTACTCCCAGACTGACTGTATCCTCTCTACTTTCATGCCGACGATGTCTGGCATGAAAACAGAAATGGGTGGATGAGAGAGCCTTTCACTTTTTTATTCCTGACTTGTACCACTAAATAATTCACCATAATTCTTAATCCAGGAAGAAGTAGAGAGGTCTTCTCAGTAGGTAATCCCCGTGTGGGCTTCCAAGGCTTCCGCTGTCTGTCTTTCACACGTACATAGATAGTGCTTCCATATCCAGCACACGTGATGGTGTATACTTCAGTGCTGATGTTATATTGTCTGCTGCTTCTCGAGTGTCTGGTGACGTCTTCCATGGTAATGGAGGTGGTGACGCCTTCCATGGTACCAGAAGTGACATCTTCCATGGTACTGGAGGTGACATCTTCCATGGTACTGGAGGTGACATCTTCCATGGTACTGGAGGTGACGTCTTCCATGGTACTGGAGATGATGACAACACTTCGTCCGGTGACATCTTCCATGGTAATGGAGGTGACGTCTTCCATGGTACTGGAGGTGATGACAACACTTCGTCCGGTGACATCTTCCATGGTAATGGAGGTGACGTCTTCCATGGTACCGAAGGTGACGATGACAACACTTGGTCTGGTAACGTCTTCCATGGTTCTGGAGGTGGCGACGTCTTCCATGGTTCTGGAGGTGGCGACGTCTTCCATGGTTCTGGAAGTGGCGACGTCTTCCATGGTTCTGGAAGTGGCGACGTCTTCCATGGTTCTGGAAGTGGCGACGTCTTCCATGGTTCTGGAAGTGGCGACGTCTTCCATGGTTCTGGAAGTGGCGACGTCTTCCATGGTTCTGGAAGTGGCGACGTCTTCCATGGTTCTGGAAGTGGCGACTTCTTCCATGGTTCTGGAAGTGGCGACTTCTTCCATGGTTCTGGAAGTGGCGACTTCTTCCATGGTTCTGGAAGTGGCGACTTCTTCCATGGTTCTGGAAGTGGCGACTTCTTCCATGGTTCTGGAAGTGGCGACTTCTTCCATGGTTCTGGAAGTGGCGACTTCTTCCATGGTTCTGGAAGTGGCGACTTCTTCCATGGTTCTGGAAGTGGCGACTTCTTCCATGGTTCTGGAAGTGGCGACTTCTTCCATGGTTCTGGAAGTGGCGACTTCTTCCATGGTTCTGGAAGTGGCGACTTCTTCCATGGTTCTGGAAGTGGCGACTTCTTCCATGGTTCTGGAAGTGGCGACTTCTTCCATGGTTCTGGAAGTGGCGACTTCTTCCATGGTTCTGGAAGTGGCGACTTCTTCCATGGTTCTGGAAGTGGCGACTTCTTCCATGGTTCTGGAAGTGGCGACTTCTTCCATGGTTCTGGAAGTGGCGACTTCTTCCATGGTTCTGGAAGTGGCGACTTCTTCCATGGTTCTGGAAGTGGCGACTTCTTCCATGGTTCTGGAAGTGGCGACTTCTTCCATGGTTCTGGAAGTGGCGACTTCTTCCATGGTTCTGGAAGTGGCGACTTCTTCCATGGTTCTGGAAGTGGCGACTTCTTCCATGGTTCTGGAAGTGGCGACTTCTTCCATGGTTCTGGAAGTGGCGACTTCTTCCATGGTTCTGGAAGTGGCGACTTCTTCCATGGTTCTGGAAGTGGCGACTTCTTCCATGGTTCTGGAAGTGGCGACTTCTTCCATGGTTCTGGAAGTGGCGACTTCTTCCATGGTTCTGGAAGTGGCGACTTCTTCCATGGTTCTGGAAGTGGCGACTTCTTCCATGGTTCTGGAAGTGGCGACTTCTTCCATGGTTCTGGAAGTGGCGACTTCTTCCATGATTCTGGAAGTGGCGACTTCTTCCATGATTCTGGAAGTGGCGACTTCTTCCATGATTCTGGAAGTGGCGACTTCTTCCATGATTCTGGAAGTGGTGACTTCTTCCATGATTCTGGAAGTGGTGACTTCTTCCATGATTCTGGAAGTGGTGACTTCTTCCATGATTCTGGAAGTGGTGACTTCTTCCATGGTTATGGAAGTGGTGACGTCTTCCATGGTTATGGAAGTGGTGACGTCTTCCATGGTTCTGGAAGTGGTGACGTCTTCCATGGTTCTGGAACTGGTGACGTCTTCCAGGGTACTGGAAGTGGTGACGTCTTCCAGGGTACTGGAAGTGGTGACGTCTTCCAGGGTACTGGAAGTGGTGACGTCTTCCAGGGTACTGGAAGTGATGGTGATATCACCTGTTGCACTTCTCTGAAGCGTCTGTGTGACGCTGTTTTCTCTTTGAGAAAGACGAGACGTCGAGACGTCTATCGCAGTCGTTGTCTTCCTCGAGTAGATTAAAATCATTGTTGTGTTTTGGCAGTCATGTTGGAAGTGTTAAGAAAATCCAAGTGCAGTGAAGGTGTCTAATATTAAGGCATTTCTCTTACAGGAATCCGGAGAAGTATATTTTGTAGGCTTTTGAGATTAAAATGTCACGATTTGTTTCCTTTTCATGATGGGAATAATTAGTTCACGAGACGTTTTTATTAGTAAGTTTATAGAACACCTTAACTCAAGTAGATATTCTTCTTTGATGTGTTTAACACGATAAAAGGACGGGTATGTTTCTCTTCATTCTCGAGTGTCAGTTAAATGAAGGACTCCACCCTGTTGAGGATGCTCTTGAAACTCTATAGGATAAATTCACTGGGTATGACAGCGTGAATATTATCCAAGTAATGTAGTTTTGTAGTAGAGGAAGGGATGATGTTTGACACTCAGTATAGATGCTTGTAAGAGCTATGTTGATGGGATGTCCTGGAGTGATGCTAAGCTTCCGTCTGTAAAAGTAATTATTAAAGGAGAAATAGATGAAGCTCATAGGGAGTTTAATTAACTTTAGAAACTCCTGACAAAGACCTGGGAAGTTCCAACTGACGAGGTTACTCTTTCTACGTACGAAGTGTATTGTTTGTTCAGTGGGTAGTCTTAAGAACAGTGAGGTCGCATCGAAGCTAAATTTATTCCTAATGTTGGTGTTCCTGATAGGTTCGTAGGATTTAGACATTTTCGGCGAGTGTACCTTCCTGGAGGGTGTTCCGGGGATCAACGTCCTCGTGGCCAGGTCCATGGCCAGCCCTGCCAAAATTTGCATGCGTTCCCAATACCTTAACATTATTGGTATCATGGGGACGATGGATTTATGTATCTTTGGTAGACTAGGTTTTAGGTATCGGGTTGGGAGAAGATGGCAGACTTTCTTCTATAAGTTAGACTTCCTGATCAGTTAGAAGGTTTAGTTGTTGTCCCCGAGTTCCATCATCTTTAGACCGTAAGCTCTAGTGTACATTATGACTTATTTTATCGTGTCGACGCGGGTGATCTTCATGTATGGACGGTGCGAGGATCCTCAATACAACGATTGTTTAGAAAGTATGGGTTTTGAGGGTTGTAGAAGGGCTACAGTTAACACTACATAAATAACACTTGTTATTGTGAGAGATTAAATCTCCATTCTTGTTGGCCTTGTGTATTCCAGTGGCGAATTTAAACCCTTGGGTTAAAAACTCTTTTGCGATGTTGGAAAGTGTTCTGTTGGCGACTTTACCTATGATGTGTGTCATGGCTATGTTTTTCCGTAAGTGGTATATGCAGAGACCGTTGAAGTCCTAAGTAACTTGCGAGACTGGAGGCACTTCTCCAAGGTAGCTCTAGTAAGGAGAATGAAAGGGAGTGCTCATCGTGGGTGAGATGAGCTGGACTTGGGTTGGACCATTACCTTAATTCATCTTGGCATAAATAGCCCCTGAATAAAAAAGCACCAAATTTCTTAGTATCTGACAAACTGAATTTCCTACATCTACACAGAACTCACATGTTCCCACCTCACCTGTCAGTGTATTCACAATGTGTAACTTGACAAAGCTCAACATGGAACTACACATTAATATCACAAAAATACTGGTGTACATTAGTGTCTCCTTTTTACAACCTCCATTTTCACAAAACTTAACTTTTAAACAAAATATGCTGAATTATCAACATACATACAGACCAATAGCACTAACATCCCATATCATAATCTTTGAAAGGGTCCTAAGAAGCAAGATCACCACCCATCTAGAAACCCATCAGTTACACAACCCAGGGCAACATGGGTTTAGAACAGGTCGCTCCTGTCTGTCTCAACTATTGGATCACTACGACAAGGTCCTAAATGCACTAGAAGACA
This sequence comes from Cherax quadricarinatus, assembly GCF_038502225.1. Classification (NCBI taxonomy): domain Eukaryota; kingdom Metazoa; phylum Arthropoda; class Malacostraca; order Decapoda; family Parastacidae; genus Cherax; species Cherax quadricarinatus. The sequence continues at coordinate 27,226,785 of NC_091329.1, forward strand.
AAAAGAATGCAGATGTAATATATACAGACTTTGCAAAAGCCTTCGACAAGTGTGACCATGGCGTAATAGCGCACAAAATGCGTGCTAAAGGAATAACAGGAAAAGTCGGTCGATGGATCTATAATTTCCTCACTAACAGCACACAGAGTAGTCGTCAACAGAGTAAAGTCCGAGGCAGCTACGGTGAAAAGCTCTGTTCCACAAGGCACAGTACTCGCTCCCATCTTGTTCCTCATCCTCATATCCGACATAGACAAGGATGTCAGCCACAGCACCGTGTCTTCCTTTGCAGATGACACCCGAATCTGCATGACAGTGTCTTCCATTGCAGACACTGCAAAGCTCCAGGCGGACATCAACCAAATCTTTCAGTGGGCTGCAGAAAACAATATGAAGTTCAACGATGAGAAATTTCAATTACTCAGATATGGTAAACATGAGGAAATTAAATCTTCATCAGAGTACAAAACAAATTCTGGCCACAAAATAGAGCGAAACACCGACGTCAAAGACCTGGGAGTGATCATGTCGGAGGATCTCACCTTCAAGGACCACAACACTGTATCAATCGCATCTGCTAGAAAAATGACAGGATGGATAATGAGAACCTTCAAAACTAGGGAGGCCAAGCCCATGATGACACTCTTCAGGTCACTTGTTCTATCTAGGCTGGAATATTGCTGCACACTAACAGCACCTTTCAAGGCAGGTGATATTGCTGACCTAGAAAATGTACAGAGAACTTTCACGGCGCGCATAACAGAGAAAAAACACCTCAATTATTGGGAGCGCTTGAGGTTCCTAAACCTGTATTCCCTGGAACGCAGGAGGGAGAGATACATGATTATATACACCTGGAAAATCCTAGAGGGACTAGTACCGAACTTGCACACGAAAATCACTCACTACGAAAGCAAAAGACTTGGCAGACGATGCACCATCCCCCCAATGAAAAGCAGGGGTGTCACTAGCACGTTAAGAGACCATACAATAAGTGTCAGGGGCCCGAGACTGTTCAACTGCCTCCCAGCACACAAGGGGGATTACCAACAGACCCATGGCAGTCTTCAAGCTGGCACTGGACAAGCACCTAAAGTCGGTTCCTGATCAGCCGGGCTGTGGCTCGTACGTTGGTTTGCGTGCAGCCTGCAGCAACAGCCTGATTGATCAGGCTCTGATCCACCAGGAGATTGTCACAGACCGGGCCGCGGGGGCGTTGACCCCCGGAACTCTCTCCAGGTAAACTCCAGGTGTGTGTGTATATATATATATATATATATATATATATATATATATATAATATATATATATATATCGTGCCGAATATGTAAAACTGGTCAATTAGCAAGAGCTCATTTAAAATTAAGTCCTTTCTAAAATTTTCTCTTATACTTTTAAAGATATATTTTTTTCATTAATGTTAATGTAATTTTTTTTAATTTTGCACCTAAAGGAACTTAGAAAATTTACCTAACCTTATTATAACAAAAACAATTTATTTTAGCCTAACCCAACTAAATATATTTTAGATTTGTTTACAATAATTTAATACTAAACAAACACAGTGAAATATATTTTTTTCGTTAGGTTCAGAAAGATTTTGGCGAAATTATTGCATACACAAATTTTTGCTTGTCTTATATGGCAAGATGAACGTTGCTATTTAAGCCAAGATCGCAAGTTCTGCCTATTCGGCACGACATATATATATATATATATATATATATATATATATATATATATATATATATATATATATATATATATTATATATATATATATATTATTATACAGTGGTCCCTCGTTTTTCGTAATTAATCCGTTCCTGGAGGAGCTACTATAAACGATATTTACGATTTGCGAATCAATTTTCCCCATAAGAAATAATGTAAATTCAATTAATCCGTTCCTGACACCCAGAAGTATTAAAACAAAATTTTTTTTACATGAAATATACATGTAGTACATAAACAATACAATGGGAAATGATGAATGAAACATTAACAGCATAACACTTACCTTTATTGGAGATTCTTCTTAGTGTATGGGAGACTGGAGGAGGAGAGAGAGTGGATTGTTTACAGTTTGGAAGGGGAATCCCCTTCCAGCAACACCTCAGGTACCAATTGCTTCTCTGGGGATGCTTCTCTTCTCTGTTTCTTAATGCCACTAGGACCACCTTGAGAGTCACTAGTCCTGTCTCGCAAAGTAACTGTGGAGAGAGCTCTGTTTCTGGCGTCTCTTTAACACTTCCCTAAAATGGCCCAAGACTTTGTCACTGTACATATTTCTCACCTTCATTACCACAGGCTTGGCACTAGGGGCTTTCTTTGGAGCCATGGTAGCTTATTTAGTACTTGCAAGCACTAAAATGAGTGGAATATTATGAAATATTTCGTAGGAGCACTTGAGGGGATCTTCCCTCACTGGTTAACAATGCCAGACTGGTTGGGTAGGGAGGTCTCCCCGGCTCACACCATGCATACGCGTCCCGGACGAACTACTATTCACGAGTCAACCTATGAAAAGCGAGTCCATGTTTATACGAAAATACCCCTATGATTGGCGAAATTTACGATTGCCGAGAACTACGAAAAGCAAGGGACCACTGTATGTATATGTATATATATATATATATATATATATATATATATATATATATATATATATAATCTATATATATATATATATAATATATATATATATATATTTGTATACAAGGAAAATACAACAGCTTGTATAAATTATTCACCTTTTTTTTTCAGAATTCACTATTGAAAGGAAAAGCCTAAAACAATATAATGCATTAAAAAATATTAATGTTCAGTGTGCAGAATATTAAAAAAAAAATTCATGTGATACATTACACAGATGTACATTTTTCATACGAAACAAAAGAATAATAGAAGCACTGACAAAAAACATGTGAGATGAAAATACTTGTTACAAAAAAAAAAAAAAAAAGTTAAGGCATTAATCAACACAAATGCGTAAATAATGTAGCTGTGAGAGACGACTACGTTATTACGTTTCCTTGTGTTCCCCATTTCTTGTGCTCCCCCCTTTCTTGTGCTCCCTAGTTTTTCCCTTCCTTGGATTGATCATAAATGCCATGCATTCCTCCAGGTGCTGTATGACTCATATGAATTTAACGCCCCCCATTAATATTAAGTACTGGCACAGAGATTCAAACACCTTGATAACCCCAGGGGAAATATCTCACTGGGTGGAAGGTCAATCAAGGTGTTACGCAGTGACATGCAAAAAAAAAAAAATTATATAACAGTTCCGGGAGTATACTGAAAGCAGACGTGTATTCCCTGAAAGCAAACGTGTTTTATTCCTGTCAGTCAGTGGCCAGGACAGGAGCAGATGATAGGCGTGTTTAGTTCAGTACGAGAAGGGTGGTGACGGGGGTGAAGTCGTCATGTTTGGGAGGTAATTTGAGTAGGTAATTTTGGCAAGTTTTTTAGTGTATACCATAGTTGTTTGTGTTTAAGTGCTTTCATGTTTATTTGTAAAGCCCTAGTATGCAGGGGCCTGTGTTTTGGAAAATATTTAACGGTTCCACCGTAGGCTACTTAGCCTACAGTGGAAAGAAGCGCTAAACCACAAGGGTTATACAGCTCCATATCTAGTAATTGCAGGCAGATGCTTAACCAGTGTGTACCAGTCACAGGTCATGCCACGCCTTTGCAATAATGTATTATTATAATAAAAAAGAAGCACTAAACCACAAGGGCTATACAGCGCTGCAGGGCAGGAAGGAAGCGAGGGTATCAGGTGGCAAAAGGGAGATGGAAGAGTAATAGGTTTCGGAGAACAGCAGGGCAGTGGATGGTGAAAGGGTAGAGGGCAGCAAGAGAATGAGGTAGAAAAAGGTTGAGGGGAGTGCAAAAGGTATCAGAGTTTGTCTAGTAAATCAGTCATTGTTAAGAAGTCAATGAGAGAGTCAGGATTAAAGGAGGGTCCACCAGCAAGAAGGGAAGGTAAAGAGAGTAGTAGAGAGGAGACGACGTTGGAGGTAAATTCTGCATGCTCGTTGATAGAGAGGGCAGTCTAACAGAATGTGGCTAACCGATACTGGAACTTGACACTTCTCACAGAAAGGAACAGGATGCCTCTCCATAAGATACCCATGAATAAGATGAGTGTGGCCAATGCCAAGGCAGGAGAGAGTAGTCTCCCAACCTCGGCACTGATGACAAGAATACAGCCAGTAACCTATGCTCGGTTTAATAGAATGAAGTTTGTTGCCGAGTAGAGTTGACCAATGTTGTTGCCAACGGGTGTGAAGGTGGGTAGCTATTACAGCAAAATAGTCCGGAAATGGAACACCTCTATGAAATTGGTAGGTCATGTATGGCTGACCGTGCAGCAGTGTCTGCCTGTTCATTGCCCTGTACGTCAACATGACCAGGGACCCAACAAAAAACTATCTTTTTGCTTGGTAGAGATACGGCGTAGCCAAAGTTGGATACGGAGAACTAGGGGGCGAGGTGTATCAAATTTCCGTATAGCCTGTAGAGCACTAAGGGAGTCAGACAAACACAAATGATGACACAGGCATAGCTGCGATACGAGTAAGTGCAACAAGAATGGCATACAACTCTGCAGTAAAAAGGCTAACCGAAGATAGTAAATGCCCTAGCACGACGCTGCTCGGAAACACTGCTGCAAATAGGACACTCTCAGAAGACTTAGAGCCATCTGTGTACACTGTGATGGCACGATAATGAGAGTGAAAGTGGTCAAGTAAAAGAGTGGTCAAGTAAAGGTGGTAACTGAAGGGAAGACAAGAGCGAATGTAGGCGAAGAGAGAAGGGACGGAGCAAACAGGGGCGGCGAACAAATGAAGAATGTCTACTAATATCGGTGACCATTCTATAAATGGAAGGATTGTGGAGATCGTGATAGTGCACATAGTAGCGAAGGCAATGGGCATCACGGCGATCAGACAAGGATGAAATATTCGCTTCTGCATAGAGGCTCTCAACAGGGGAAGAGCGAAAAGCACCAAGGCATAAACTTAATCCTTGGTGATGGATGGGGTTAAGGCTAGAGAGAGTAGCAGGAGAGGCCGCTGAATAGATCTGGTCACCATAATAGTTTCGATAAAATGAGGGCTGAATGTAGGCGAAGGAGAGTTCGACGATCAGCTCCCCATGAAAGATGAGCAAGGGTTTTAAGAGGGTTCAGCCGGCTGTGTCAAGTTACCGTCAGAGAGGTAATGTGGAGTTTCCAGGATAACCTACGGTCAAAGGGAAGGCCTAGAAACTTGACTGTATCACGTTCAGGAATACGGAAGCCATAGAGGTACAAAGGATGATCGGAAATGACAGCGTCTAGTGAAAGTAATTTGGCGAGTTTTGGTACTGTAAAATTTAAACCCATGCATGGTGGCCCAATTGGAAACACAGTCGACCGCATGCTGGAGAGAAACTGTAATGAGGTGACAGCTCATGCACAAGCAATATCAAAGTCATCTACATACAGTGATGACCAAATATTGGATGAAAGAACAGAGGCCTAATCATTTATAGCAAGGAGAAAAAGTGTTGTGCTCAGAACACATCCCTGAGGGACACCTTCAGCTTTGACAAAGTCTGGGGAGAGCACATTATTGACTCGGAAATGTGTCAGTTTTAAAACGTTCTTAAGGAAGGATGGTAGATTGCCTCGGAGGCCTAAGGAGTGGGCTTGGGCCAAAATATTATACCTCCAAGTTGTGTCATATGCCTTCTCAAGGTCAAAAAATATGGCAATAACTGAGTGGTTATTCGCAACTGCATTACAAACATACGTATCCAAGCGTAGTAAGGGGCCTATGGTAGAACGGCCCTTACAAAAGTCATATTGACGAGTGGAGAGACTTGTGTGTCTCTAAATAACACATTAAACGTCTATTTACCAAACGTTCCATCACTTTGCAAACTGCACTGGTAAGAGCGATGGAACGATAGTGGGAGGCTTCATGTCCCATAGTACCAGGTTTGCAGAAAGGGAGAACAATGGCAGATTTCCACAGCTGTGGAAGAACTCCTTGTGACCAAATAAGATTGAAAAGGCGTAAGATGACTGTAAGGGCTGACTGATGTAAATGTTGTAACATACAAATATGAATGTCGTCGGGCCCAGCTGTCGATCGGCAAGCTGAGAGTGTTGCCTCCAGTTCGTGAAGTTTAAAATGCACATTATACTGTTCTTCTCTGAGAGAAGTCCAAGGGTGCTAACTCTCTGGCAGACTTTGAGGAAAGAAACGAGGAGCATAGATGGAACCCCAGAGAAATACAGACCAGATGATTGCCAATTTCAATGGCAACATCTAGAGGGTTTGCAATATCAACACCACAACCCTCAGAACAGAAGCCGGGTCAGGAGAATATTTACCACTCAGTTTCTGAACTTTTTTCCAGACTGCACTCAGTGGAAGCAGAGGTGATGGTGGAGACAATCTCGCTAGCAAGTGCATTTAGCGTCATGGATGACATGGCGAGCGATCGCACACTTCTGCTTAAAATCAAAAAAGTCTCTCAGTGGTTCTATTCTACCGGTACCTGCCCCACCCAGCACGTTTCAAACATACTGCATGAGCACAAGCAGGAGGCCACCAAGGCACGCATTTCTGAGAATGCCTGACCGAGGTTTGGGGTATAGAATGAGAAGCTGCAGTTAAAACTGAGGACGAGAAGTGGTGTAGAAGCTCATCAATGGAGGACGAAGAAGGAACCTCACTAAAAACAGTTGTGAGTAAAGGTCCCAATTTGCCTGATCAAATTGTCAGCATGGGTTACGAAGAGGTGGTGAATATGAAGGGGAAGTAAGAATGATTGGAAAATGATTGCCGTCACGTAAATCCGGGAGAACAGACCAGGTGAAGTCTAGTGCGGCGGAGGAAGAGCAGACTGAGATCGGTGCAAGAGAGTATGAGTATGAGAATCAAAATGGGCGAGAGTACCTGTATTTAAAACATGGAGGGGGTGGGAAGCAAGAAAAGCCTCTAACTGAATGCCACGGGAATCACAGTGAGACCCACCCCCAGAGGAAATGATGGGCATCAAAATCGCCAAGTAACAGAAGTGGTGGCGGTAATGGCGAAACAAGAAAGGCAATATCCGGGATAGATAATGCCCGAGAAGGAGAGAGATACAAATAACAGTGTATTCCACCTATGCAAGTGGATATGGGCTGCTGTGTAATGCAGCAAAGTACGAACAAATAGCTGATGGTACAGAATATCAATGCGTAGAAAGGCACTTTCAATAAAGGTCCCAGCAGGAAAAGGATCCGGAGAATACAATAAATTATAGTCTGAGATGGGATAGATAACAGCAGAGTGTAATTTTTGTTCTTTTAAGTAAACTTCAACAGGGGAAAACTGGGAGAGCAACATCTGAAGCTCACCCCGGTTACCCCTGAGGCCATATATATTCCACTGTAAATAGGCCATGATTGGCAACGATAAAGATACTAGAAATCCACAGGTAAGGGTATTTACAGACTAGAGGGGTTAGAAAAGTCCACATGCGGTGGCAGCGGAAAATGTTTAAGCAGTGTAGGAATGGTGCACTGTGAAGAAAAGAAAGGAGTTGCGCAGATTGAGAAGAGGAAAGAGAAGGAACAGAAAGTGGATCAATGTCCATTGATGGTTTGGTCTCTGCAATATATTCAGAGATTGCTTCAAGTGTTTCAGAGTTCAGAGACGTATGGGAGACAATATTGGAGATGGAAGGAGGAGGAGTTTGAGTAAAGATTGGAACTGTAATGGACTGTACCAAGGTAGGGGGTGGGGCAAAGGGTGGAGGGAACTGGAGAAGTGGGGGAGGGGACAGAAGAGTTAGAAACCTGGGAGGTGGCAGAAGAGGAAGAAACTTGGGAGGGGACAGGGGAGGAAGGCACAGTACGAGGAGGGTGAACCTCCACACATGTAACAGAGCCAGAGAGAGGGGAAGACCCAGGTACAGAGACCAGAAAGGTAAAATGAGGAGGTGGAAGAAGGAAACGAGGAGTTAAAAGAAATTTCTTGGACTTTTGAGAAGTAGAGGGACGATTGGGAGGAGGTGTCGTATGACGTCTTTTCGATACTGTGGTTTGTGAGGGGGAACACGAAGAAGTGAGAACAGACTGAGGTGTTGAAGTAGGGACATCTGAGCACAGGACAGCAAAAGAATTAGATACAGGAGTGACTATGGGAGGGGCAACCGCAGGAGGAGGCTGTAGAAGATGGGACCCCAGAAGTACGGGGACGTTTTGAAACACGATAATAAGAAACACGGGGTAGTCTCCCTTGGAGGCGGAGACGAGAAACTGCCATAGCATAAGGGAGACCTTCCACCTCTTTGAGGTAACGAATTTCTCGCTCATTTAAGTAGACCTGGCAACGGCAAGAGTATGAAGGGTGAGCCTCATGACAATTAAGGCAAGGGGGAGGTCTAGCAAAACATATTAGAATGGTCATTGGCTCCACAGACTGGGCATTCGGCTATAGATCTGCAATATTTCACTGGGTGGCCAAATCGCCAGCAATTTCTACACTGTTGCGGTGTAGGGATCACCTTTCGAACTTGTAACCAATGTCCTGCTACATAAACAGAGGATGGGAGTTCACGGCTGTCAAAAGTTAAACAAGCCACATTACAAGGGTATCGTCTCCACCCGCAGGCAGGAAGAACATAAGTGTCTACCTTGAGAATTGGGAGATCTTGGAGTTTCAGCTGTTCGAGAATGTCATTGCCACATGTCTGGAAATTCTGTTGGACTATGGAATGGGGCAGAATGACAGTACCACTACAAGAATTGAGGAATGATGTTTTTCAATAGTGATAGGAATAGTATCAATATGTGAAAGAAGAGAAAGATCATGAGCTTGGGTAGCATACCACTCTTAAGAGCATGACAAGAAATGTCTCTACCAACATGGCAGAGGAGCGCCTTGCCAATACTATGGTCGGAAAGATAGGCAATAGATGAAGTCGGTCGTAAAGTATTTAGTCCATTGTGCATTCTGAAACAGCTTGTCAACGGAGAGTACAACGTGTCAGTCTTTTCCGAGTAGAATGAGAAGGTGGCAAAGAAGTATCATCTGGCAATTGCTGTTGGCATTTAGGAGTGGGACCAGAGATGGTTTGACGTGGGACGGGGTGGCGATTCGAAAATTGCCGCACTGTACAGGGAGAGGCCGGAAGCATAGTCAAAGGAGAGCGGAGGTCAGACAAATCTAAGGAGTCAGTCAAAACCCCGGCACCTGAAGCTGGTGACGAAACAGCACCAGCAAGAAGTACAGGGGCCTTAGGAGTGTCCGAAGAGTGGTCAAAAGACGAGGCGAGGTGAGAATGGGGTGCGGTAACAAGAAGGGGCTCGGGGGTAGCGGGGTCATGGATTGGGAACTCCATGGTTAGGTTACTTTTCTTTTTGATTTTAAGAAAAAAAATAAAAAGAAAGAAAAAAAGCGGGGACCGGGGAGGGATAGTTCCTAGGAGGAATGAAAGGGCCATAAATCTCCCTCTGCGCCCAAGAGGACCTCAGCACCGCAAGTAACGCAGATGCAGCATGGAACCCGTTCCATACCCTACCCTTCATGCCAGTAAACCAGCAATCCGGGATAGCAACCTCACATCTGCCGAACTACTTCGGTGGACGAAAGAGGGTGGCCGGATATCCGCCACAAAGCATACTTCCTTCGGCCACCACCCCCGGAATCCGAAAGGTGGCTTCCAGAGATACACCCGTCGTCCGAAAGACACCCAAAGCCGCCCTCCGGGATACCGGAAAGGGATCGGGACATCCCCAGGCAATCCAGATTCCACGGCAAACTACGCCACCGCCAAGAACCTCAACGGAATGGGATGGACCTCGGTACCCTTTCCCCTACCTAGGAACTAGCGCGCCTGTGGGAAAAATCCCAAAGGCCAAAAAGAGGAAGGGCAAAAGGGAGGGGTGGGTAGGAGGAGGAAAGGAAAAAAGGGAGGATGGGATTGGGAAGGGGGGATTGGGGGGTAATTAGGTTCGGTCTGAGGAAGGAGACCGACAGGTCTAATTCCTCAGACCATGCAAATAATGTAGTTTAATGAGAGAATCTCTTACTTTAGCAGGACAATTAAGGAAAATCCTGCACTCTATTACCATGTTAAAGATAGTGTACATTGTTATCTATGCTCAGACAGCAAGAATGAAGCATTCTGCATTGCTTCATCCTGGAAGTTTAGTAATGAAAGGAAATTTGCATGAATCAACTTTCTTTGTGCATTGGGGCAGTGGCGGCACAGGGTGCTGTGGCATCTTCAGATTGCAATATGTAATGGTGCAGTAAAGACTGATACTTCACTCTATAAGAGCAAACAAAGGAAGTGAATCGTGCATTGCTGTACCTCAAGACAATCTCCATAATATCCATAAACCTATAACAAAGGAGTATGCATAGCTTCTTTAGTGACATTACCACGAAAGATAAACCATGTGGAACGTAGTGTACCAGCGAGTGTTGCGAATTTCCAGACTGAGTGGAAGACGTATACATCCAAGGGCACTTTAGCTTCTATCAGTCACCAATACCTGTCCAACACCACAGCTCACGCTACAAGAGCAAGGTAGGTTTGAAATCAACTTGTTATACAGGGGACTGCAGTTCTTGTGCCACAAGGGGTTTGAAATCATCCCTAAGAAGCTAGGCAAAACACTGATCAGGGGCTGCTGTTCCAGCAGCTAAGCGTTGCAGTTCAGAGAGGTAATGCCTAATGTATCCTGGGTATGCGCCCGAGCTCTGAGGAGCTGGATGAGATTTTTATAACGTATTTTTTTAATATAAATATATAAATTCGATGTGAAACTTAGCATCTTATCCATTCTGCAAAATATTAAACTTAGATGATCAATTAACAAGATAGAATAAATTTATAGCATAATATTCAACATTTAGAAGTTTCTAGCGATAGGCAAACATTTTTTCCATTTGTTTTGCACCCATGATCATCCCAGTGTGTTACTCTAATTTCACCTTGTTTTCTGCTCCTGTTACTCTGAACTACTGCAATTTTAGTGCTACCAGCAGTCTTCACACCGAGGTAGACTGACCCCATCAAGAGGAAATACTTTCACGTCATTCATTCAGCCACAGTCATGTCAGAAGCATGTTGACATCACAGCTCAGATGGCTGTTCGGACTGCAGCATCTCTACACAGCAGCATCCCAACTCTAAGATCCCCATTTTCAAAACTAGTTAGCATTGGTTATTAATTTGTACAAAGAATAAAAATTACTTCAGAGTCGAGAGTATCAGGGAAGTCTACTGAATGTTATCATATATGATTATGTTCCAGTATGTTATAATTAAGATTAAATTTTACAATCTTCAAAAATTCTATAAATCAAGATTTACTGATATTCAGTTCATATTTCTGGATATTTCAAAACTGTATATTTCACCTCTGGTCAAAACGTCATCTTGAAAATAAAGGTTTTGCCTGCAACTATCTTACTATTTTCATTTAAATTTAACTTTACGTTGAAAACATTTTAAGAAAACTGATGCTGAAAAAGGAATGCTGAAAATTTCACTGTTTTCCGTTGTGTCATGGATAATTAAAATTGAAGTGTGTATAATACGCTATCAACTTCAAATTCTGAAATACAGAACAAATGAAAAGCAAAGTCTTACATTAACTGAAAATAAAGTATGAAATTCCAGAGTTATTGACTGCTCGATATCAAACTCTCATAAACACTGTCGTCAGTGATCTAATACGCTTTGAAAGGTAACGTGTGCAAGCACTGGTTAGCTCTGCTACAGCTGAAGATTGAGACACTTACGCAACATATGGGAATCTTTATTGAGGAAACGTTTCGCTACACAGTGGCTTCATCCGTCCAATACAAAGCAGAAAGGTGTAAGGAGAGGAGTTTGAGGTAATCAGTCCCTCAACCTGGAATCGATGTGTTCAGTCCATCAATCTTGTAGATTGATGGACTGCCACCAGAGAAATCAAGCAATGGTAAGCGAGGATAAAACTTGTCCTGCATGTAAATAAAGAGAAATATGCCTATAAAGCATACCGTAAAAAAATATGTTAACACTTTCTTCGTATTTTCCGAAGATGGACGATATGATCCACTGACGATCTACCACGTCAGAGCAGCATTATTTATATAGCAGACACCATTCCCACAAGCCCTTTGGAGCGGGGAAGGTGCCAGAGCCAGAGCTTGCTACCACCTGCAGCTCAAAATATTGCCATTCTTACGAGCCCCCCCTGGGGCGGGGAAGATGGCAGACCAGAGGCCTAGCTTCTCCCTACGATCCCCGTGAGGGCGGGGAAAGGGGGCTAGGCATAGGGACAGTTGGTCCCGGATGAGGAGGTACTTTTATCTCCTCCCATGGCAGACATGGGTCTCACTCCCACGATAGGGAGCCAAGGTCGGGTCACTATCTGGAAAAGACCCGGGCCGGGAAGAGAACCGGCCAATCAAGAAGAGCAGCATTAGAACAGCTCATTTCTGGCTGACCTGTTTTCCTTACATCTCACCACTTGTATTACAATTCTCACATTTCAAACAGCCCATCAAATTTCCCCCCAAAATTACCTGAGCTCCGATCTTTATTTTTTCCTTACAGATAATTAAACCATCTCTAACTCTTCCTAAAGAACCTAAACAGGTTAATATAGACACTTTGAGCGAAGAAGTTTTTATTTCCAATGACGCTGTTTCATTTAAGATAAGCTCCATTAAGTCCCGACTTAATAAAGCTCTTCCTTGGCGAAATGTTTCGATATTATCTTGCTCTGGTCTATTTGTTTGCACTCTGCCTTGCAAGCAGTAGCAGGCAGCGTATTGGACTTTGTCTCGTGTGTACTCAGCCGGAATGGGGCTGATATTTTTTTGTGGATTTTCCGTTACTCTGAGAAGAGAGGGGTTGTATCCTGGCTTCTCAGTGCAGGTCAACCAGAAACATCTGCCATGACTCAAATATCCATCACAGTTGAAAAACTTCATTGTTTACTATCAGGCAAAAATGTGATACTATTGTGAAAACTCGTGATGTGCAGAGAAGACTGGTGAAAGAGTGAGAGACACGGGAGATAGATGTTTGGTGGGACCTGTGTTCTGGGGTATGTTTTCATAAGTGGGCATTATATATATGACTGGTGCTGAGTGGGTGTGTGGGTGTGTGGGTGTGTGTCACTAGTTGTGAAAGGCACTTGTCGATAAACACTTGGCCTGTTTGTGTTCTCGCCTATTTGTGGTTGCAGGGGTCGAGTCATAGCTCCTGGCCCCGCCTCTTCGGTGGTCGTGAGTGCGCGCGTGTGTTCATACCTAAGCCCGTGAAACATTCTATTCATTTCATAAGATGCATCAGCCACTGGAAGATCGTAATATTTTAATCAGAGGAGAGTGCTATGCCCTCAGGGGTCATACAGCGCGTGTGTTATTGGTAACATTGAAATTCGACTCTAGTGAAGGTAAGTTCAGTCCTTTAAATCAAGAGCCAAGATCAAGGCAACATAATGAAATGTACATGTACAAGGTATACAGTCCTAGCTGACATCAATGACATACTTCTGTATAGAAAGCCGCTTATGTAGAGCATTTCGGGCAAATCAAGTCAGTTTTTTCCCAGGATGCGACCTATACCAGTCCACTAACACCCAGGTACTCATTTTACTGATGGGTGAACTGACAACCGGTGTAAAGAAACACGCCTGTTTCTACCCTCGCTGGGAATCGAACGCAGAACCTCTCCATGTAAAGCGAGAGCTTTAGCCACCAGGCCACAGGGCACCGTCCAGGCAACGGGCACTCTTCATTAAATATATCAACCTTCTGCTGCCTGGGATACACCAGAGTTAACGTTGAAACCCATCAGAGGAGTTATTGTAGTCTCAAGTTATCATGGAAACGAAATCTGGGAAAAAACAATCCTACTTATTGCATATGGTACCCTAATGAGTTTAGCACTTTTAATAATGCATATGGTGCGAAGAATGCTCATAGTCACAGGAATATTGCCCGAGATGCATAGCACTTACGTTGAAAAATTTGAAGCCGAGCGAATAAAACGTTCGAATAATACACCAAAATTTGAGAGAAAAAGAATATATTGAGAATGTTCTGAGAGGAAAGTCTCCAATCGGTAAACTTAAAAACCCTATAAAAATGCAATTACTTTTCCAGTTATTTGTAATTATTTTTATTTAATCATTCTATTACATCGAGAAATACGCTCTGCGTGTCAACAAAAGTAAATATTATCCTGACCCTAAGATGCGTCAGCGATTAAATACTGAAGTCACTGAGAAGAGGAAAGCCGAAATTTATTTAACGCGATTTAACCTGAATATAAATTTTACACTGTTTATACAGACGAAGTGATCAAACCTGAATCAAGACACGAGTTTCATTCCCAGTCGTTCTGGAATTAGGCAACTTGCTTGAACGCATGACGCTCCATCACTCAGGGTTCTGGAAGTTATCCACACCGTTCCAGGATGTGGAGAATCGACTCAAATTTAACAGGGCACAAACAGGACAACTGTACCTATACTCTGGTCCTCGTTACCGTAAACAAGCAATGCAAATACGAGGCAGAGTGGACGAGGCGTTTAAGTTTTAAGAGAAAATAGAAAAGTTGGAAGAATAAAAAAAAAGAGAAAATCAGGCAACCTCAAAGGTTCCTCTACGGGGATACCTAAAAATAAACAAGATGCATTTCGGTCGCTGCGTGATGCAATGAAGGTATACCCGTATTTCATAACCCAATCCAGAGTGCCGCAATGCACAAGACTGAAATTACGTAGAGCGCGAAAGTAGTGGATAATGGACGTATATATTAAAATTATTATTATACTCAAAAAAGAAGCGCTAAGCCACAAGGGCTATACAGCGCTGCAGGGTAGGGAAGGAAGCGAGGGTATTGGGCGGTAGAAGGGGGGAGGGATGATCCGTAGGTTACAGAAAACAGCGGGGCAGGGGATAGTGCGGGGATAGAGGGTAGCAAGAGGTTGAGGTAGAAAGGGCTGAAGGTATCAGAGTTTGTGAAGTAAGCTGTCAAAAAAGTCAATGAGTGTCCGGATGAAAGGTTGGTCCATCAACGAGAAGGGAAGGTAAAGAGAGAGCAGTGGAGCAAAGACGATGTTGGAGGTATATTCTGCGTATTCGTTGATAAAGTGGGCAGTCTAATAGAATGTGGCTAACCGATAATGGAACCTGACAATTCTCACAGAGGAGCAGGGCGCCTCTCCATGAGATAACCATGAGTAAGACGAGTATGGCCAGTGCGAAGACGGGAGAGAGTAGTCTCCCAACCTCGACAATGGTGACAAGAAGACGGCCAGTAACCTATACTCGGTTTAATAGAATGAAGTTTGTTACCAAGCAGAGTAGACCAACGTTGTTGCCAAAGGGTGTGAAGGTGGGTAGCTATTGCAGCAAAATAGTCCGTAAATAGAACACCTCTATATGAAACTGGTAGGTCATGTAATGCTGACCGTGCAGCAGTGTCTGCCTGTTCATTGCCCTGTACGTCAACATGAAGAGATGCGGCGTTGCCAAAGTTGGATACGGAGGACTAAGGAGTGAGGTGTATCAAATTTCTGTATAGCCTGCAAAGCACTAAGGGAGTCTGAGACAACCACAAATGATGACAGACATAGATGCAATACGGACAAGTGCTGCAGGAATGGCATAAAATTCAGCAGTAAAGATACTAGCCGAAGATAGTAAATGCCCTCATACAATGCTGTCCGGAAACACTCCTGCAAATCCTGTGCTGCCAGAAGACTTAGAGCCATCTGTGTACACTGCAATAGCATGAGAATGAGAATGGAAGTGGTCAAGAAAAGAGACCGGGAAGCTACCGTAGACAGTTGGGCTTTCGAGCAAGGGAGTGAGAAAGAACAGACTTGAACAGCTGGAACTTCCCAGGGGGGTAGGGACAAGTGAGATGCTACATGAACAGAGGTGGTAATTGAAGAGAAGACAAGAGCGAATGTAGGCGAAGAGAGAAGGGACGGAGTAAACAGGGGCAGCGAACAAATAATGTCTTCTAATATCAGTGACCATTCTATAAATGGAAGGATTGCGGAGATCATGAGAGCGTACATAGTAGCGAAGGCAATGGGCATCACGGCTATCGGATAAGGATGGAACGTTCACTTCTGCATAGAGGCTCCCAACAGAGGAAGAGCGAAAAGCACCAAGGCATATATGTAATCTTTGGTGATGAATGGGGTTAAGGCTAGAGAGTAGCAGGAGAGGCCACTGAACAGATCTGGTCACCATAATCAAGTTTCGGTTAAATGAGGGCGGAATGTAGGCGAAGGAGAGTTCGACGATCAGCTACCCATGAAAGATGAGCAAGGGTTTTAAGAAGGTTCAGCCGGCTGTGACAAGTTGCCTTTAGAGAGGTAATGTGGGGTTTCCAGGATAACCAACGGTCAAAGAGAAGACTTAGAAACCTGACAGTACCACGTTCAGGGATACGGGAGCCATAGAGGTGCAAAGGATGATCGGAGATGACAGAGCGTCTAGTTAAAGTAATTTGGCGAGTTTTGGTACTGGAAAATTTAAACCCATGTGTGGTGGCCCAATTGGAAACAAGGTCGACCGCATGCTGAAGAGAAACTAATGAGGTGACAGTCAGCGCCTGCACAGGCAATAGCAAAGTCATCAACATAGTGATGATCAAATATTTGGAAGACTAGAGGCCAAATCATTTATAGCAAGGAGAAAAAGTGTTGTGCTCAGAACACATCCCTGGGGGACACCTTCAGCTTGGATAAAGTCCGGGGAGAGCACATTAACCAGACCACGGAAATGTCTCAGTTAAAAAGTTCTTAAGGATGGTAGATTGGCTCGGAGGGCTAAGGAGTGGGCTTGGGCCAAAATATTATACCTCCAAGTTGTGTCACATGCCTTCTCAAGGTCAAAAAATATTGCGATAACTGAGTGGTTATTCGCAAAGGCATTACGAACATATGTATCCAAGCGTAGTAAGGGGTCTATGGTAGAACATCCCTTATGAAAGCCATATTGACAAGTGGAGAGACTGTTGTGTCTAAATACCACACTAAACGTCTATTTACCAGGCATTCCATCACTTTGCAAACTGCACTGGGAAGAGCAATGGGACGATAGTGGGAGGCTTCACGTCCCGTAGTGCCCGGTTTGCGGAAAGGGAGAATAATGGCAGATTTCCACAGCTTAGGAAGAACTCCTTGTGACCAAATAAGATTGAAAAGGCGTAAGACGACTGCAAGGGCTGACTTTATGTAAATGTTGTAGCATACGAATATGAATGTCGTCGTGCCCAGCTGCCGATGATCGGCAAGCTAAGTGTGTTGCCTCCAGATCTTGGAGTGTAAAAGGCACATTATACTGTTCATCTCTTAGAGAAGAAAAGTCCAAGGGTGCTAACTCTCTGGCAGACTGAAGAAAGAAACGAGGGGCATAGATGGAGCCCCTGAGAAATACAGACAAGATGATTGCCAATTTCATTGGCAACATCTAGTGGGTTTGCTATACCAACACCTGCAACCCGCAGAACAGGAGCCGGGTCAGGAGAATATTTACCACTCAAGTTTTCGTACTTTCCAGACTGCATTCAGAGAAAGCAGAGGTGATGGTGGAGACAATTTCGCCAGCAAGTGCATTTAGCGTCATGGATGACACGGAGAGCGATTGCACGCTTCTGCTTAAAATCAAGAAGTCTCTCAGCGGTTCTATTGTACTGGTACCTGCCCCACGCAGCGAGTTTCAAACATACTGCACGAGCACAAGCAGGAGACCCCCAGGGCACGTATTTCTGAGAATGCCTGCTCGAAGTTTGGGGTATAGAATGAGAAGCTGCGGTTAAAACGGAGGACGAGAAGAGGTGTAAAAGCTCATCAATGGAGGACGAAGAAGGAACCTCACTAAAAACAGTTGGGAGTAAAGGTTCCAATTTGCCTGATCAAATTGCCAGCGTATGATACGAAGAGGTGGTGAATGTGAAGGGGAAGCAAGAATGATTGGGAAATGATCGTTGTCATGTAAATCCGGGAGAACAGACCAGGTGAAGTCTAATGCGGCGGATGAAGAGCAGACTGATTGATCGATGCAAGAGTGCGAGTCCGAGGATCAAAATGGGTGCGAGTACCTGTATTTAAAACATGGAGGGGGTGGGTAGCAAGAAAAGCCTCTAACTGAATGCCACGGGAATCACAGTGAGCCCCCCCCCCCCAGAGGAAATGATAGGCATTAAAATCGCCAAGTAACAGGAGCGGTGGCGGTAATGATGAAACAAGAAAGGCAATATCCGTAATAGATAATGCCCGAGAAGGAGACATACAAAGAACAGAGCGTATACCACCTATGCAAGTGAATACGGGGTGCTGTGTAATGCAGCAAAGGATGAACAAATAGCTGATGGTACAGAATATCAGTGCGTAGAAGGGCACTTTTATTAAAGGTCCCATCAGGAAAAAGATCTGAAGAATACAATAAATTATAGCCTGAGATGGAATAGATAACAGCAGAGTAATTTTGGTTCCTGTAAGCAAACACCATCAGGGGAAAACTGGGAGAGTAACCTCTGAAGCTCACCCTGATTACCCCTGAGGCCGTGCATATTCCACTGTAAATAGGCCATGATTGGCAACGATAAAGATGCCTGAAATCCACAGGTAAGGGTTCCTATGGACTAGAGGGGTTAGAAAAGTCCACATGCGGAGGAAGCAAAAAACGTTCAAGCAGTGAAGGAACAGTGCGCTGCGAAGAAAAGAGTTGCGCAGATGGAGAGGAGAGAGAAGGAACAGAGGGTGGATCAGTGTCCATTGATGGTTTGGTCTCTGCAATATATTCAGAGATTGCTTCAAGTGCTTCGGAAGTCAGAGACGTCGTATGGGAGACAATATTGGAGATGGTAGGGGGAGGATGAGTAAAGATTGGAACTGTAATGGACTGTACCAAGGTAGGGGGGGGTGAAAGGGTGAAGGGAACTGGAGAAGTGTGGAAGGGGACAGAAGTGGCAGAAACCTGGGAGGTGGCAGAAGACGAAGAAACTTGGGAGGGAACAGGGGAGGAAGGTACAGTAAGAGGAGGAGGGCGAACTTCTCCACTTGTAACAGAGCCAGTGAGAGGGGAAGAACCAGGTACAGAGACAGGGAAGGTAAAAATGAGGAGGTGGAAGAAGGGAAGGAGGGGTTAAAAGACCTTTTTTATGACTTCTGAGAAGTAGGACGATTGGGAGGAAGTGTCGTAAGAGATCTCGTCGATACCGAGGCTTGTGAGGGAGAACACTAAGTAGAAAGAACAGACTGAGGCGTTGCAGTAGGGACGTCTGAGCCGAGGACAGCAAAAGAATTAGATACAGGAGTGACTATGGGAGAGGTAACCACAGAGGAGGCTGCAGAAGATGGGACCCCAGAAGTGGAGGGACGTTTTGAAACAAACATGGGAATAAGAAACACAAGGTAGTCTCCCTTGGAGGCAGAGATGAGACACTGCCATAGCATAAGGGAGACCTTCTGCCTCTGAGGTAATGGATTTCCCGATCATTTAAGTAGACTTGGCATTGGCAAGAGTACGAAGAGTGAGCCTTATGACAATTAAGGCAAGGGGGAGGTCGATTGCAAGATGTATTAGAATGGTCATCGGCACCACAGACTGGGCATTCGGCTATAGATCTGCAATATTTCGCTGGATGGCCAAATAGCCAGCAATTTCTACACTTGCGGTGTAGGGATCATCTTTCGAACTTGTAACCGATGTCATGCTACATAAACTGAGGATGGGAGTTCACGGCTGTCAAAAGTTAAACGAGCCACATTGCTAGGGTATCATCTCTGCCTGTGGGCAGGAAGAACATAAGTGTCTACCTTGAGGATTGGGAGATCTTGGAGTTCCAGCTGTTCAAGAATGTCATTGCCACATGTCTGGAAATTTTGTTGAACTATGGTATGGGGCAGAATGACTGTACCACTACAAGAATTGAGGGAATGATGTTTTTCAATAGTGACAATAACAGTATCGAAATGGGAAAGAAGAGAAAGATCATGAGCTTGGGTAGCATTCTGTACAGTGATGATACACATACCGCTCTTAAGAGCATGAAAAGAAATATCTTTACCAACATGGCATAGGAGTGCCTTGCCAATACTATGTTCAGAAAGATAGGCAATAGAGGAAGTCGGTCGTAAAGTGAAGAATTTAGCCCATTGTGCATTCTGAAACTGAGCGTGGAAAGGGAGTGCAGGACGTGTCGATCTTTTCTGAGAAGAACGAGAAGGTGGAGAAGTATCATCAGCAGGTAATTGTCGTTGGTGTTTAGGCGTGGGATCAGAGTTGGTCCAACGTGGAACATGCCGGCTATTCGAAAATTGCCGCACCGTAGAGGGAGAGGCTGGAAGCATAGTCAAAGGAGAGTGGAGGTCAGATAAATCGAAGGAGTCAGTCGAGACCTCAGTACCTGAAGCAGGTGAGGAAACAACACCAGCAAGAGGTACAGAGGCATTAGGAGTGTCCAAAGAGTGGTCCAAAGATGTGGCGGGGTCAGAACTGGGTGCGGTATCAAGAAGGGGCCCAGGGGTAGCAGGTTCATGGACTAGGGCTTCCATGGTTAGGTTGCTCCTTTTTGTTTTTAAGAAAAAAAAGTAAAAATAAGAAAAGAATAAAAGGGGGGACCGGGGAGGGATAGTTCTTAGGAGGAATGAAAGGGCCAGAAATCTCCCTCTGCGCCCAAGAGGACCTCAGCGCCGCAAGTAGTGCAGATGCAGCATGGAACCCGTGCCATACCCTACCCATCATTCCAGTAAACCAGCAATCTGAGATAGCAACCTCACATCTGCCGAGCTACCTTGGTGGACAAAAGACAGGGCGGCCGGATATCTGCTACAAAGCATACCTCCTTCGGCCACCACCCCTGGAATCCGAAAGGGGGCTTCCAGAGATACACCCATCGCCCGAAAGACACTCAAAGTCACCCTCCGGGATACCGGAGAGGGGTAGGGACATCCTCAGACAATCCAGATTCCACGGCAAACTACGCCACTGCCAAGAACCTCAACGGAATGGGATGGACCCCGGTACCCTTTCCCCTACCGAGGAACTAGCGTGCCTGTGGAAAAAAATCCCAAAGGCCAAAAAGGAAGGGCAAAAAGGAGGGCTGGGGGGGAGGAGGAAAGGAAACAGGGGAGGATGGGAGAGGGAAGTGGGGATTGGGGGGGTAATTAGGTTCGGTCCGAGGAAGGAGACTGACAGGTCTAATTCCCGAGACCAAGAGGCTCTTCACCACACCAAGGAGCCCCCCCCTTGAAGAGGAAGACGCTTAAAAGATGAGTTACTGAATTAACAGATGTGACACTGAAATTATCACAAAAAGCACATTAGCTGCCTGACTGCGGTGGAGTGCGGTTGTGCACAGCACCCCTCTGCTGTTTTGTCAGGAGAGCTCTCATAGCAACAATATGGCGCTGAGTATCCGACGTAGGGTGAACACTGTCGGCGTGGAGCTGCTTCGTGGGGCGATTTCCCCCCCTCTACGGCGCAGGTGTTACTTCCGGCAATCATCAGGGAAACGTACGGAGTGCAGGATGATGAGGTTTATGGTGTGGCCCTGAATGGGGCCTATCGTCTATTCGTCAAGTTAATTCGACGGATGTGTACGAGTCGTTAGTGACGAAATTTGAGCATGTGAGTATTTATGTAACTCCAGCTGTCAAAGTGCGACTCATAGACGTTTCTCGCCACTATACATGGGTGAAGTTGCGCAATGTCCCCTTCGAGGCTGACGAGGAGGACTTACGGAAGGTGTTTGCAGCTTATGGTACCATGCATCTGGCAACCCAAGGCAAGTGGGCGGCAGGTGCGTACGTGGGACGTCCAGAGGGTACATTCTCCCTCAAAATGACACTGAGGCACCCGATCCCGTCATACGTCGTGATGCCGGAGTTTAGGACCCAAATTCTAGTGGCGTATGCTGGGCAGCGACGGACATGCAGGTTGTGTGGAGAGTATGACCATATGGCGGCGACGTGTGGGAGGCAGTGGAGGGCGCCGGCGCAAACAGGTGGTGCACCAGTTACAGGTGTGGATGTCGTAGAGGAGAATTCCAAAGGAAACCGAGGAGATGGCCGTCTGTGGAGTGAAATTGTAGAAGAGTCTCTTGTGGTGCATGTTGGGCGGGGCACGAGTTGTGTGGAGCCGAAAATGGCCACTTTGCCGGTGACGGGGGAGGAAGTGCTCATTCAGCAGGAGGTGCAAGAGCTGGAGGAGCTCGACGAGGTATTGAAAACTTTACCTTCTTCGGGCGAGGATAATGGATTGGTCCGTGAAATGGTGCCTGAGTTGAAAGGAGAGTGTGGCGGGACAGGCACGGGAAGGAAGGAGGACAACTGCAGGCACAGAGAGGAGTCACCAAGCTCTGTGCGACAGGTCACAGTAGAGGTTGATGTTCACTGTGAGGAATCTTCGGTAGACAGTATGGTGGTAGAGAGTGTTACGAGGAAGAGGGCGGCTGCGTCAGACTCAGATGATGTCCTGACGCCCGCGCAGAGGTCTGGGAGGAAGGATGTATATTCTCGTGACAGCCAGGATAAGAGGCATCGAAGAGGGGGGGGGGGTGGATGGTGACAAACCACATGTTGACCCTGGGGCAAGAGGCCCTGGGAAGGGTGAGAGGAGAAAGGGTTGGAAGCTTTAGAAAGGCCTTAAGTGCATGACTGTGAATGTGAATGGACTGTGTACTGGTGTGAAGAGGGAATGCTTTCGTATGCTCTTACGTCGATACAGAGTGGACGTAGTCTTTCTACAGGAGCATAATTTCAGGGAGGGTAGAGTGCTCGAGGTGGACGGGTATACGGTGTTGACTCTGCCATCGGCACGTTTGAAAGGTGGTGTGGGTTTATTGATAAAGGAGGCGAGCCCGTTTGTGTTGCAAAGACGTGAA
The DNA here is from genome assembly GCF_038502225.1 of Cherax quadricarinatus. Taxonomy (NCBI): domain Eukaryota; kingdom Metazoa; phylum Arthropoda; class Malacostraca; order Decapoda; family Parastacidae; genus Cherax; species Cherax quadricarinatus. Next base: position 27,249,701 of record NC_091329.1, read on the forward strand.
GGGGGTGGGGGGGGGAGGGTGTTGCGTGTGGATGGGTGGTGGATGGGGCAGAGGGTAACCTTTGTAAGTGTGTATGCACCAGCTGAAAATGATATGAAAGTCAAGAGGGATTTTGTGTGTGATGATCTAGTTTTTGCTTTCCGTGGTTTACCTGAAGTGGCCATCGTAGGTGGGGACTGGAATTGTGTGATCAGGAGAGCGGATGTGGAACCACGAGGGGCGGGGCATATGTTGACAGCATTACGCAATCTTTTGGTGGACGTTCAGTTGAGGGATGTGGTAGGTGGGGGGAGCGTGGGAGGTGGAGCATACTTTCGTGAGGCGAGGTTACGCAGCTAGGTTAGACAGGTTGTATATATCTCATAAGGTATTGTCAACGTCTGTCCGTACTATTGAACTAGCTTTTTCAGATCATAGGGCGGTTGTCGCAGAAGTAGAGTGGGATTCTCTAGCTTGTATCTCTAGGGGATATTGGAAATTAAATACGAGTCTGTTGGAAGATGAGGAGGGGTTGGGGGGTTTTACGGAGCTGTGGGAGAGATTAACTGAGGTACAAGGTGTGGAGGACGTGGTGACGTGGTGGGATGGTGTGGCTAAGGACCGGATTCGGCATTATTATGTGAGGGAGGGGAAAAGGATTAATTCTTTAAAATTTGGGTTGATTAATTATTTGGAGGACAGGTTACGGGGTTGTTATGTAAAAGGGACAGTAGAGGGTGTCTATCCGATGGACGACATTATGATACTTAAAGAGCGGTTGCGGGAAATTCAGGACGAGCGGTTCCAAGTGGCGAGAGTAATGGCGGGGGTGGAGGAGGTGTTATGGGGAGATAGGCCGTCTTCGTGTGTGTTGCGCAGACAAAAACAACGTCAGCAGGCAACAGCTATTCCATGTTTGGAGGTTCTTGAGTCGGTGGGAGGGTATAGGGCGGGTCAGGTTATCCACACTACGGATGGGATGGGGTTGTTTGCGGATACGTGGTACGAAAAGTATTGGCGGGAGGAAGGGGTAGGATTAGGGGATTTAGAGAGGGTGTGTGGAAGTGTGCCATGTAGGTTAGGACACAGTGATAGGGAAGCTTTGGGGGGGGACATAACTGAGGGGGAAATATGGAGAGCTTTGAGTGCCATGCGAAAGGGCAAAGCACCGGGAATCGATGGACTGCCGGCGGAGTTTTATCAACAGCATTGGGAGTTAATAAAAGGTTTTTTGGTGAGGTTACTGAACTTGATGAAGGTAAGGGGAAGGTTGGGTGAAAGACAGGCAACAGCTGTAGTTGTTTTGGTACCGAAGGGTAAGGAACAGCGTTCGCTCAGGGACTATAGAACAATATCGTTGTTATGCGCGGATTATAAGTTATTTGCAAAAATTTTAGGAAATAGGCTCAAGTGTGTTGTAGGGAGGGTTGTATCGGAAACCCAGTTTGGGTTGCCAGGTAGGTCTATGGGGGTGGGACATGGTCTTTTAAGGGATTTCGTGGAAGAAAAAGGGGGGGAAGGGGGGGGGGGTTTGATTGCACTAGACTGGCAAGGAGCTTATGATAGGGTGGAGCGAGAGGCGTTGAGAGCTATCCTTAGGAAACAGGGCTATGGGGAAGAAATAGTGGGATGGGTAGAGGCGTTATATAGAGGGGCAATGGTGAGAGTACAGATTAATGGAAGATTAGGTGGGAGGATTGTAATGGGCAGAGGTCTTAGACAGGGGTGTCCTATGTCACAGCTTTTATTTGCATGCATACAGGACCCCTTTTATAGAATGGTGGAGCGCCATATGGGCGTTAGTGAAGGGGTTGGGGGGGGGTACTGGGGGCGTTTGGCCTGTTCTCATAGGGTATGTAGATGATACCACTGTATTGGTTAGAGAGGGGATGTCCATAAACGCCTTAGATGGAGTGGTCGACACGTTTGCATGTGCAACTGGTATGAGGGTAAATTCGGAGAAGTCCATGGTTATGGGGTTAGGAACTTGGGGGGAGCGGGTCGAGTGGGGTAGTGCAGTCGTAAAGAAGCGGGTGATGTCATTAAAAATTTGTGGTCTAATCTATGCAGATGATCTTGAGGTTGCACGTGTTAATAATTCGGTCAGGTTGGTAGAAAGGATACTGGGTCGATTGGGAGCATTGCGGCCTTATCATTTGACCCTTGTGCAGCGTGCCATTGTAATTAACGTTTTATTGTATAGCAAGGTTTGGCATGTGGCTGCCGTGTTCCCTTTAACGGGGACGGCAATTGCAACTATACTTAGAGGGGTTTTTAAATTTTTGTGGGGTTCAGGTTGTGATTGGCTTAGAAGGGATGTAGTAATGTTACCTGTGCGTCAGGGGGGGTTGGGTTTAATGAACTTAAAGAGGAGGGTCAAATGTATCTTTATTAAAAGGGAGGTGATGAGGGAGGGTGTGAGTGGGGGGGGGGTTGGTTAAGGTACACGATAAATTGAAACGCATGTTTTCTGGGACGGAGTTGAGGGAGTGTGAAACTATTTTGAGGGCAGTGGTGATGGTTAGGGATCTGGGTAAGGTAAAAATAAGTAGGCTGTGTAGGATGTCGGCGGAAAGGGTTGTGGCTCCGGTGGAGGGGATTTTTTCCCATGTATGACTGGGGATGTATATGGAGAAGGTTTGGTAGGTTAAGGTTACAACCCCGTGGACGTGAGGTGATGTATCGGTTTTTGCATGGGATTTTACCATCGGGAGTGGTCTTACGAGCTAGACGGGTGGTTGAGGGGGGGGGGTATGTGGAATATGTGGCGGGGAGGATTCTGCATTCCATGTAGTGTATTTTTGTGAGGGGTTGGGGAGCGTCAGGGGTTGGTTGAGCAGGGTGTTGCATAAGATAAGTGGTCAATACTTCTCTGTTCTGCAGGCATTGAGTCTTGATGTGGGGGGTATGGATGAAAGTATTATTAGGGCTGTGGGGTACATTATGGTAGATTATGTCTACATTATGTGGGGAATGAGGGGGAAAGGGGTAAGCGAGGTGAAGAGGAGGGTATTGGCTGTTACGTTTTATAAAACGTTGTGCCGTAATAGAGAACTTTATGGGAGGAGGTGGGAGCGGGATTTCTCTGAGGGATATAGAGACCTTACATTAGAGGTTTTATTAAATTTGTAAATTAGGTGGGTGGGGCAGGGTAGGGATGGTACAATGTGTTATGTTGATGGGCTGTCAGGGGTGAAAACGGGGTCGCCTCCTGGTATGTAGCGGGTGCATGTGTATGAACTTGGGCGTATGATGTGTATTCATAGTTTGTGACGAGTATACTCAATATACGTGTTTGATTTTGCAGTAGGACATTGTTCTATGTATGTTATTCATATGCATGTTTTTAGATGCTTGTAGAGGTGTCAGTGTGTTGGATCCTTGTTTATTAATATATTCTGTGTTTGATGAACATATTGTTTTTACCTTATTCTCAATACATTACGTTAATTGTATTTAACGTATAAGGTGTCCTACTTTATAATTTACAAAGTGACAATATATGCATATTATGGTGTGTTTTGTTAATCATATACCAATGCAATTGGAATTAGTCGTTTATTGGTTATCATAGGTGTAGGGGTTTTCATGTATGGGTGAGGAGGGTTATTTGTGTTATCTCAAGTTCATGTTTGTGTGGTTGTTAATGATTTATTCTGTGTAAGACCTGTTTTTGTCTATCTATCTCTTGTATTGTATTGTTCTAAATAAAATATAAAAAAAAATTACTAAAGAAAAGCCAAAAAGCAGTCTAAACTTTCCTGTAGAACAGGAGGTTCCATGTAAGCTTAGTGTGTATATAACATACAATTTTTTTAATATTGGTTATGAGGGCACTAAAATGCTAGAAACAAAAAAAAATGATATAAACTAAACTAGAATTAAATAATCTCAAACACTAACTTATTTGTGATCGGAAGAAACATTTCCAGTTATCCCACAGAAAGTAATTTGATTAATAAAATTGGAACAATTTACACATCAAGAGATTATTTCCTTTGAAGAAAACACGTCAGCTGTAAAAGTTCAAAGCCGACCAGAAGATGCATTTTCCAGTTATTGCACAGAATCCAACAAAATTGTGCCTACATAGCCTAAACCCATGAAACTATCCATTTTCATACGATGCATCAGCCATGGAAGATTGCAGCAGTCTTATATTTTGAACTAAGGAAAGTGCTAAACCCATATGGTTCATATAGCAATACACAACCCTCATGAAGGAGACTGGACCTTGTAACGACGTTTCGGTCCTATTGACCCTTAACTAGCGAGACTGACTAGTTAACAGCCCTACATAGTCACATGAATTACTAAGTGCAGGTTACCTGAGTATTGTTCCAGTCACAGTATTGTGCCTTTTTATTCTTTCTGGCCTTATAGCGCCTGTGGAGTGAGGCAATTAAATTCGATCAAAGCAAAGTAAAGAAGTATTTGCTTGGATCAAAAGCCTTTACCAGCCTGAAAGTAAAATACAATAAGGCGATATAATACCATGCCATTTAGAGATTGAAATGACTAAAAAGTGGCACCTATATTCCCCATTAAATGCCAGTCTAAGTCATAATAAACTAGAGTTGAAATTCTGAAGTCTATAAAATGAAGAGTTGTAGAGTATTAAATGAAAATCTTTGACAAAGAACGAAAATGTAGAAAACGTTAAAAAAAGTTTAAGCGTCGGTAAACAAATTTTTTTCCAGGTTTAATTCTGATTTACACTTAAATTTCTATAACCATTTAAGAAAAACTATTGATTTCTTTAAAAACCGCAATTTGGCGCCAAAAAATTTTTTTGTACCCTCGTATCTTAAAATTAATACAAATTACCTTGTTAAAATGCACCAGCTTTTAGGATTATTGGAAGAGACATTCTCTAGTTAATACATGGGAAACACTTAACTTAAAATGGCAAATTGAAATTTTCACAGCTCAATGATTGACGAATTGTTTTTATAAAGAACCAAGGGTAAAAGTTTGAAGCCGATCAGAAAAGTCTTACAGTAATTGATCCAATTTTAGCAATAAGTTTTTTTTCGGTAAAAATACAAATTTGCAGGTGTTTGGAGTAAACTTAGGGGTTATGATCCATCTTCTAGGATGCATCGTCAGTAATATTTTCAAGCCAGTAATAAGCATTCTTCAGTTAATACAAAGTGTTTATTCAATAAAATTTGCAAATTAGGATTTATGCCATCCTCTGGCAGCATGAATCTTAAGCTCGGAAAATTACAGCATTAGTGAAATTTTGAAGCTTATCGGACGAGTAATTCTACAACGATGGCATCGATTCCAACAATTTCGAAGTTTATGGCTATTTTGCTATATCAACAAATTTGGCTGCACGCAGTGAGAATTCATTGGCATTATCCTGGCCCTAAGATGCATCATCCATTAATTATAATAAAAAACAAGCGCTAACCACAATGGATAATCAGCCATTAAATATTGGAGAATTAATCTAACTTAACAGTTTAACGGGAATATGAACTTCATTTTACACAGAAAATGGTTATATCGGAACCTACACTTCTGAATTTCACTCCGCAGTCTTTTTTTTTTTTTTTTTTTTAAGCAACTTTCTGAGCGTTTGAAGTTACGCCAATGATTGTTTTGGAAGTTATCGGAGCCATTCCAGGATACTGGTAATTGGTTTAAAAAGTTTGGTCATAGGGCAGGTGAGGAAGCCAACTGCTCCAAGAACCTGGTCCTTGTAACCGCTGGAGGATTTTGCCCGAAGTGCTACTTATAATCTGATTGTCAAGTTATGATTTTATTTGTTTTCCACATTTCTAAAAACGCTAGTCTATTGTCCCTCAATAATTTAAGTACTTGCATTTTCCTTTTTAATTTCGAAGCTAATAGTGACACTAGCACTAAATATCTTGTACAAATGAAAATTTCAAACCCTTTCCTCTTATAACTTTCAGATATATCCCGAGTTATCTGCCCCCCTTTTACTTTTGCCCATTTCTAGGTATTCCTGCATAAATATTTTTTCTGGAGGTGTTCCGCATTTTTTTTTATTAAAGTCTTCATTACTTTATTTTTCAAAGTTATGTTTTCCTTGTATAATTTTATATCACTCCTTGTTTTACCTGGTTTAACTTTTTTTATTCATTACTCGTTCATTTTATTTCTTTGCTGCTGGTGTAAAAGCTTACGCACGTTTTTACCTTGTCTCCACTACACTGAACAGTGGGCGGGCAACTGCATGGATGTTTGTCATGAATATAAAGTCATTCTTACATCAATATATTTCCATACTATTTATCTTCCATAATCAGTGACATCACTGTTCACTAAACTTACGACTTTTGTCTTGCTCTCAATGACGTGTCATACCGAAACTGTACCGTGATGGGTGACGTAAAAGACGAGGTAATCAGATACACCTTGAGTGAAGTGGTTAAGAATGAGCTTAGCTAGTAATAATTTTACTTAGTGAGGTGAGGTGAGGCTTGTCTTAGTCTTTTACTATAGTAATTTTAACCAAAAATTCATGGCAGTCGGAAGGCTTTATAACTATACGTTTAACATTCTTTTAGGAACTTTAGAATTTTTAAATTTTTAATTTAGCAGAGAAATTGGAATCAACGAGGCTTACAAGTAAAAAGACCTTATAAACGTGAATGCACAATTATGAGCGTGTACTCAGACTTAAAGATGAGTCACATCTTCAGTGAAGCTAAGATTAATTGTCACGCAAAATTAGTCCTTCGGCTCATAGAAAGCCAATTATTTACAAATATCAGAAATAAACCAAAGTACGAGCTTTGGCCCTGCGATTAAGAACTTATTCGCTGGTGGAGTAACTTTCAAAAAATGCCTTTTATGAAATTTTCAAAATTATAAACACGAGTATAATCATAGTAGATATTTATTGGGTCAATATTGCTTAACGTGTTGGTAGGAAAGACACATGGTCAACAGTTAGGTAACTATTCCGAAACTTAGGGGCAGTAGAGATGGGAAGACTACGTAATCAGTCCATCACCCATCCCTTTGGGTATGATGTACTTCCGCTGGGGAATCCCGCCTACCACTGACTGCCGTCGTCTGCTACCCGTCCCAATCCACGTTAGTATATAAACACCAGTCTCCTTACCCCTGCTCCAGGATCGTAATGGTGCTCTTGACACCAACTCTAAGGCTGAGGGACTGATTACGTAGTCTTTTGTATATAGTTCTGTTTTCAAATTATGTTCTAGAATCTTGATAAAGCCACTGGATGGCGAGACTTCTACAATAGGGATTAGCAGACTTTGCACACTTTTCCACTTTCATCTTGTCTACTTTATAACTTTCACACAAGTTCTAAATTTAGTTTACAAGTGCCAGGGTTATACACTAGAGCTTCAGAACTTTACACTTACCCACACTGAAGTGCATCTGCCACTTTCCTGACCAGGAAAATTCTACCTACTTTGAAGGTTTCCTGACCGCCTTACCTTGTGGTGTAGGTTTCTCCGCTTCCTTAACGCCTATTATACAGACTAAATGTGTCATTTATTTAAAGTATTTATTTCTCGATGTAACATTTAAATCTTAGGAAATTTTGAAGCTCTTTCAGCATTTCACTATGTAATTACCAAGCTGGTTTTTCATTAGTTCTGGCAACTCAACTTATACCAATTGTGTGTAGTTTAATTCATCTTGGCAAATTTCAGAGCCTAGACATTTCTAAGGAATATTATCACTAGATAAGTTTCGCATCTTGGGACCTATTTATTCCAAGGAGAATAGTTGAAGATTTAGACACTTGCAACATTTGGGAATCTTTACTGAGGAAAGTTTTCGCCACAGTGGCTTCATCAGTCCAATACAAAGCAGGAAGGTGTAAAGAGACTTACCCACACCTTTTCAGAATAGGGAATCGATCCTGGGTGTCTAAGATTGTGAACCGTTGACCTGTCAGAAGTTGGGTTATTGTAGAGTTTCTCATGGAGTAGATCCAAAAGGTGAAGGAACAGTGAAGTTAACCAAGACGAAGCTAAATATTCATTTTCAGATCTATTCTTAGACCAGTGTCTCGTCGCTCGTCTCTCCTCGCATCCGGTGGGTGACCTTTAACCAAGGCTGAGAAGGAAACGAAAAGTTGTCACAAGGCGCGCAAGTAGTTATTCACAAGATGAAGGCCTTTAAGAGAAATGGTGATTAAAGATTAATGGTAGCGCGAGAATTATTCAACTCGACTAAAGTTGAAAATTAACGAGGTCAAAACTTGTCTGAAATGGTTTTGGAACCTGACAGGATGATACACACTTGTGTAACATGGGAATCTTTATTGAAGAAAAGTTTAGCCATAGTGGCTCCATCAGTCCAATACAAAGTAGAAAGGTGTAAATAGAAGAGTTTGAGGTAATCAGTCTCCGCCTGGAGACTGCTCATTTCATCAATTTTGTAGTGCAGTATAGGGCCGTAGACGTGGCTTATATACTGTAGTGAAGTGACGCGAAGCAAGAACTGAGCAGAGCAGTGTTGGAGCAGCACATGCATCACTGCAGAACCCTTAATCATTCGGGAGACAGAAGGGTCACCGAAAGATTAAGACCCAGGACTCCAGTCTTGGCGAACATTATACAGACATACATATGCTGTACTTGCTACAAAATTGATGGACTGAACATATCGACTCCAGGCTGAGGGAATGATTACCTCAAACCCCTCTATTTACACCTTTCTGCTTTGTATTCGACTGATGAAGCCACTGTGTGGCAAAACGTTTCTTCAATAAAGATTCCCATCTGTTGCATAAATGTGTCAGTCATAACACTCGTATATTGAATTAAGAAAGAAAATTAAATATTAAATGTTCAAGAGTGGAGCTCTGTACTTACAGACTTGATGAGAGGAAGAAGCCAAGTGACGCCACTCAGTCCGCGAGGGTCCCTTGTCACCTCTCACCCGGTGGGTGACTTGGGGGGGGTAAAATAACTACTCACATACCTCTTTTTGAACAGCCACACTCACACTACCAGTCATACTTCCTCCACCAGTCATTCAGTCTTCCACCTTTATTTAATGAACTTTTCCCTTACAGTGACAGTAAAGTGAAAAATAACAACCGGAGAGGACGGGGATAAAATCTAAGATAATTTGAACAAGTTGCAGTTGTAATAAGGAAAGTAGCTACTAGAATTCAGTCTACATAAGGGTAAGAAAATAAAGAAAAATCTGCCAGATGAGTGTGTGTGTGTGTGTGTGGTGTGGGGCTCCTCGCTATTATACCTGCTACCAGCCACACCCCTTCCCCTCCGGTTTTAAGGTTAGTGGGGGAGGGGGTTTGCAGGTCTTGAGGGTTTTAAGTTTAGACATAAGTGGGGTGAATAAAATGGTTGAGAATGCGATTGGGTATATAATTACGGATTATATATATATGATGTGGGCTATGAGGGAGGCGGACGTGCGTGCAAGAATTTTTTTTTTATATTTTATTTAAAAGACATGCATAGTACATAAAAGTGAACGACAAATTACATAGCAAAACAGTGATGAAAAATTCTACATAGTATATGTACTTTCCAATTAACATATTACATCTTAAAGACACAAATCTGTACAGTAAACAATAACCATTCCAATCCTTGAAGTAATAACATTATGCCTGGAACACTAAATCTAACCTAAAGACTCCTTGGCAAGTACATCTAATTCCTGATTGTACATCCTGCCACGGAATGTACACCTTACATTCTGAAAACACTACCCCCCCCCCTTTTTTTGCGTGTCAATCCACCTGACACGTAACAATCTTTATATGTAACTGTATATTGTATGAAATACTTTCATTATTCCATACTGAACAACATGATACATTCAGTATAACTCAATGTATTGAGATAATATAAAATTCAATTCTACATGATTCATGTACAACGTATATCTACTAAACACCCAAACATATCACCTTCTCCAGGAAGGTATAAATATATACAAATGTTACATACACTTTACAACACAACCAGTGAAACAAACTGAAACCTAATCCTATGTCATCCATCAAATAGCCTATAATACATGTTAACTCAAAGGTAACCTAAACCTACGGGCTCTATAGAGCTCCCATGAAAAAACAATATGTAATGAGAACACAGGCTGAGCCAAGCTTTCTAAAAATGTTTCTCCCATGTCATTAAAACCACTACTAAGATGTAAGTCTGTTAGCATAATACATAACAGTGCATGACCTTCACACGTCGATAAATACTGATGCCTTCCGACCACAATCAATACTTCATGATTATATGTAGATTTTGATTGTCCTCTTCGCTTCCGGGCCGAGTGGACGTGCTGCGCATGCGCTCCCGATTCAGTTGATTTTCTGCGCAGTTTACCTGTTTTGAGCAATCAAAATGGCGGACAGACATGGACGCAGGGTGAATACTGTCTGTGTGGTGCTGGTACGTGGTGCCCTGAGTAGTTCTACAATGCAGGTGCTGCTGCCAAGTATTATCCGCGATGTATATGGCATACCGAACGAAGAGTTGTATGGTGTAGCAGTGAATGGAGTGTACAGGATCTTCATCAAGTTCAAGAGTGCTGGGTTTTACGCCAGCATAGTCGACGCGTTTCAAGAAAAGAGGATGACCGTTAATTCTGCAGTGGAGGTTTGCCTACATGACGTATCAAGCTATGTAACGTGGGTAAAGGTGAGAAATGTCCCCTTTGAGGCCTTGGAATATGATGTTGTGGAGGTATTCCGTAGGTATGGCAAGATCCATTCGGCACAGTTGGGAGTGTGGAAGGATGGGCCTTATATGGGGCTGCCAGAGGGGTCTTTCACATTGAAGATGACATTGAGACAACCTATACCATCGTACGTTCTGATGGAAGAGTTCAGAACACAGGTTTATGTTTATTATGCAGGACAGCGTCGGACATGTAGGCTGTGCGGGTCTTATGACCATATGCCGGCCCAATGTCATCAAAGGCAGGGACGAAGGGAACAGGTGCCAACAACTGTGGAACGACAGCTGCTCTCCTTGGCACCTGCGACAGGTGAAGCTGCAAGACAGGCGTCTGGAAGTTGGAGTGAAGAAGTAGACAGAGCGGAGTCGGAGATGGGAGCGTGCGACACGTTACCTGTGGGAACTGTGTCTGAGCGACCATCTACGGATGAGACTGTTGACAGAAGTGCCTTACAACAGGATGGTCTGTTGGACGAGGTCTTGAAAGACTTCTTGGGGGAGGTGGAAGACAGTCAGGAAGGGGAGAAGGACGGGAGGGTATTGGAGGGGGTAGCAGCTGCACAAAAGTGTGAGAACACCTTGTGCAACGAGAGTAAGCAGCACACGGTGGAGGTTGAGGTGCACCAGGAGGACATGGATGCTGAGGCAACGTGTGGAGGTGGCACACGTAAGCGAGCAGCTGGGACGTCTGATATGGAAGATGTCTTAACGCCAGGGCAGAGATCTGGAAAGAAACCTTGGAAGACTGGGCTAGAGCTACCGGGAAATGGTGGCACCGGTTCTGTGGTGCTGCAAGGGTCGAAGGAAAAGGGGGGAAACGGAGGTCTGGATAGACCAAGTGACAAACGTGGCTATAGTCAACAACCACGTCTTTCAAGCAACCTTCAAAAGCGGCGGGGAAAGCCGCCTTTATTGTAATAATTCAAGGTGGTCACCATTAATGTTAACGGCCTGAGAGCTGAGATTAAGAGAGTGTGGATGGAATGGTTTTTAAGGAGATTTGATGTGGATATATGTTTCATACAGGAGCATAATTACAAGTTTGGATGTGAGTTGCGCTTGAAGGGTTATAAGTTATATGTGAGTGGATCGGTGAGGTTAAAAGGGGGGGTTGCTGTGGCTGTGAAGGAAACCAGTCCCTTGCGTGTGTTGGGGTGGGAGGAGGGTGGGGGTGGAAGGGTGGTGCGGGTAGAGGGAGAGTGGGGTGAGACAAGGGTTTGTTTTATAGGAGTATACATGCCGGCGGATGGAAATGCAGCAGTTAAGGTAACTTTCGTGAGGGATGTTTTGCTTTTTTATTTGAGGGGATTGCCTTTAGTTACTGTGATAGGAGGAGATTGGAATTGTGTCATACGACAGGGGGATGTGGAACCGAGGGGGGCGGGGTGTGTGTTGGGGTTTTTACGCAATGTGTTGGGGGATGTGGGAGTTTTAGATGTAGTGGGGAGGGGTGGTTGGAGGAGTGAGTATACATTTGTACGAAGGGGTTATGCTGCACGTCTGGATAGGCTCTATGCTACGGAGGCAATAAGAGTTCTGGGAGTTAGGACCTTCGATGTGGGGTTTTCGGACCACAGGGCGGTTATTGCGGATCTTGATTGGGAGGGTATGGTTAGGATACACACTGGTTATTGGAAATTAAATGCGAGACTTGTGAAGGGGGAGGGGGTGAATGAGGCTTTTGGGGATTGGTGGCACTCTTTTTTGGGATCAAGGGATGTGGGGTCGTGTGTCTTGGAATGGTGGGAGAAGCGAGCTAAGCCGGGTATTGCTGGATTCTTTAAAAATAGGGGACGGGAAGAGGCCAGGTGGAGGTATGGGTTACAGAATTATTTGGAATGTCAGCTGAACGAGTGTTATGAGGAGGAAGTGGGGAAGCAGTATGGGACCGTGGAGCAACTTAGAGGTAGACTGGCGGAGATACACAATGACAGATTTGATGCTGTGCGTGTGAGGGCAGGAGTGGAGGCTGCATTGTGGGGGGACAAACCTTCGGGAAATGTTTTAAGACGTTTTAGGGTAAGGCAGAAGGAGTCAACTATTTTGCAATTAGAGGTTAGTGAGGATATGGGTGGATATCATAAGGGACAGGTGCTTACTACTACAGAAGGCATGAGTAATTATACTGATTTCTGGTTTCGAGAGAAATGGAGAAAGGGCAGGGAGGGCGATGCTTTTGAGGAAGTGTTGGAGGGGGGGTGTGGGTTAGGGCAGAAAGAAGTGGAGGGGATGGAGATGGGAGGAGCGATTAGTGTGGGGGAAGTTGAGGAGGCAGTGTTTAACATGAGTACTGGAAAAGCGCCGGGCATCGATGGGATTTCAAATGATTTTTACAGAGTTCATTGGGAGCATATTAAGACTTGTCTGGTGGAGGTCATGAATTGTATGCTGCGGGAGGGCAAGCTAAGTCAGACACAAAGTATCGGAGTGGTGGTGTTGGTTCAGAAAAAGCAAGTGGGAAATGTTTTAAGTGCGTATAGAGCTATCTCACTAATGTGTTCTGACTACAAGATTTTTGCAAAGATATTAGGTAATAGGATGAAAAAGGTAATTGGTGCAGTTGTACATAGGGGACAGATGGGTATACCGGGACGAAGTATGAGAGTTGGGCATGGGCGCATAAGGGACTTTTTGGAGGGTTGCGAGGGGGGAGGACTTTTGGGTATTGATTGGGAGAATGCATATGACTGTGTGAATAGAAAATTTTTGAGGGCTTGTTTGTTGCGTCTGGGGTTTGGACTGGGAGTGGCGAGGTGGGTTGATACGCTATACTCAGCGGCTATGGTACGGGTCCAAGTTAATGGCAGATTGGGAAGGCTGGTTAAAATGGAGAGGGGATTACGGCAGGGGTGCCCTCTTTCACAAATTCTGTTTGCGTGCATGCAACATCCGTTCTATGGGCTCATTGAGGGGGTGGGAGCTTTAAATGGGGAGAGGGAAGGGCGCTCAGGCATTGTGGGGTATGTGGATGATACCACTATCCTGATAGAAGGGGTGGAGGAATTGCGTATGGTGGGGAGGGTGTTGGGGATTTTTGGGGAGGTGTCGGGAATGAGAGTAAATAGGGCGAAATCGTGTTTACTGGAGGTGGGTGCTTGGGTGGGGGGGGGCTTGGGGTTGGAGTTTGGGTGGGCAGTGGTGGATAATTTGAAGATTTGTGGAGTTTTATACATGGCGAATGCGCAGGAGGCTAGGCAGGTAAATTCAGAGAGGGTAGTGGAGAAAGTAGTGAGTAGATTAAGGGGTTTACGGGCGGGAGATGTCACATTACAGCAGAGGGCGGTAATAGTTAATTCGCTGGTTTACAGTAAGGTTTGGGGTATAGCGGAAGTGTATCCTTTGAGAACACAGGACGTACAAGAAATACAGAGACGTGCTCTACGTTATGTTTGGGGTTTTGGGAGAGCATGGCTGAGCAAGGAAGTGGTGATGTCGAATGTACGCAGGGGGGGTGTGGGTCTTTTAGCACTGGGGCCGAGGGTGAAAGCGATATATGTAAAACAGTCATTCGTTAGTCCTGGAGGGGAAAGAGGGGTAAGAGTGGGGAAGGTGATGGGGGATGTGCGGAGATGGTGGGGAGGTAAAGAGTTAATTGAATGTGAGGATATGCTGAGGGTTTTGTTATTGGTTAAAGATGTTGAGCGACTTAAAGTGGGGAGTTTGGTATCATTGAGTGGGAGGAAGGAAATCCTGCAGGGCGTATCGGTCTATCCATTGTATGATTGGGGGACAATATGGGAAGACTTCAGGAGGCTCAGGTTAATGCCTAGGGTACGTGAGTTGGTATACAGATTCATGATGGGGATCCTAGCTTCAAAAGCAGTTTTGAGTTTAATGGGTTTGGTGAGGGAACCGTCCTGCAGTCAGTGTGGTGAGCTGGAAACGGCATTTCATGCGGTTTATTTTTGTGAAGAATTGAGGGAGGTACGGATGTGGTTGGCGAGGGTTTTTCGTCTGTTAGGTGGGGGTAATGTAGAGACCCTGCGAGCTTTAACATTAGAGGTAAAAGGGGTATCACGGGAGGTAAAAAGGGCGATTATGTATGTGGTAGTGGATTTTCTGTATATTTCCTGGGGAATGAGAGATGCTGGGGGTAGGATTCGAATTAAGGCAATTGCAGCGCGTATATACAGGACTGCTCGTAGGAACAAACTTATTTATGGGAGTCAGTGGGGAGCTTGTTTTCCAGAGAACTACAGAGAGATTACAGTCAGTCGTCTCCAGCAATTGGTACAGTAATAACCATGTAGGGGACTGGTATTCTTTGGTAGTCGGGTTTTCAGGGGTTTTTCAGTGGTGGTGGCGTATATGGGAATGGTTTTAGCGAATGACAAGGGTGGATGGTATGTAGTGTAATGGATTATGGTTGGGTGGTAACTAGTCTGATTCCGGTTGCTGTTGTAGGAATGGAACACGTAAAACTGTGTGCACGTGTGAATTGCTTTGGGTATGGAGGTGAATGTGTGTGAATGTAGTGTTTGTGTTAAAAGTAATGTATTATAAGATAGGAAAACTCCCGGTGTGTGGCGTTATGAGAAACTCAAGATATGTTAGGTAAAATGAGGTTCAGGGTTAATTTAACTTTCTGGCTTAGATCATAATATATCAGATGAACGATTTCGTGGTTCTTAAATTTTCATGTACAGTAATTTGTGTTTTTTTTTTTTTGGAGTGGTGAGACACTCCTGTGTCAAATTAGTAATGTATCATCTGATGGATGATGGTAAAAGTTTGTATATATGCCACAAACAATTACGAATAACAAGTGTTGTGTTGTTTCTGTGTACACAGTTTTATAGATAATATTTAAATTTGTATTCACTTAGCTTGTTTTTTAACTTTTGTGTTATGGTTCAACGTTTAGTTGGTGCAGGGATGGCACAAGAACACCTGGGTGTTCAAGTGTGAATGGCTCTGGGTATGGAGGTGCATGTGTGTAAATGTAGTGTGTGGTGTATGAATGTAATTTTCTCAACGATATGAAAGCTCCCTGTGTTTGGAGTTATTATGAGGAAAACATGACACAATGTACAGTAAACTGGTGACTAGGGTTAAATTATCTTTATGGCTGAGTTCATAATATATCAGATAAACAAGTTAGTGGTTATTAAACAACTCTCATGTATAGTAAATTTCTGTTATTTTTTATTAGGGAAATATAATAATGTACATTCTTTAGGGGTGGTGATACACTCCATTGTCAAAATAGCAATGTAACATTTGATGAACTCTAGTAAAAGTTTATATATATCCCAATCTGTTGGTGATATTAGTTTCTTTGCTTCGGGGTGAAGGGGGAAGATTAGTAAAATTTTTCTGTCAGGATCAGATCTATCAAAATTAACGGTAATCGTGACAAGTGTATGGAAATATAAAATTAACAGTGTTACAGAATCAGTTATGGCATTTGTAAGGATTCTGTATGAAGGATATATAAATAACAAAGTGGAAAAAATAATGCAGATTGTAGTTTTGGGGTCATCTTTGGCTATAATAATGATGAATATTATGTCATCTTGTGTAATCTTAACTTAACATAGTAACATGGGATATAATGTATAGGGGATGAGGGACAGTTTGTGGCAACACAACGTTAATCGTCTGTGTTCATTTAGACAATGAAATTTGTAATTTTGTGTAAGAACTGATACTGTGTTCTTTTATCTATTTAATGTATTGTGTTGTTTTAAATAAAATAAAAAAAAAAAAAAAAAAAAGATTTCGCATTCACACAGTGCACCCACATTGTCATGTCATTACACACATACCAATAATATCGTTTCAGATATATAATATTCCATCACATTACGACATCTGTCGTCCTTTGTCAATTACATAATTAATAATTAAATTGAAGAACTTTTATCGTTCACAACACACAACCCGCTCATCTCAAAGTCAAAAGCACTTATGTCTCAGTACTATATTTATTCTCTTCCACACTAACCCTTTCACACTGTCCTCATCGGGAAGCCAGCCCGCCGCGACCCCTTACATTGCACGTAAATCCCATAAATCCCTCAACCTAAAACTCCGATAGCCCTCACTAAAAGCAGTCTCCCAACTCCTTCCATAAATTTCCCTATTACGACACTTAGTTCTGTAAAATGTCGCAGCTAACACCTTTATCCTCTCATCCACGCCCACCTCCCTCATGGCCCATGACGTATAAACAAAATCCGTGACCAAATACGCCACTGCATTCCCCACCATCTTACTCACCCCACCTATATCCAAACTTAAAGCCGGCAACACCTGCAATCCTCCCCCACCCACTAACCTGAACACCTTTCCTAACCATGAAAAATTGTCTCCATACTTCCACACGCTCTACATTCCCCTCCCTTCCTTATCCTCCTGTTGAATAGGACAACCCCAGATGGCAAAATCCCATGTAAAAATCTAAACATTACCTCCCAAACACCCGGTTTTACACGTAATTGTTTTTTTTTTTTTTTATATTTTTATTTAAAAGGACACAGTACAAGATATAAATAAATAAAAAAAACACAATAATTAACCGTTTGCAAATACAATGACCTACCATCAACCCCATAGCATACCACAAGTGTTACATTCATATTGTATTAAAGAATATACCATCACCGAACAATGAAACGAACAGGATAACACCTGCTCAGAAAAAAAACATCAACAAATTCTAAACCTACAAATCCTGCCTGTTATACAGTACAGTAAGACCTCCTTGCACAAAGTACACAGATGATATGATGCAGCATACGAAGGATAAATTATACATTACAATAATTAAACAAAAGCTAACCCTACAATAAAATTGCAAAGACATACCACATAATACTTCCCGCAAATAGCAGGAAACTCTTAACACAATAAAGAGCGAGAGAGCTCCAGCACCGAACAAAAAAATTAGCAAAAACCAAAAACTCAAAATTTTATGTCTGTGTCCACATAAATCCCCCACAACTCTGTACAATTAGACCCCTTGCACAAAGTGCACAATAAATATTATTTAACATACAAAAATTAAAATTATACAGAACATTAATTAAAACATTAGGCCAACCAAAGCCTACAATAACATTACATTGGTACATATCACAATGAAACTCCCCACATAAACACTGGGCAGAAAACACCCTCAAGTAAAAGACATAACATTATATACGCAAGTACAACCCATACAACTAACAAAATCCTAACATAAGGTATCAAAACTGTCTAGTTACAGGACATAAAACCTTATCTCCCTATTTGAAACACTAGTACATCATTGCTGATTTTTTTTTTTTTTTTTTTTTATATAAACAGTCTAAAAGATAATATATAACCAAATAATTAGCATATAATTATAATTCTCATTGCCTAAAGACTCGCCGCACTTACTTCGTGCCAGCATATACTACCCCCCCCCCTTTTTCCCTATTATCAATGTTATTATACTGAGCGTTATCATGGGAATAAAAATTCCTCATGCACATACAGTAGTCATAATTAAAAATATTGACATACAAGTTCGTACATGTTCCATCCTTGTTTTTTCCCCAATAACACCATTGAACAAAACCAATTAACAATCTCACAGAAACCCCATTAAGGGCATCGCACAATAAAATTGTCCACTCCTAACCTAATACCTCACTATTCATTATAATTCATATATCATTACATAACATGATTAGGTACATAGAAAAAGGTGTCATTATATGTGATTACAAAATTGACTAAGCCAAAGATCATGATTTCATTTACATAGCAGAAAATTTTTCCCACAGAGCAACTGTGCTGGGTCACAGCACTTCACAAACATAAGTTATACAACGATCAAGTTAACTTGTGTGCTTATCTTAACATCATTCTGCTCTAAACCCGAGATCCCAAGGTTTAGTCATCATGGTTTTTAAGGTTATCCTGTATGCAGTGAACATAACCATAGATTCCAACTCCTCATTCAACTCCCTTCCACTCTATTCATAACCTTCCCACCATCCACACTACAAAGCAGCCTAAACCAACCCACCCTCATGCATCCCCCGATAGGAGACCAACCCTTTGCCCGCCCCCTGGGTTCATGAGGAGAAGGCCCCCCACAGTGAGATTCCGGTAACCCTCCGAAAAGCTAACTACCCACCTCCCACCATAGACTTGCCTATTCCTACACATAGTTCTATAAAATCTCGCTGCTAACGCTTTTATCCTCAACTCTCCCCTAACCTCCCTCATCCCCCAAGATACATGTAAATAATCCGTCATAACATACATTAAGGCTCTACCCACATCACCCGTCACCCCATTTACATCCAACATTAAGGCCCGTAGGAATGGCCATTGCCCCCCCCCCAAAAGTCTGATAACTCTCACCATCCATAACCTCACCCCCTCCAAAGAGGGACAAAAATATACCGCATGAAAAGCCGTTTCGATGTCCCCACAATGCAAGCATGAGTCCTCTCTCACAAGACCCATTTTATATAACACATCCCTAGAGGCCAATATTCCCATCAGAAAACGATATACTAACTCTCGTACCCTCGCTGTTATTCTAAGCAAGCCAAACTTCCTCCATATGCTTATCCAGTCATATGTTGGATATACAGCAAGTCCCTGTAAGACACCCTTGCCTACCACAGCACCCACCATTCGTTTGACCTTTAACGTGGACACCTGTTTAACATGTAATAAAACCCTCAACATATCCTCACAATACCGCAAATCCCTTCCACACCACCATCTTCGTGCATCCTCCATTACCCTACCTACCCTGACTCCTCTGTTCCCCCCAGTCCGAATATATCTTTGTTTAATATATAAAGCCATTACTCTATGACCCAATGACATCAGGCCAAGACCCCCACGTCTCCCCTCCGTCATCACCACGTCCTTGCTCAACCATGCCCTCCCAAACCCCCACACATACCTTAGAACCTTCCTCTGGATTTCTGCAATATCCTCTGCTCTTAAAGGGAACACCTCAGCCACTCCCCACACCTTACTGTAAACCAGAGAGTTGACCACTAAAACTCTCTGCTGTAATGTTACGTCCCTAGCCCTTAAGCCACCTAACCTACCCAAAACCCTGCTCGTAACTAATTCCGAATTTATCTTCCTACTCTCCTGCACTTCCGCCATGTACCATATTCCACAAACCTTAATTCTGTCCACTACTGACCATCCCAAACCCTCCCCCAAGCCCCCTCCCACCCAATTCCCCACCTCTAATAATCTCGACTTCATTAAATTAACTCTCATACCCGTGGCGTCCCCAAAAATCTGAATGATTCCACCAACTTTCCTTAGATCTTCCTCATTCCTTACCAGCACAGTAGTATCATCTACGTACCCCACAATCCCCCCCCGCCCACCCCCCCTAATCCCATGTTCATTCATCACCTCATCCACCAGCCCATAAAATGGATTCTGTACGCAGGCAAACAATAACTGAGAGAGTGGACAGCCCTGCCTCAAACCTCTCTCCATCAGTACTGGGTCCCCCAACTTACCATTAACCTGTACCCTAATAACTGCTCCCTCATACAAGGTTTGCACCCATCTCACCACCTTCTCCCCCAAACCCAACTGTTCCAAACAAACTTTTAAGAAATCCCTATTCACACAATCATACGCATTAGCCCAATCTAATCCAAGTATTCCCCCTCCGGTGCAGTCCTCAATAAAATCCCTTATGTGACTATGCCCGTCCCTCATACTTCTTCCCGGAATGCCAAACTGTCCCCCATGTACCACTGATCCTAGAACCTTCTTCAGTCTATTGCCCAGAATTTTAGCATAAATTTTATAATCTGCACACATTAAGGATATTGCTCTATAATCATTCAATACTTTCCCATCCTTCTTCTTCGGCACCAACACAACGATCCCTGTTTTCTGGGTTTTCCCCATCCTCCCACTGCTCCACATATGATTCAAGACTTCCACTAACCCATACCTAATGCATTCCCAATAAACTCTATAAAAATCATTCGGTATTCCATCAATGCCCGGCGTCTTACCCTGACTCATCCCGTAAACCGCCTCCCCCACCTCCTCCTCACTAATACTACCCTCCAGCATTTCCCGTTCCTCTTGTCCCAATACAATAGTATTCTGCATAACCCCAAATACCTCCTCACTGACAACTTCCTTGTTCCTCCTCCATTTCTCCCTAAACCAATAATCAGCATAACCACTAATATCATCTGTATCAGTAAGACCTTGACCCACCACATATCCTCCCCCCCCATCAGCGACCACTAGATGCGCTATGGTAGTCACCATCTGCCTTTCCCTAAATTTTCTCAGGACATAACCTGATGGTCGATCACCCTTTAACACCTCCTCTAATCCTGCCCTAACTCTAATCGCGTTAAACCTTTCATTATGCAATCCTTCAATCCTACTCCTTAAGCCATCCACCTCACCTCGCACATCTTCCCTTCCCCCCCCGTCGTAAACAGCATTCAGCTGTCCCTCCAGGTAGTTTTGCAAACCATATCTCCACCTTGCCTGTTCCTTTCCACGTATCCTAAAAAACTCTGCTATACCTGTCTTTGCCCGCATCTCCCACCAGTCGAGCAAATCCATCCCACCATCCCTACCCTCCCAGCAATGTCTCCACCATTCCTCAAAGGATGAGCCTTCATCCCCCTCCTGCAGAAGCCTCACATTCAATTTCCAATACCCAGCATATATGCGTACTATACCATCCACCCGCAGATCAGCTATCACCGCCCTGTGATCCGAAAAACCAACATCAAAAGCCCTCACTCTCTCCACACCAATCCCCTGCATCACATATATCCTATCTAACCTCGCCCCATAATTCCCACGAATGAACGTGTGCTCCACCCCATACTCCCCCCTACCCACCACATCTACAACTCCTACATCCCTTAACACATCCCTTAGCGCACCTAAAACACATCCTGCCCCCCTCGGCGACACATCACCATACCTAATCACACAGTTCCAGTCACCTCCAAGGACAGTTATAGAAGGTAAACCTCGCAAATAATACATCAAAACATCACGTACAAAATCAACTTTGACTCTAACATTGTTACATGCCGGCATATATACACCAATAAAACATACTCTCCCCACCCCCCAGTGCCCATCTACCCTTACAACCCTCCCCCCTCCCCCCTCCTCCCAACCCATGACACGCAATGGGCTGGTCTCCTTTACAGCTACTGCTACCCCTCCTTTTAATTGCAAAGCATTACTGACAAACATTTTATAACCCCTCAAACTCAATTCACTCCCTAACCTATGGTTATGCTCCTGCAAAAAACATACATCCACATCAAACCTTCGTAAAAACCACTCTAACCAAACCCTTTTTACCTCTGATTTAAGCCCATTGACATTTATTGTGACACACTTGAATTTGCCAGAAGAGGGGGCTTACCCCTATGCCTCTGTATCTTACTCACTTCACCTTTCTCAGTACCTGTACCATTTTTATCCTTTTTTCTAACCTGTCCACCAGCCCCTCCTTGCCCCCCCCCACTGATCTTCCCCGGTACACCCCCTCCCCTGCTTGCCTTTTCCCCTACAACTACCCATGACTTCTTCCCGGGTCTCTGCCCAGGTGTTAAAACCTCATCGAGGTCAAAAGCACCCGCAGTTCTTTTTCGTGAGCTCTCACTCACACACAAATCTACGTCCTGCACGTCCTCCTGATGGACTTCCACCACCACTTCCATGTCCTCTCTGTCATTCCTCGGACCCTTCACCTGTCCCTGCTGCTCAACCATCAGCTGTATCTCACTTGACTTCTCAGGACCATCCTCCCCGGCCACCTTCTCGTCGAAAAACTCCTGCAGAACCGCTTCCAGCAACTTCTCCTGGGTAGACTCTTCCACGTCCACCCGTCCCTCAGGCGATGGGGGCCCCTCCCCTGTCACCTCCGGGAGGGTAACACAGGTACCAATCGTCGATACTTCCCGTTCTACTTCTTCACTCCATCTACCACTCGTCACTGCTTCCTCCTCTACCAACTCAGGCATCAACTCACATGGTCTCTGCTCCACTGCCAACGTACCAGGAGCCCTGGTAGGCTGCCTTCTAGGACACTGTGCTGCCATATGTTCATATGAGCTACATAGTCGACAGGTCTTTCTCTGGCCGGCATAGTGTACAAAGACTTGCGTCCTGGACTCCACCAGCATGACATAGGACGGTATAGGCCTAGCCAACGTCATTTTTAGGGTATAAGAGCCCTCAGGTCTTCCCTTATATGGCCCCTCTGTCCATACTCCCATCGTTGCCGAATGGACTTTTCCGTAGTTATGGAATACCTCCTGTATACTATACGCCGTCGCCTCGAAAGGGACATTTCTCACCTTCACCCACGTATAGTACCTGGATACATCATGCAGAACAACCTCCACTGCCGAGTTCACTGTCACCTTCCTCTCCTGATACTCTTCAACAAGTCTGTCGTAGACGCCGGTATGATTCAGTTTCAGGAATACTCTGGTCATCCCATTTAAGGCAACACCATAAACTTCCTCGTTGGGGACACCATAGGCGTCCCTGATGATAGCAGGCAGCAATGTATGCATCGTTGTTCCAGTCAATGTGCCACGTATCAGCTGTATACAAACAGTGTTAATTCGCTGTCCCACTCGGTACGCCATTTTGTCTTCTAGTTGCTAAAGGTCACCACCAGAGGGCAGGTGTAGCTACTAGGCGTGCGTCCTCTCTCCCCGGAGGTCGAGAGACGAAATGTCACGTAATTGTTTTAGACGAGTCCATATTTCGCTCCACGCATACATAGGGTATGCCCCTTCAACAGCAGCCACCACTGACTTGCCTTCCACTCCTTCGAGGACCCGCAATTTAACACACAACGGGTCGTTAAATTAGAAACATGTGCAACTCTTGGGTATCTTTATTGAGGAAACGTTTCGCCACACAGTGGCTTCATCAGTCCATACACAGGAGAAACTTGAAGATCAGAAGGAGAATGAGGTAATCAGTCCCTCAACCTTGAGTCGATGTGGTCAGTCCATCAATCTTGAATAGAATGAAACGTTTCGCCACACAGTGGCTTCATCAGTCCATACGCAGGAGAAACTTTTCCTCAATAAAGATACCCAAGAGTTGCACATATGTCTAATTTAACAACGTGTCGGTTCTTTGAACCATTCATCTACACGACGGGTCCCTCACTGTCATTAAAAACCTCAGCATGGCCTCACCAACTATTAAAACCCTACCCCCCCACCACAGTTGCATATCCTTACGTACTCTCACAAGTCCACCTCCCCTCCCACACCCCTCCCTTATAAAACTTCGTTTTAGGTACACGCTCATCATCCTTTTTTCCAGAGGTATAAGCCCCAACCCTCCCTGACTGACCGGAAGTGTTAACACCGCTCTACTTAACCATTCGCAACCCGATCCCCATATAAACCTAAAAACCCCATGTTGTAAACATTTTACCTCACGTCGCACATGACAACCACATGCCGTAACTTGTACAATAGCACGTTCGTCACTATTACTCTTTGATGCAGCTTTAGTTGCACGGCCCTTAAACCACCAAGTCTTTTCAATACTCCATCCACTATTCGCACCGAATTCACCTCTTGAGTCACTCGTGTATCTCTCACATAAACTATCCCACATATCAATAGTTGATCCACCACATTCCACCCCCCCTACCACCTCATCCCCATGTGTACTATCCCTTAGGTCCTGAAACTTAGTCTTCTCAACATTAATTTTCATCCCTGAAGCCTCCCCAAACACATCCACCACCTTACTCACTCTAAGCAAGTCCCTATTACCTCTCACCAAAACAGTCGTGTCATCCACATAACCTATAATACCAGTCCCTCCTTCCCCCAGTCATTACCCTCCCCACTTCCCGCAACACACCTCCGAATAGCCCTATAAAATGAATCCTTTATACACGCAAACAATATTTGCAATAGTGGGCAACCTTGGCGCAGTCCCCGTCGCATCTGTATTTTAACTCCTAGCCTCCCATTAACCTGCACCCTCATCGACACCCCCTGATACAATAATTTTGCCCAAGATATTATTTCTTCCCCAAAACCTTGCCAACGCATGAACCTTTATAATGCTTCCCTTTCCACACTATCATAAGGAGCCTTCCAATCCAATGCCAATACACCCTCATCACCCAACTCCCCCCATTTCTCTATAAATTCTCGAATCATGCCATGCCCTTCATACATTGACCTTCCTGGCACCCCATATTGCCCCCTATCAATTATCTTGCCTATCACCCTCTTGATTCTGTTCCCTAATATTCTCGCGAACAACTTATAATCTCCACACATAAGCGAAAGTGCCCGATAATCCATTACCATTGACTGCTTCCCTTTCGGTACTAACACCACAATGGCCGTCCGTTGCTGCTCTCCCATTACTGCAGTCACCTTAAGTATGTTAAACAACCTTACTAAAAACCCCCTCAGAACTCCCTAATTCTTTACGTAAAAACCATTTGGAAGCCCATCTATACCTGGCGCCTTTCCCAAGCTCACTCCTGACAACACCTGGCAAATCTCACACTCACATTCGTCTCTCGACCTGCGGGGAGAGAGGACGCTTCTACTGGTTCTCTTGCACGCCACCTGGTGAGGAAAACATAGCATTAGCACCAAGATGGCGGACCGACTGTACCGGCGCATAAATACTGTCTGCATTCAGCTGGTTAGAGGATCTTTAAGCAACGACACGATGAACGTTCTCCTGCCAAGCATTATCAGGGACTGTTATGGCATCCCCAATGAAGAGCTGTATGGTGTGGCACTGAATGGAATGTCAAGGGTCTTCGTGAAGTTCATGAGGGCTGACTTCTACTCTACCATCGTAGATGAATTTCAAGAACGACGGATGAGTATCAATTCGGCAGTGGAAGTATGCTTGCATGATGTGTCTAAGTATTTTACTTGGGTGAAGGTAAGGAATGTACCTTTTGAGGCAACAGCATACAGCCTACAAGATGTGTTCAGTGGTTATGGAACTGTACACTCGACGAGCATGGGAATGTGGAGGGACGGCCCTTATGAGGGGATGCCGGAAGGATCCTTCACACTGAAAATGACCCTGAGGAGACCGATACCATCATATGTCACATTGCATAACCATAGAACACAGGTTTTTGTACACTATGCGGGGCAGAGGAAGACGTGCCGTTTATGTGACTCTTATGAGCACATGGTGGCACAATGCCCCAGGAGACAGGGGCCTAGGCGTCAGGAGACAGCTTCTGTGGATACGCCATTAGAAGCCACGGATGTTATGACGGGTGAAGTGGAAAGCCGGGGTACAGGCCTATGGAGTGAGGAGGTCGACAGGGCAGAGGTGGTTTTGGAGACGTGTGTTACACTACCAGTGGAAACGGGGGGGGAGGGAATATCGCTGTCAGACAGGCCGTTAGATAATGCAGAGTCAGCTCAGGACGGGATTTTGGAGGCTGTGCTGAAGGATTTTTTGGAAGAGTCGGAGCATGGTGTGGAAAGTGATGTGAGGTCAGGTGATGACAAGGTGATGGATGAACAGAAGCAGGGTAAGGAAGACTTGAGTGAGGTTCGAAAGGAGAGCAATGTGGTGGTGGAGGTCCATCAAGAAGATGTGGTTGCAGAAGAAATGTGTGTAGAGGGTAGCTCCCGCAAGAGATCAGCGGGGGCATCAGACATGGACGAGGTCCTCACACCAGCGCAGAGGCCTGGGAAGAAGATGTGGGCAGCTGTGGTAGCAAAGGCAAGTCAGGGAGGAGGGGGGGGCAATGGGAAGCTAGGTGGGAAGGGACAGGGAGGGGTTGGAGGGCAGGAACGAGGGATTGATAGAGAAGAACCGAGACCTATGAAAGGAGGACCAAGTAAGCCTCAGCGGCACAGGGGCAAGCCGCCATTCTTGTAAAATTCAGGTGTGTAACTTTCAATGTAAACGGTCTTAAAACCGAGGTCAAGAGGGTATGGTTAGAGTGGGTTTTGAGGAGATTTAGTATTGATGTCTGTTTTTTGCAGGAACATAACCATAGGTTAGGATGTGAGTTGTTGTTGAAAGGTTATAGGTTGTTTACATGTGATGCTTTGAGGTTGAAAGGAGGTGTGGCTGTGGCGGTAAAGGAGACCAGTCCTTTGCGTATCCTGGGTTGGGAGGAGGGGGGGGGTGGGAGGGTTGTCAGGGTGGATGGGTTTTGGGGGGCCAGGAGGGTTAGTTTTGTAGGTGTGTACATGCCAGCAACTAGTAACACTAGAGTGAAGGTGGATTTTGTACGCGAGGTTCTGGTATATCACTTGAGAGGTTTACCTGCTTTTACGGTGATTGGTGGGGATTGGAATTGTGTCATTAGGAAGGGTGTTTTTTTTTTTTTTTTTTTTTTTATTTTATTTAAAACGTAATATTACAACATAAAAAATAAATATATAGAAAACCACCATCCCTTAACAAACAGGTATCCAAATGAGAATTCATAACCACAGTACACCATATGAATTGCTCAACATTGCGACAGTCGCTATATACACTTCGAGCCACCTAGGATGTTCATCATGCATAATTATAAATCAAATAAGAGCTTTGTGTCCCACATATGTCATCCTACTACAAAAATGCACTAAAAGACATGCTATAAGAAATCATATACTCCTATCTCCTCCACCATAATAGATATTATATAATCACATAGCTAGACCTATAGCATATATGTTTAGGAACATATTTTATAATACTTAAAACATTATAACAAAATAATAAAACAAAACATCAATACACGATGTTACATTACAGTGGTTCAAACACATAGTCACAATATATAAATGAAAACCAAACACAGAACGTAAAACGCTAACACCAGGAAGCATATAGTTTAACATGCAGACATAAAACAGATGCTCATGGAAAACTAGAAATGAAACATTATAACAACCCGAATGCAACATCCCTGTGCAAATAGTTACTATAAGAATACAGCACACACTACAACCCCCCCTCCCCCTCCCTATTCCCAACAGCTGTATCTGCCGTCACCATCATAACCTAAACTATAAAATAACGTTAATTAACATGGTTGAAACTAGAAACATTCTGAAACACGCTTCATACATAACCACATTCCTGCATAACCCAGGAAAGACAAAAGCATAACACATGTGTAACATACGTACAAAAACCACAATGAATACAGCGGTATACATAGACACTGTATAACTCTCCAAAAGCGTATTTAAATCCCTACATAATAATACAGCATAATATCGTCTATGGAAACATACCATCACTTCATAGAAGTGCTAAGTATTAATAATAATACATAAAAATTAAAATCCAATAAAATCCAAAAAAAAAAAAGAACATAAATCAACATATCTTAATACAGATGCTTTCTTAAACATGTTTCATACATAGCCGCACACCTGCAAGACACAGGAAGTACATTTGTTAAAAAAATACATTATCATAATAAGAACCTTCACAGTGATCATGCACACAAGACGCTCACAGTCACAAAGTACCAGACTTCATACCTTACTAAATTAAAGCTCCATCTTACTCATACCAGTTTCTCAACCCCTCACTTCGCATAACACTTTTCTTTAAAATTCCCTGACACCAAACCACTCACTTGACCCACACAACTCGCATTACACCTCTTGTCCTCCAAATGCACCAATCACGCCCGCGCCTTCCTCAAGAAGCCAGCCTCGTCACGTTCCCTGAATTTGTAATGCCCATAAGTCCTCCACTCTAAAGCTACGATATCCATCTGAAAATTTGGAATACCATCTATTCCCAGTGATATCCTTATTCCTCCTTTGTGTCCCATAAAATATCGCTGCCAGGGCCCTAATTCGCTCCCCCACCGGCGCTTTCCGTAAAACCCACGACGTATACACGAAGTCGGCTACCAGATAACCCATCGCATTTTGTACCGGCACCCCCACCCCCCCCACATCCAAGCTTAATGCCCGTAGAACAGAAATACCACCCCCACCCACCATACGTAAAACCCTGCTAAACCACACTCTCACTGGTTCCAACCGTTCACAAAAATATACTGCATGGAAAACAGTGTCAATACCCCCACACTCACAACATTCCCGTCCCTCCTGCACACGCCTATTACCTAATACCTCCCCCGACGGTAATATATTATGGAGAAATTTAAACATTACCTCCCGCACCACAGCCTTCAATCGCAACCCTTGCAGGCGCCCCCATATATCACTCCATGCATACATCGGATACAAACCCACAACCCTAGCAACTACCTCCCCACCACCCACCCGAGCCAGTGTTCCTATCTTAACCCCGCAGGGTTCCCTTGCATAACACAACAACCTCAACATTCCCTCACACACCTGAACATCCCTACCCCTCACCCAACGTACCAAGTCCCTTCTCACCCATGCCAAACCTGTACCTGTGATTCTGCCCTCCCTCAAATAACTATGCTTAACGTACATACCCAACAACCTTAGATGCAGCGCCATTAACCCCAGCCCTCCCTGGCGTGCCGGTAAACACACAACATCTCTCGACAACCAATCACAACCCGAACCCCAAATATAGTGATACACACGCTTCAACAGAAGCTTCTCATCACATGTTTCCAAGGGATATATACCTGCCACATGCCATAGCTTATTATACAGTTTCACATTCACCACAATAGCACGCTGGTGCAGCGTCAAACCTCCTGTACGCAAACCCGCTAATCTACCCAAAACCCTATCTACAGCTTCTTTCGAATTCACCTTCCGTGCCTCCAGGATATTTTCCATGTGAACAACCCCACATACCTTAAGTCTACTTACCAGGGACCAACCTTCACCCTGTTCGTATACCCCACCCACACCATCCCCCACCCTCAATAACATCGACTTGTCTCTATTAAGCGTCATCCCTGTTGCCATGCCAAAACTCTCCACCAACTCACTAACCCTAGGTAAATCTTCAGACCTTCTAAATAGCACTGTGGTGTCATCAACATATCCAACGATCCCCGGTTCCACAGACACCCCATCCCACACCATCCCTTCCCGTACGCCCCAACGCACAGCCCTATAGAACGGGTCCTGGAGTAATGCAAAGAGAAGCTGCGACACAGGGCATCCCTGCCTTAAGCCCCTTTCCATCCTAACAGGTTGACCTAATCTACCATTCACTTGTACCCTAACCGTTGCCTTCTCATACAACACCTTAGTCCAACTGACGATTTCCCTCCCAAACCCCTGCCATTGCATAAACTTCCACAACGCCTCACGCTCCACACAGTCATACGCTGCATGCCAATCTAATGCTAAAACCCCACCCTTGATGTTTCCCCCACTTTCATCTATAAACCTACGTATAATCCCCTGCCCCACACACATCGAACGCCCAGGCACTCCATATTGACCCTCGTCCAAAACACTTGCAAGAACACCTTTCAACCTATTTCCCAACACTTTAGCAAAGATCTTGTAATCGCCACACATTAAGGTGATTGAACGGTAGTCATGCACACATTCACAAGACTTTTTTTTAGGGACCATGACCACTACACCCGTTCTCTGCTGTTCCCCCAACCTACCCCTGGTTTTCATGGCATTAAATAACTCTACTAAAAATTCATGCAAACACTCCCAGTTTTCCCTATAAAAATCACAAGGGATGCCATCAATACCAGGCGATTTACCCATGCTCATCCCCTCCACTGCTACCCTAATCTCCTCCTCACATATAGGCCCACCCAAACTCAATCGATTCTTATGCACTAGATTACAGTTTACCCATTCGCCCATTGTGCCTAACGCCTCACAATTAACCCCCACACTTTTACCATTCTTCTCGTACCACGCATCCACATAACAACCCATACCCTCTGTAGACAAAAGCACCTGCCCCTGACGATATCCCGCCAATTGCTCCTGTACCCGCAAACTCATCACCTCTGTTGCCCTACGACGTGTCCCCTGCTCCCGCAAGACATACGCCGATGGACGGTCCCCCCATAAGACCTCATCAAGGCCCCCTGCAACCCTTGCAGCATCAAAATTGCGATTTTGAATATCCCTAATCCGTTGTTTCAAACCCTCAATCTCACCCATCGGATATGCACCCTCCCCTCCCATATAGCATTCTTGTAATTGACCCTCAAGGTAATTTAAAATCCCATATTGAAACTGCCTCTCTTCCTTTCCCCTCTTCTGATAAAAATCCCTCACCTTTCCCTTACCGACCGAGTCCCACCACCCAATGACATCAACCCCCCCCCCTCCATCAGCCCACCACCTTTTCCAAGCGCTCGCAAAAGATTCCCTCCCCTCCCCTGTTTTCAATAACCCAACATTCATCTTCCAGAAACCTCCGAAACGCTTCGGCAAACCCTCCCAATTTAAATCCACCAGTACCCCACGATGATCAGAGAAGCTTACATTCAACGCACACACACTGCTCACCCTCACCCCCCGCGATACATAAATACGATCAAGCCTCGCCGCATAATCACGCTTAATAAACGTATGCGTCACTCCGCTCACCTCCCCTCCAACATCCACTACATTCACTCCTCTCAACAGATCCCCTAAAAACCCCGAAAAAAAACCCCTCCCCCTAGGCTCTACATCCTTACGTCGGACAACACAGTTCCAATCACCCCCTATAATTGTAATACCCGGCAGCGATCTGAAATGATAGACAAGGACATCCCTAAAGAATCTATTTTTAACAGCCATATCCCCTTCCGCCGGCCCATACACCCCAATGAAACCCACCCGAACCCCTCCCCACATACCCTCGACCCTAACCACCCGCCCCTCCTCCCCTACCTCACACCTATGCAAAAGAAACGGGCTGGCTTCCTTAATTAATAGCGCCACACCACCTTTCAGTCGTGTAGAGCAACCCATGTACACGTCATATCCGGTAATTGACAATTCACCTAAATATTTATAATTATGCTCCTGCAAGAACACAAGGTCTGGCATATATCTCCTCAAATAACCCTCCAGAACTTTACATTTGCCCACTGCCTTCAACCCATTAACATTTAGAGTAAGACACCTGAAGGCCGTAATGAGGGCTTTCCCTTAGACACCCTAACACACTTAGAACCCTGGCGAGAAACCCCACCCCGCCCCCCACACTTCCCATCACCTTCACCTTGCTCACGCTCTACATTCTTTAAACCACCTTTCTCTCTAGGCATTGAATCATGCCAGGTTTTCTTCCCCGTCCTTTGCCCAGGTGTCAAAACATCCTCACTATCAGAAATGACAGCCGTCCTCTTGCGAGAGCCACGCTTCTCACGCTTCTCCTCCTCCTGGGCATCTTCCTTATGGACCTCCACTGCCACACTCTGGACCCGCCCCTCATCACTCACAACCTTCTCATTGAGGCCACCCACCTCAGCCTCTACATTCACATCATCCAAGCCAGCGTTGACCGAAACATCCAGTAAGCCGTCCAGGGCCTCCTGAATTGTAGCTTCCAAAACATGGTGTGCAATTGCAGACTCCTCACCACTCTTCGCCGACACCAAGCCTACGTCCTCATCGAGTCCAGTGAGTGTCATACACTCAGGCGACGACGCCTCCTCCCTCTCCACCTCCACACTCCACGCCTCCCGTGACAAAGGCTTACGTTGCGTTGCCGTTGCATACGTCATTTGGTCCGTAGTACCATCAGATCCCGCCTCAGCTTCAGGTTTCCCACGTCTCGTTGGACAAGTCGGCGCTATGTGGTCGTACGCCCCACACACACGGCACGTACGCCTCTGACCTGAGTATGTTACGTACACCTGAGTCCGGAAGTCCTCCATTCCCACATAAGATGGAATAGGATGCCTTAGGGACATTTTCAGGGAAAACGTCCCTTCAGGGAAGCCAACTAGTGGCCCATCTCGCCAACGTCCCAATGTCGCCATGTGGATCGTCCCATATCGTCCAAACACCTGCCGTAAATCACTTTCATCCGCCTCGAAAGGTACATTACGCACCTTGACCCAGGTGTAGAATCTTGAAACGTCATGAAGACGGACACTAACGCCAGGGGTAACCGTCTTAACCACGTCCTGATACTTGGCCACCATGTTGTCATATGTACTGCTCAGTCGGAACTTGACGAAAATGCGTGCTACACCATTCAGTGAGACTCCATAAAGATCTTCATTAGCGATACCGTACGTATCCCGCAATATCGCCGTCAGCAACATGTTGGTGTTCTGGGCAGTAAGCACGCCCCTCACTAATTCCAAACAGATAGTGTTCACGCGTCTGCGGCCACTCTCCGCCATGATGAAAAAAAAAAAAAACTGTCACCTGCCACCAGGGGTCAGAGCGCAGTTCCAAGTACGTCCTCTCTACTCAAGAGTTGAGCGACGAATCCGTCGGCAGGAACGAGGGATTGATAGAGAAGAACCGAGACCTATGAAAGGAGGACCAAGTAAGCCTCAGCGGCACAGGGGTAAGCCGCCATTCTTGTAAAATTCAGGTGTGTAACTTTCAATGTAAACGGTCTTAAAACCGAGGTCAAGAGGGTATGGTTAGAGTGGGTTTTGAGGAGATTTAGTATTGATGTCTGTTTTTTGCAGGAACATAACCATAGGTTAGGATGTGAGTTGTTGTTGAAAGGTTATAGGTTGTTTACATGTGATGCTTTGAGGTTGAAAGGAGGTGTGGCTGTGGCGGTAAAGGAGACCAGTCCTTTGCGTATCCTGGGTTGGGAGGAGCTGGGGGGTGGGAGGGTTGTCAGGGTGGATGGGTTTTGGGGGGCCAGGAGGGTTAGTTTTGTAGGTGTGTACATGCCAGCAACTAGTAACACTAGAGTGAAGGTGGATTTTGTACGCGAGGTTCTGGTATATCACTTGAGAGGTTTACCTGCTTTTACGGTGATTGGTGGGGATTGGAATTGTGTCATTAGGAAGGGTGATGTGGTTCCGAGGGGGGCGGGTTGTGTTTTGCGGGTTCTGCGGGATGTTTTGCGAGATGTTGGAGTGGTAGATGTGGTGGGAAGTAGGGGATATGGAGTGGAGCACACTTTTATTCGTAGGGGATATGAGGCACGGTTAGATAGGATTTATGTTAGGCAGGGCATAGGTGTGGAGAGGGTGAGGACTATCGATGTGGGTTTTTCTGATCATCGTGCTGTTATAGCAGATTTGAGGGTAGATGGAATAGTGAGAGTTTATGCAGGATATTGGAAATTAAATGTGAGGCTACTTAGGGAAGAGGGTGACCCTACGGGGTTTGAAGATTGGTGGAAATCCTTTTGGGAGACTAGGAATATGGAAATGGATTTGCTGGATTGGTGGGAAATGAGGGCTAAAGTTGAAATTGGGAATTTTTTTAAAGTACGGGGTAAGGAGATGGCTAGGTGGAGTTATGGCCTACAAAATTATCTTGAGGGTCAGTTAAATGACTGTTATGCAGAGGAACGTGTGGGGCGGAGTGAGGACATGGAACGTTTGCGAAATAGGTTGGCGGAAATTCACAATGAAAAATTTGAGGCAATTCGAGTTAGGGCAGGGTTGGAGGATGTCTTAAGGGGAGATAGGCCATCGGGTTTTGTATTAAGGAGGTTTAAGGAACGGCAGGCGAAGACCACCTTGGCGTATATTGAGGCAGGTACAGGGGGGGGGTGGCTTTGAGGAGGGTCAAGGCCTATCCACCACGGAAAATATTAGTTTGTATGCAGATTTTTGGTTTAGGGAGAAGTGGAGGAGGGTTGGCGGGGGAGTGGGTGAGGGACGGTTTGGGGATGAAGGGTTTAATAGAGTATTAAGTGAGCAGGACAGTGACAGAATCGAGGGTAGTATTAATGTAGAGGAGGTGGAGGAGGCAGTTTTTGGGATGTGCCAGGGTAAAACCCCAGGCATAGACGGAATACCAAACGATTTTTATAGGTATCATTGGGGGAGTGTACGGCATTGTCTGGTGGGGGTTTTGAATTGTATGTTAAGTAGTGGGAGGATGGGGAAATCACAAAGAACAGGTGTCACGGTTTTAGTGCCCAAAAAGAAGGAATGCCGAGTTTTGAATGATTACCGTGCGATTACGTTAATGTGCTCGGATTACAAGATTTTTGCTAAGGTTTTGGGCAACAGAATGAGGAAAGTGTTGGGTTTAGTGTTACATAGGGGACAGTTGGGAATTCCGGGAAGAAGGATGAGGGATGGACATGGTTTGATTAGGGATTTTCTAGAGAGATGTACGGGAGGGGGAATACTAGGTTTAGATTGGGTGAATGCCTATGATTGCGTGGACAGAGATTTCTTAGGGGTTTGCTTAGAGAGGTTGGGGTTTCGGGAGGGGGTAGTGAGGTGGGTGAACACCCTGTATGATGGGGCAGAGGTGAGGGTACAGGTCAATGGGAGGTTGGGTGAAAGTGTACCAATGGAGAGAGGTTTGAGACAGGGCTGTCCGATGTCACAGCTGCTCTTTGCGTGTGTGCAGAATCCTTTTTATGAGTCTGTTGAGAGGGTAATGAACAATCAGGAGATGGAAGGGGGGTGCAAAGGGGGCATCGTTGGGTATGTGGATGATACTACTGTTTTGCTAAGGGGTAAGGAGGAGTTAAGGAGGGTGGGTAGAGTGATTCAGATGTTTGGTATGAATACCGGAATGAGAGTTAATACGGTGAAATCAAGGTTACTAGAGGTCGGTAATTGGATAGGGGGGGGCTTGGGGATAGGGTTAGGATGGACAGTGGTTGACAGAATCAAGGTATGTGGGATATGGTATTTGGCGGAAGTGCAGGCATGCAGAAGGGTAAATTCGGAGTCTGTCACGGGTAAGGTTTTAAGTAGACTAGGAGGTTTAAGTGCGAGGGACTTAGCTTTACATCAGAGGGTAGTGGTGGTAAATTCACTTGTCTATAGCAAGGTATGGGGGGTGGCAGAGGTTTTTCCCTTAGAGGTACGAGATATTGTGGAAATGCAGAGGAGGGTGCTGAAGTTTGTGTGGGGATTTGGGAGGGCATGGTTAAGTAAGGAGGTAGTTATGACGGATGTTCGGAGAGGGGGTTTAGGTTTGTTGTCTTTAGGACTGAGAGTAATGGCTGTATATATCAAGTGGAGGTATATGAGGGAAGGGGGTGTGAGGGGCGCTAAAGTAGGAAGAGTTATGGAGGAGGCACGTAAATGGTGGAGTGGGAAGGAATTGAGGGTTTGTGAAGATATGTTGAGATCTTTATTGACAGTGCAACAGGTGGATAAAATCAAAGTGAAACGGTTGGTGAGGGTAGTGAAAGGTCAAGGAATTATGCAAGGGGTAGCCGTGTATCCAACGTATGATTGGGGGGTTATTTGGAAAGATTTTAGTAAGCTTCGGATACCGGCTAGAGTAAGAGAATTAGTATATAGGTTTATCATGGGGATTCTGGCTTCCAAGGAGGTGTTACGTAGTATGGGGTTTGTGGAAGAGGCTTTTTGTCAGTTTTGTGGTGATGTTGAAACGGCGTTTCATGTGGTCTTTTTTTGTACCTCCTTGGAGGGGGTGAGATCATGGATGGGTGGGGTTATCAGACTGTTGGGGGGGGGGGTCGTTTGCCGCTTTTAAGGGCTTTACTACTGGATGTAAGGGGAGTGCCTAGGGATGTTGGAAGGGCTATAATGTATATCATAGTGGATTATCTGGACATTTCATGGGGAATGAGGGGATTAAGGGGTGATATGAGGATAAAAGCGTTGGCGGCCAGATTCTATAGGACGAAGTGTAGGAATAAGTTGGTTTATGGGGCGTCTTGGGAAAAAAGTTTCCCGGAAGGTTATAGGAATCTCACTGTGGGTTCCCTTAGGCGGGGTCCCTGAGGATGGACAAAGGAGTGGTCTCCTTATGGGGGGATGTAAAGGGGGGGGGGGGGTTGTTTTTGGTTTATCTGGAACTGATGTAGTGTGTAAGAGGAAGGTAGTGAGAATTAGGTATGGATGGTACGCCATGTTTCACGAGAATGTTTGTCATAGTGAGATATAAGTGTGGTTTCCAGGGTTACATTTCTAAGCCTGATGGTTATGTTCACTGGGTTTAAAATTTCCTTGAAAGCCAGGATACCGAGCCCTTAGGATCTCGTTTTTAAGTAATTAGATTGGCACGTTGGTATCAACACAAAATTTTTCTGAGATACGTGTCAGTTCTTTTGGGACTGGCACATTACAGCAGCCTTATCCTTATAACTACTCTAGTCTTATTTTAGTCTCGGGTTCTTTAAATAATTTACATAGCCTAGTATTGTACCGCTAATGTGGCATGTGGTGTATTATCTTGCATTTTGAGCGTGAACTTCACGATATGCAATGTTTTGAATGTTTGTAATTCATGGTTAACATGAATATTTGATATCTCATTGGTGGTGTATATTCTTCTACTTATTACAGTGTATGTGTATAGGAATGTAATGTTTCATATCTGTTTTAGTCTGTAAATTTTGTGTTTTTGTCTTGTTCATGCACTACCAACTTTTAGGTTTTGATGAGGTCAGGGTATGACCTTTCATTAGGATAATTCAATGTATGTTATTTAGAACGGGGACTGTACATACGGGGAGGGGGGGGGGTAAAAGTGTCAGCTGTGTCTGCACTGGCAATAATGATTATTATAAAAGGAGGGTTTATAGGTTATGTATATGGTTGTGGGTTATGTATATGGTTGTAATATGGCCTTGATCTATGGTGTTCTTAAAATGTACCGGGATTGTGTACTAGAGGTTTTGTAATATCTAGTATGGTTTTTAATTTTATACTATAATCATTATTGTATTTGCTCTGTTTATAAAAAAAAAACTAAAAAAAAAAACAAAAAAAAAAAAAATCTGTATTGTAAGGATGTGGAAGGTTGGGTTTTCAATATTGTGGTGTATGTGTTAGGTATGGTGCTCCTGTTTAGCCAAATACTTGTGACATGCAAGTAAACTATATGTATTTTTTCTGTATACCGATCTGAGTTGTATATTAATTTAATTTATATATATGTATGTGTGTGTGTGTATATGTATATATATGTGTATATGTATATATATATATATATATATATATATATATATATATATATATATATATATATATATATATATATATATATATATATGTATGTGTATGTATGTGTATATATGTATTGTCATCAATACTAAGTACTTCTATAAAGTTAGTGGATGTGGTTGGTTTTATTGACTAGTTTGTAATGTTGGTGTTTAATTTCATGTTCGGAGAGGTATGAAGTTCACTGTATGTACCATTTATTTTATTTTTCACCGTGGTTTGTTTTGTAAGTAATACAATGTATTATGTATATGCAGTTTTTTAAATAAAATATAAAAAAAAAATCTCACACTCCATAATCGGCCCACCTAATGCCTCCCGATCTTGACCATCAAGCTCACACTACACATACCCTCCCATTTCTCCCAATGCCACTTCACGGATGCCCACGCTTTGCGTATATGATTTAAACCAAGGGTCTACATATCCACTCATACCCTCCGTCGTTACCAATGATTAACCCGCTCTATACCCTTCCATCCCTACATGTACGTTTAACCCCATCATCTCCATCGTCACTCTTTTCTTTCTCTGGCCCCTTAACACGCAAGCCGATGGCCGATCACCCCATAGCACTTCTTCCAATCCTCCCATAATTCGAGCACCATCAAAATGCTCATTTTGCAAATTCCCTAATATTCTCCTTTAAACCCTCAATGTCCTGCACTGGATAGCTTGCTCCTCCTCGTGCATAACAGTCACGCAGCTGCCCTTCAAGATATCTTTGAAACCAATACTTTAACCGATTATATTCCCTCCCACGATAAATATAATATTCTCTAATGCGAGTTTTAGCCACCGAATCCCACCAACTTACCAGAGCATCATCCCCCGGCGCCTCATCCACCAACCATTCCCACAATTACACAAAAGACTGACGACATTCCTCACCCTGCAACAGCTTCACATTTAACTTCCAATAACCTTGACCCCTTCTAGGCAATCCCTCCCATTCTAGGTCCACCAGTACTCCTCTGTGATCTGAAAAAACCGCGTCCACCACACGCACTCTGCTCACTATTACTGTTCGGGGCACGTACAAGCAATCGAGCTTAGTCACATATCCACGTCTAACAAAAGTATGTTCTACAACCCCACCCCCCCAACGTCCATTAACCCCACCCCATTTAATAATTCCCCCAAAATCCCCGAACAATACCCTGCCCCTCTAGGTTCCACGTCCTTACGCCTTATCACACAATTCCAATCACCACCAATTACAGCTACACCAGGCAAAGCACGCAAATAATATACTAGGACATCCTTCACAAATTTATTCTTAATATGCACATCTCCCTCTGCTGGACCATACACACACACCAAACTCATCTGTACCCTACCCCACCACCCATCCACACGAATCACCCTCCCCTCCCCACCCTCACAATGTCTCACTACGAACGGGCTAGTTTCCCTTACCAGGATGGCAACTCCTCCTTTCAACCTTATCCCATGCTCCACATACACATTATACCCATTCACCTTCAACTCATAGCCTGGTCTGTAGTTGTGTTCCTGCACGAACACCACATCAACACTATTACGCACCAAATATTCACTAAACCATACACACTTTCTCTCTGATTGCAATCCATTAATGTTCAATGTCGCTTGCCTAATTCTTGGGCACAACCTACTTCCACATTGAGCAAATGTGACACCACCTATGACTGCTGCACCTCTCCTGCCATACGGTTTATAAGCTGCTTCTCCGCTCATATGCCGTATTCTATTCAAGATTGATGGACTGAACACATCGACTCAAGGTTGAGGGACTGATTACCTCATTCTCCTCCTGTTCTTCAAGTTTCTTCTACGTATGGACTGATGAAGCCACTGTGTGGCGAAACGTTTCCTCAATAAAGATACCCAAGAGTTGCACATGTGCCTAATTTATCAAAGCCACATATAAACACGAGGGACTTTAAGAAATACTTATTTTAATTTGACGGTAGCTTGAAATAAACCATAAGAATCAGTGGGATCAGTCGGTAAATAAACCTCTGGAAACTCAACAAAGATAATACACGCACGGTGACTACTCCAGGGTGCACTAATGAAACTGATCACATTCGTCTCTCAACCACTGGTGTGAGAGGACGCTCGTTTTGACTGCTACACCTGCCCTCTGGTGATTTTCTTTGGTAGTGCATTGACAAAATGGCGGAGGGAGGAGTACGCCATGTGAATACCTTCTGCATTGAACTGGTCAGAGGCACGCTTAGTACTGCAACGATGAACGTTTTATTGCCAAACATCATCAGAGACGTCTACGGTGTACCAACAGAAGAATTATACAGTGTGGCGCTGAATGGATTGTCAAGGATCTTCGTCAAACTGAATCGAGCCAGTTTGTATGACAGGCTTGTTGAAGAATTCCAGGAGAAGAGGATCACAGTCAACTTGGCAGTGGACGTCATCATGCACGATGTATCCAAATATTACACATTGGTTATGGTGCGTAATGTGCCTTTTGAGGAAACTGTGTATGGGCTGAAGGAGGTTTTTAGCAGCTGTGGACGGGTGCATTCGGCGACGATGGGAGCCTGGAAGGATGGGCCGTATGAGGGGCTCCCTGAGGGATCCTATACCCTCAAGATGTCGTTAGCAAGGCCGATCCCGTTATACGTAACGTCGGTGGGACACAGAACGCAAGTTTTTGTGCATTACGCTGGTCAGCGGTGGATGTGTCGCCTCTGTTACTCATATGATCATATGGCGGCACAGTGTCCCAGGCGACAATCGTCCAGTGGGCCGGAAGCGCTGGCAGTGGAGCAAAGAGTGTGTGATTTGGGGCCCGAGTGGGACGGCAGAGCTGACTTGCAGAGTGGTTGCAGGAGCGAGGAGGTAGACCATGAGGAACAGTCGGTTAACAGGTGTGTAACGCTCCCTGAGCGTTCAGAGGATGTGGACGAATTGCCAGGTGAGCAAGGATGTCAGGATAGCGCTCCCCAGGAGCGCTTCATGGACGAGGTACTCCAGGAGTTTTTGGGAACGACTGTGACTGGTGTCTTCAGTGAAGGTGAGGAAGTCACGATGGTCCCATCGCCTGGGGAAGGGAACCCCAGTGCAGGTGCCTTGCAGCAGTTGATGCAAGTGGACGTTTATCAGGAGCAAGGCCAGGACGTGGATATGTGTGTCAGTGGTGGCTCCAGAAAGAGACCGGCTGAAACAGCAGAGGTAGAGGAGGTTCTCATGCCAGGCCAGCGCCCGGGGAAAAAGGCGTGGATGGCAGAGGAGTTGAAGGAGGTATGGGTTGGCCCAGTGCCGCAAGAGCTACACAGTAGACGGGCACGGGAGAGAGACGGTGATCAGGTAAAGACCTGTGAGGCACCTTGGCGCTGTACGGGGAAAGTCGCCATGAGTAAACCACAGTGGCATAGAGGAAAGCCGCCACTTATATAGCTTTCGCGAGTGTTACTCTTAACGTGAATGGTCTCCAGTCAGAGATCAAGCGAGTGTGGCTGGTTTGGTTTTTGCGAAGGTACCGGATTGATGTGTGTTTTATACAGGAACATAATTTTCGGTATGGATGTGATTTGAGGTTGGAGGGTTTCAAGATGTATGTTAGTTCTGCCAGGCAGTTAAAAGGGGAAGTTGCGATAGTCATCAGGGACACCAGCCCCTTGTGCATCATGGGTTGGGAGGAGGGGGGGAGGGTAGTGAGAGTAGATGGGGTCTGGGGTGAGAGGCACGTTTGTCTTATAGGTGTGTATATGCTGGCATCGGGTAACGTAAGGGTTAAAGCAGATTTTGTGAGGGAGGACTTGTTGTATTTTTTACGGGCTTTGCCGGCAGTCACAATCATCGGCGAGGATTGGAACTGTGGGATTCGTGAAAGGGACATGGAACCAAGGGGGACAGGGTGTGTACTGAAGGTTCTGTGGGACACATTTCAAGATGTTGGTGTTGTGGACATAGTGGGGGGGTCGTTTAGTGCCTGAGCATACTTTTGTCAGGCAAGAATATGCAGCGTGACTAGACAGATCACAGAGGGGTAATAGCTGACTTGCAGTGGGAGGGAGTGATCAGAATTCATGCTGGTTATTGGAAGTTGAACGTAGGATTGCTTAGGGGTGAGGAAGGGGGTGTAGGGGTCGAAGAATGGTGGGGCAGGGTCACTGAGGGTAGGGATAGGGTACTGCAGCTCGTTGACTGGTGGGAGACGAAAGCAAAGCCTTGTATTGCGGCCTATTTCCGAGGCAGGGAGAGGGAGGAAGCGAGGTGGCATTACGGCTTACAAAATTATTTGGAATCACAGCTGAAGGACTGCTACGACAGGGGATGTGGGGGGGGGGGGTGAGGCGGAATTTATAAGGGATAAATTAGCGGACATCCGCAACGAACGGTTTAATGGAATGCGTTATCGTTCAGGATTGGAGGACGTGCTGTGGGGCGACAAGCCATCTGGTTTTGTGTTACGGAAGTTCCGAGAGCATCGTGCTGTGACTACCATGTTGCGATTAGTGGCAAGCTCCGGGGTGGGGGGATACCAGGATGGTGCGGTTTTCGCCAGAACAGAAAGCATGAGCTCTTACATTGATGCTTGGTTTCGGGAAAAATGGAGGGGACGGGTGGATATAGGTTCGCACGATTTGGTGGGGGAGGGTCGTAATGTCCTAGGGACAAAACTTAGTGAAAGGTTGGAGGAGATATACTTGAGGAGGAGGTAGCTGAGGCGAATTTTGGGATGTGGACTGGCAAGACGCCAGGCGTTGATGGTTTACCAATAGAATTTTATAGGATGTTGGCAGATGGGAGGATGGGTCAGTCTCAACGAACGGGTGTTGTAGTGTTGGTTCCTAAGAAGGGTGGCGGGCTTGGCCTGAGTTCTTACAGGGCAATTTCTTTAATGTGTGTAGATTATAAGTTTTTTTCGAGGATATTGGGGAATCGTTTGAAGGTGGCACTGGGGTCGGTACTACATGTGGGACAGTATGGAATCCCTGGGAGAAGCATGAGAGAGGGGCATGGGCGCATCAAAGACTTCCTGGAGGGGAGTGGGGGAGGAGGTGTTCTTGGTTTGGATTGGGAAAATGCGTATGATTGTGTGGATAGGGGTTTTATGCATGCGTGTTTGGTTGGCTTGGGTTTTAGTGAAAAAGTGGTGGGTTGGGTTGAAACTTTGTATGCTGGGGCAATAATGAGGGTCAGGTGAATGGACGACTGGGGAGCAATATATGCATGGAACGAGGTTTGAGGCAGGGATGCCCGCTTTCCCATGTCTTGTTCGCATGTGTCCAGAATCCGTTTTATGAGTTGGTGGATCATAGGTGGAGGAGGGGGTGTGATAATCAGTCAGGGGGGGCGTATAGTGGGGTACGTGGATGATACAACGGTTTTGATTAGTGCACGGGAGGATTTCGTCTACGTGGGCGAGGTCATCGAAAAGTTTGGGGTCGCAACAGGTACGAGGGTTAACAGGTGTAAGTCGATGTTAATAGAGGTGGGGAGCTGGGTGGGAGGGAGAATGGGTGGGGGGTTTGGATGGACATGTGTGGATAGGATTAGGATTTGTGGGATTACATATTTAGCGGAAAAACAGGCAAGCAGGGATGTTAATTCGGTGGTGGTACGGGACAAGGTGCTGGGTAGATTACGTGGACTACGAGCTGGGGATTCCTCGTTGCACCAGCGGGTGATGATCGTGAATTCGCTTGTGTATAGTAAAGTCTGGGGAGTGGTAGCTGTTTACCCTTTGAGGGCCTGTGACTTAACGGAGATACAGAGGAGGGTGTTGAGGTATGTGTGGGGATATGGACGGGCATAGTTGCAATGTGAGGTGGTAATGTCTGGAGTACGAGCGGGGGGGTTAGGTTTGCTAGCTTTGGTACCTAGGGTGAGAGCAATATATGTACGGGCGTGTTACCTGAGATTAGGGGGGACTAGAGGATGTAGGGTGGGAGAGGTTGGAAGAGAAGTCAGATGTTGGTGGCGTGGAAAGGAACTAGAGGCGTGTGAAGACTTCCTGCGATTCTTGTTAAAAGTGAGGGATGTCCGTGGTATGCGTGTAGGAAGGCTGGTGAATGTAGGATTTCTGCAGGAAGCATTGTCAGGGGTGGAGATTTATCCCACATATAATTGGAAGGTAATTTGGGAGGAATTCCGGCGGCTTCGTATACCAGCCAAGGCGCGGGAGGTGGTGTATAGATTTAAGATGGGGATCCTGGCGTCTAATGTAATGTTATGGAAAATGGGTTTTGTTGAGGATGCAACCTGCGTACATTGTGGTGATGAATAAACAGCTTTTCATGCAGTGTATTTTTGTCCATCCCTAGAAGAGGTAAGGTTGTGGATGTGAGGTGTTTTCGGGATGTTGGGAGGAGGCAGGGTGGCTATGTTAAGGGCGTTACTCCTTGACGTGGTTGGGGTGAAACAGGATGTGGCGCGAGCGTTAAGATATATCATCGTGGACTATTTGTACATGTCCTGGGGAATGCGTGAGGTACGGAGCACTGGTAGGATCGGGGCGTTGGCCGCACGTTTTTACAGAACAATGTGCAGAAACAGAAGCGTCTATGGTAGCAGGTGGATTGCGTTTTTTGCTGAAGG
Organism: Cherax quadricarinatus; assembly: GCF_038502225.1. Classification (NCBI taxonomy): domain Eukaryota; kingdom Metazoa; phylum Arthropoda; class Malacostraca; order Decapoda; family Parastacidae; genus Cherax; species Cherax quadricarinatus. Next base: position 27,293,900 of record NC_091329.1, read on the forward strand.
GTATCGCGATATGACGGTGGTAAAACTTCGCGGATTAATTGGAACAGGACGGCAATGGGCTGGTCGACAGCGATGATCTGGCGTGAAAGTGGACTGAGCAGTAGTATGATAAAGGTGGAAGCAGGAGAGGGGGGAGGTGAAGAGGGTTGGTTCTGGTATGTTATTGGTGTGGATGAGCAATGGTTTCGTCAGTTGCTTTAGTTGCAATGTTGGCTGTTTTGTTTAATCTAACTTGCAATATTCCACATGTCTGCTTTGTGTGATTAGTTATCCATTATAGTGTTATGGAGTCTCTATCGAGCGGTATGCTTTACATGTAATGTGCTCTATTCACCGTTTTTGTTTGTTTGTTGTCCTGTGCACCCGGGGATACCTGGGTTTTGTAGAGGACTCTGTTATCATGTGTTAATTAACATTGCATTATGTTGTAAGGATATCTGGCGGTTGTCACTGTTTTATGTTATATATAACAACACACTGATTTATATGCACTATAACTTGATGGAGTTATTCCCTCATATATGTGAGACCTAAAACAGAGCTGTATTGGTCATTTTATGTTAGGGAGTTTTGAATCTTGGCGAACATTGTAAGTCATTGTGTGCACTACATATTGTTACTTGTATAAGTCAGGTTTAATATACGCATGTGTTTAGTGTACATGTAGGAAAGTATATATGTGAAAGGTGGATAGGGTATAGGGGATGGGACATGGCTACAGTTGGTGGCATGCGTATTTATTGTGGGACTATTATGGTATTGGTATTGTATTTTACCTGTTAGAACTGTTGGTGTCTTGGCGCCAGTGAGCTTATGTATAGCACAATCTATGCACTGTAAAATGTTTTTTGATACAACTTTTAAAATGTTAGGATAACAGTTGGCATTTGGTCACTACTGTAGAGTTGTTATTGTCATTAATATTATATGTTCTTAGGTTTAAATTGGTTTGGTTAATTTATGAGTTAAATAAACAATGGTGAAATGTTGTACATTTTGGTGAATTGGGGTACATAGGGGGGGGAGGGGTTCGTTATGTATTTTACTGTGTGTATATTGGATTTTGTTGATGGGAAGGGGTAAGGGGACTCTGTATTTTGTCTTACTTGCACATTTAATTTTTGTTGCAATGTAATTATGTATCATGGCAGTATACATCTATCAGCTGCATGAAGTGTATATATTTTGACATTACTGTATGGCGCAGTGTTTCGACAACGATGACTATATTGTTTGTCGATGATCTGATTCTGTATACTTTGTTTAGTTAATGTATTGTGTGTTTTCTAAATAAAATATATAAAAAAAACGAAACTGATCAGTCAGCTTATGTTCAATTTTTAAATTAAACTCTTAGAGGTTAAGAAAGAGTATGAGATATAACTTCCATTTCTCATAAATGAGACCAGGATAAAAATAAATACAACTTTCTCCCACTGCTCCAGCACCTTCCTCCATCCTACTCTTCCCTTCCCGGCCACCTGGCACTAGAGTCTTACACAGAAGTCTCTCGTTATGTCAACACTGTGGCTCTTTCACCACCACCTCGCATCTCCTCTTCCCAGAGTCCTCCTCATCTGGTCCTCGAAGGTGCCCGCCATTACCACATGCTCCTCACCCATTACTTGAGGGCCCGGGCTCGAGGCCCGGCCTTTTCATTATGTGTGGAAGCCGAGTCTCCTCCTGACTTGATACTCATGGTTTGATACTCCTGGTTTGTCGGTGTCTTGCCTAGCACGACCCGCCTCACATACACAAACCGAGCATAGTATATATATACTGACACGAGAGTACATTCACGAAATAGGAAAAAAGATGGTGAATAAGTAGTCGAGGAATAGATAGGTAAATAGGTATGATATAGATATGTAGATAGAGGATTAATAATAGATATGAATAGGTCGAGGTTAAATAGATGCTAAATAGGTATATTAGGCATGTGGTGAATAGGTAAATGGATAGTGAAGAGATGGAGGGTAAATGAATGTTGCACAGTAAATGGAAAGTAGAGGAAGAATACGTACCAAGTGCAGTGCAAATTGTATAGGATGGACGATATGGTGGTCTCATTACCATCCCATAACTCACCTCAAGACATGAGCCTCCTAATCTCAACCCGGAACCTCAGCATTCTAATCTCATCTCAGGACAATGCCATTCCAGTATATTACAACTCCATTGTTCTTTCAGTTACCCTCATGATCTAATTTTCCTTTTTATAGACATTTCCAATATGTTCAATGCATCTAACCTACTCCCATTTGCCTCATGGTTGATGTGGGACATAACGTTTATTCAGCACTCCGGCTGTCTCCCACCCAGGTAGGTAACCCAGAACAGAAAACACAGTCACCGTCATTCATTCACCAGGTGTCTTGTCAGAAGTGAATGATTGATGGTCGATGTGTTTTCTTCACTGAGTCACCTTACCAAGGCAGGAGATGGCTGGTGTTTTAAACACAATAGACCACATAAACTGAGAGTCAAATGACAATAAATTGGGTATCGATTAGAATAGAAATATCTATTTTTCTTTTACTTTATCAGCATGTAGGGAAGAAAAAATATGTTTTACAATCAAGGTTTTGGTTACAAAATTTTTATCAAATGTACAGAAAACATGTTGTTAGGTAAGACACATATGCAACAGTTAGGTATCTTTATTATGAAACGTTTCGCCTACACAGTAGGCTTCTTCAGTCAAGTACAGAAAAGTTGATAGAAGCAGAAGATACTTGAAGACGATCATAAATATATCCCTTTTCCGAGTTTTTCTTATTACGTGGTCTTTCGGTAACTGCGGCCATAAGTCAACAAGTGGGTATAAAGATACTTAATGCAAAACAAGCCTTGATTTTAAACGATATTTTAAGTATTGAAGTTTACCAAGTTTACAAACACACCTACAAAGAATCCCGAAATACTGCATGAGGTCAAGTCATATGAAGTGAAGACAAGAAATGGAAAGTCAAGTTAAAGATAGTGTTGTTTGGGCGGGGCCTTGAGTAGGACTTGCTAGGCCTTGAGTAGGACTTGCTAGGCCTTGAGTAGGACTTGCTAGGCCTTGAGTAGGACTTGCTAGGCCTTGAGTAGGAAGACTACCTAGCAGTAAGCATGCAAGAGGGCTTGCTAGGCTGGCTGTGCTTCGATTCTGATCGATGGTGGCTTCCAGGTAGCGATCAATAGGCTGCTTAACACCTAAAATGTAACACTGCAGTCTTCTTATTTTAGATGAACTTGGCATTGTCCCACACCATGAAGTGTGCGAATTTGTCTCTGTGCATAACACCTGCATTGATAGTGTTAAGAATCTTATTTGTTTCAAAATTCTTACATCAACACTTCGTGCAGTCTCACCCACATAATACTTGTCACATCCTACGCAGGAAATGGTGTACTGCTATCTGTGATCTTAAAAGATCCATTGAGATTAGGACAGACGAAGCCTTTGATTGTCCAGAAGGATATTACTGCTATGTTTACAAGTATAATGATCTGGAGAGTATGTTTGACTGCTGGTCAAACAGTCCTCTAGGGTTTCTAAGCATATAGAAAAGCTGAACACTAACAGATGAAATATCAACTAGAATATACAAGAACCTACATAACAAATTGTATTCCCGATATTGTCAACTAATCAAGTGAAAAATTCTAAGGCCCAAATGACTGAAAACTAGCTGATGTTACCCCCATATATAAATATTATTTATATATAATATATAAATATATAAATATTATTGCTCCATAAATTTAAAAATCTGCTGTGGAAAATAAAACCTGCATAAAATTCAGGACATTTATTAAAGGAAACCTTTCTCCACGAACGGCTTCATCAGTCCTAATAGAGAGTGAGGTAAAACAGGCTATTATATAGTGGACAAATGACCAGTAGCACGGGGTGAAATGAGCCATGAGGTGTATCAAACTGTAGAAAATATGTTAAACAAATGAATGTGAGATGTATCGAAAGAGAAAAGGACCAACCTAGCTTGGGCTAATCTGTCTGTCGTATTGCTTCTAAATGTTCACGTGACGGCGGATCCTAGCACGGATAATAATCTTTTAGCTAAAAGTTCGGAAACACTGAAACATCCAGACCTTTGCCCAATTGTGTTGACTGTAGCAAATGATGCAGCGTCCAGCAACTTCCGCCTCTGTTTTCATGGAAAACGAGCGACAGAGGCGCCTGTATTGGGTATGACCCCAACACAGCCGTTGTTGGGGTCAACCCGTCCGTAGGTGTCCGTGATGATAAACTGTAATACCTAATGCTCTAGCAGTTTCTCCTACAATCTTCCTGTCGCATTCTCCAGACAAACGATAGTGACTATCAAAAAACTGTCAGTAGCTGCGTGGTTATTGTCTCAAGAATTTTGCCAGTGACTGACAGGAGTGACACCGGTCTGTAGGTACTGAGTTTGGCCCGACTTTTTTTGTGAAGAACAGCATTAGTATTTTTTTCCAGAAAGACAGCCATTGACTCTGTATGACTTAGGTGGAAGTTAGAAGCACTATTCTTTGGATAGCACGTCTACTCAGCAGTCACTGGTTCTTAGGTAAGACACATATGCAACAGTTAGGTATCTTTATTATTATTATTATGTTGCATATGTGTCTTACCTAACAACCTGTCGGTATTTTACACCATTTTAATGTTCAGTCACTGGTTCACCTAGTCAGGGGTCACAGCCTTTTCTTAGTCCTGGGATAATTATCCTATCTGTTACCCCCGATCACTTTGACACAAGTCTTGCGGTTGGCTCTATACAATCACTTGACCTAATGACACTGTGAAGAATATTCACAGTACCTTAGCTGGAACATTTCACCCGCATGTAGGAGAGGGAACCTCATGACGATGTTTTGGTTCATCTACTAAGTGTTTTTTTTTTTTTTTGGAGAATTGACTCACGAAATCGTAATAACACGGCTGGAAACAAATCGAGGAACTGGTGAGGCTTGCACCATAGTCTGTGAGTTTTAGGAGTCACTTGCCATTGGTTCAAGTTTCACCTGTCCCGTGTTTTGATTTTTTGATGAATTGTTTTTAGTTATTGCTCGATTCGGTAATGGGGCACATTGGTCTTTAATGTTTAAAGACTACTTCCCAGAAGTTTGGTACGTTCATGCTAAACATCCAGAAGTTTGGTACGTTCATGCTAAACATCCAGAAGTTTGGTAAGTTCATGCTAAACATCCAGAAGTTTGGTACGTTCATGCTAAACATCCAGAAGTTTGGTACGTTCATGCTAAACATCCAGAAGTTTGGTACGTTCATGCTAAACATCCAGAAGTTTGGTACGTTCATGCTAAACATCCAGAAGTTTGGTACGTTCATGCTAAACATCCAGAAGTTTGGTACGTTCATGCTAAACATCCAGAAGTTTGGTACGTTCATGCTAAACATCCAGAAGTTTGGTAAGTTCATGCTAAACATCCAGAAGTTTGGTACGTTCATGCTAAACATCCAGAAGTTTGGTACGTTCATGCTAAACATCCAAAAGTTTGGTACGTTCATGCTAAACATCCAAAAGTTTGGTACGTTCATGCTAAACATCCAGAATTTTGGTACGTTCATGCTAAACATCCAGAAGTTTGGTACGTTCATGCTAAACATCCAGAAGTTTGGTAAGTTCATGCTAAACATCCAGAAGTTTGGTACGTTCATGCTAAACATCCAGAAGTTTGGTACGTTCATGCTAAACATCCAGAAGTTTGGTACGTTCATGCTAAACATCCAAAAGTTTGGTACGTTCATGCTAAACATCCAAAAGTTTGGTACGTTCATGCTAAACATCCAGAATTTTGGTACGTTCATGCTAAACATCCAGAAGTTTGGTACGTTCATGCTAAACATCCAGAAGTTTGGTACGTTCATGCTAAACATCCAGAAGTTTGGTACGTTCATGCTAAACATCCAGAAGTTTGGTACGTTCATGCTAAACATCCAGAAGTTTGGTAAGTTCATGCTAAACATCCAGAAGTTTGGTACGTTCATGCTAAACATCCAAAAGTTTGGTAAGTTCATGCTAAACATCCAAAAGTTTGGTACGTTCATGCTAAACATCCAGAAGTTTGGTAAGTTCATGCTAAACATCCAGAAGTTTGGTACGTTCATGCTAAACATCCAGAAGTTTGGTACGTTCATGCTAAACATCCAGAAGTTTGGTACGTTCATGCTAAATATCCAGAAGTTTGGTAAGTTCATGCTAAACATCCAGAAGTTTGGTACGTTCATGCTAAACATCCAAAAGTTTGGTAAGTTCATGCTAAACATCCAAAAGTTTGGTACGTTCATGCTAAACATCCAGAAGTTTGGTAAGTTCATGCTAAACATCCAGAAGTTTGGTACGTTCATGCTAAACATCCAGAAGTTTGGTACGTTCGTGCTAAACATCCTGGAAGTCAACCAAGGGATCCTGTGTAGGGTCACCAGACTAGCGGATTCTTCAACCATTCTTCTCTGTATTGGACTGAGGAAGCCACCGTGTGGTGAAACGTTTCCTCAATAAAGATACCCAAGTGTTGCACATGTGTTTAATTTATCAACTTGTCGGTTCCCTGAGCCAGTTGTCTGCACTGTACACTAACAGGTAAACCCTCAGTCTAAAATATCTTCAGTCGTAACGTTGGTTCATGACGTCTCAGGAGCAGTACATCCAGGAAAATACCGTAGCATTAAATAGACATGAAGTAATTTTTGATCTAAAATGGCGAAAGCGATAACAAAGTACACAAGTGTGTGAGAAGCCTTTGCTATATTGGCAGTAGCAGGAGTCACAAGTGAACTGTGGCAGATAATTTCTGTGAAGATTAGCTTGACATGTGACTTGTAAGTTCCAGTTCCAGACAAAACCCCATAAACCATAGTTGACGCATACTGTGAGTGTTTTCTTGTTCGACAAAGGCACTGAGTTCAACATCACATTTATGAAGGATCGATGTCATAAATTCGGTATGTTAATTAAGCTCCTGTGACTGCATGCCGCTCACCCAGTAATGCACATGTAATAGTGTTGGTGGAATTACCGACAATATGTTAGTTAAAAGGACAGATGTGCATCTAATGCGACTTTTATTGTGACTCCTCTAGAGCCAAACTTTTCCACAATAAAATGTCGCTTTAGTTGCATATGTGTGCTTAGTGTAAACGGCAAGAGAGGAAGAGTTAGAAAGTGTTATCATTAGGACTGGTGCAGAAAAATAAATTGGAGATGGGGGAATGCAAGTAGGTTTGGGAGTGGCTGTAGGGAAGAGGACAAGGAAAGTATTTAGATCATTAGTGTTATTTAGACTGGAACACTGAGGATGGAGAATTCAGCGGAGAGGGACAATCGGTGGCATACTTAAGGTATGGCACATGTCCTGTGCGCCACTTGAAGGGGGACGTCATTGTGCAGTTTTTATTGAAGTCAGACAAGTTATCCTTGGTTAGTGGAAAAATAATTTTCTTCAGAAGTATAATCTGTCTTTGATTACCATGGGCGAGAAGCCAAATGATGGCTACGCTAGAATGCTAAACAATGAAACGTTTCTTCAGGAAGAAATAGGGAAGTGGAGCTGAAGGACGGAAGAGACGAAAGTTGGAGGCGGAGGAAGCCAAGACGTCGAGCAAGTTCTTCATGAGCCCTTCTTTGAAAAGCCCAGAACAAGTTGCTCGACACGTTCCACGGAGTCGCCTGCACCTGCTACAAGTTTGTTAGAATCCGAAGGTTGATCAGGTACAAATGCGCGACAAGCGGAGGAGGAAGTCAAGTCTGATAAATCCGAGTATGACTTGATTAAAAGTGAGGCTGCCAGAGAGAACGTGAACATGACGGGAGGGGAAAACGGTGGTGGTGGTGATGTTGGGTTTATTGACGATATTTTACCAAACTTGACTGAAGCTGACGACACTGAGCCTAATGAGCTGGATGGTGTTGAAGAGCCTCGAACTCTCGTATAAGTAGTGATTGAACAGCATGACACTAGACTTTCGAGGTTCGACAAGGATACCAGAAAAGCAATTCTACGTGATGCGTTAGGAACAGAAACAATAAAGCTGTGTTCCAAGTATTTTCAAAACAATGATGTGCCTTTCATACCAACAAATAACTACTCACTGAACAAAACTTGGTTCAAGAGGAAATAGGGAAATGGTCGTGGTGAGACTGTGACTCGCTCATGACTGGTCTATTCCCCTCCTAAAACGTCTGCATTTTATGACTGTTGCCTTCTCTATTCCCGGTCAGACCATAAATCCTCATTGGGGTAGAAAGTGGATTCAATCAGTGGAAAGCACCTGAAAAGATTAATGTTCGTGAAAATACTAAGAATCATCAGGAGTGCTTCACATAGTGGAAATAAATAGAAACAAATTTAGCTGAAAACAGAGGAGTTATTGACGCGGAATTTAGGTCACAGATTGAGAAGGAAAAGCAAGAAGTGGCGCGATATCTTGACGAGAATCCTTCATTGCATAGAATTCCTTGATACTCAGAACCTAGCTTTGCGAGGACACAGGGAGTCACTTCAGCTGGACGATGACTTTAGTGTGGGAAATATTCTTGGCTTATTGAAACTACTGGCCATCTTTGACCTTGTCATAAAAGAACACCTCACTCGTGTGGAAATTAATCCTGGATTCACGTCTTACCTTTAACCAGGTGTCCACAACGAATTCATACACATGTTGGCATCCACTGTTCGCCAGAGTTTACTGAGAAGCGATCGTAAAGCCAAGTACTATGGACTCAGGTTCGACTAGTCTCATCAGGCACACCTTGAGCAGATGTCTAAAGTCTTTTCTGTCATGTTAAGGATCACAGACATCCTATTGACTGGTCTTCTGCTAAGACTGTCTATCCTACTTCACAGTCGCCGTCTTGTTGAATCCTCTCTTTTAAACAACTTTCCTTCTATGAATCTTAGTCGTGGTTTTGTCTCTGTAGATGCCTTCCTTTCCTATTACATTGTGTGCTCCAAACTTCAGAATACACGTGACTTAACCTGATTATTTTTTCTCCTCTTTCTATCTCTTCTCCTTTCCTTTTTTCCCTTTTTATTGTTTTGGGTTTCCTTTCTTCTGCCTTGGGTGTTTCCTTCATTTTTTCCACCTCCTGTGGTTTTGGTTTGACCTCTTGTGTGCTCTTAGCTCTCCTGCAGTGCTCCTCTTTCATGGCCTTTAACTGACTCCACTACTACTACTGCTACTGCTACTTTCCCTGCTACCTTTTGGCTCTTACCTTCTCTTTTACATCCTTTTTTCTTCTATTTTTCGTTCCTCCTACCTCTCTCCCTACTTCACACTCACTTCTACTTCCAATACCAGACTTACCTCTACCACTGCTACTTCCACTACCACTTCCACTACTTACGTACCTTACCTCTACCACTACTACCTCTCTTGCCCCGTCCCTGCCAGCTTGCCTATATATACTGGCTCCTCTCCTTCCTCTTAGTGTGACTTTGTAAATGGTCCAAGTCGGACCAAAACGTTGTCGTAAGCTCCTCTCTATGTGCGGGTTATTTATGTATTGTTCCAGTCACGGTATTGTGCCTTTTTTGTTCTTTTGACACTTATCTGATTAGGGAAACGATGTGCCGGCTGTCTTCTTAGCACATCTCTCATACATAAGTCAGGCTTAGGCACAACAGGAGAGCAGCTCCTCCTCTTCCTCCTCCTCCTCCTCCTCCTCCTCCTCCTCCTCCTCCTCCTCCTCCTCCTCCTCCTCCTGCATCTCTTCTTTCTCCTCCACTTCATCCTTTTCCTCCTCCTGATCCTCTTCTTCCAGGCTGAGTGGCCAGGTGTGATCACCCTGAGTTTTTGTCTCGTGTTGGAATTCCGAATACCTGAGTTCCTCCCGGCGATCTGAGTTCCTCCCGGCGATCTGAGTTCCTGTCGGCGTTATAAGTATCTTTATCACTCGTTGTCTGAGCTCCTGTTTTCTTCGATGTATGACTTCCTCCTCTGTTATTTGACATCCATCCTCAGTCGATGTCTGAGCTCTGCCTCTCTCTGTGTTTGAGCTCTATCTCCGCCGATGGGGGTCGGGGTTGTGATGCTTTCTCTAATATGTACACACAAGACTTAAATAAATATAATATACTATAAGGTGTCAGAAGTATCAGTGCATTACGAGACTTCAGTTTCTTCGGATTAATGTCATTAAACATGTAAGCTGAATAATATTATCCTAACTATTAATGATTTACGTCATATTTCAGTAGCAATACTGAACACTGCAAGTATAATTAATATAAACTCAGCATATACCACAAAGACTTACAATAATAACTACGCTTCTCACCCACAAAGAAAGTAACAGCCACAAAAGAAAGACAGAGAGGATAACAGCAGTAGCTATCCACGATGGAAGTAATTCACTCGGAGTCATCAGATATCCACACCTCTACTGCGACTTTGGATCGAGTGCAACGTTATAATTCACAAACGCGATCACCAGAATACAACGAGATCTGAGAGAGCGAGTATCCAGTGATACTCAGTTATACATTGAATCAACCCAAAATAACTGAAGTCAAATATGTTGGTTAATTGTCAAAATAAATGGTTCAGAGAATCGACAAGTTGATAAATTAGACACATGTTCAACAACTGGGTATCTTGGGTATTAATAATAATAATAATAATGATACCTTAGTATAAATATAGAATAGTTTGTATATTTTTAAGTTCGTACAGTGTACTCTGTTTCCTCACATATCTATGAGACTCCACATTTGTTTTACATCATCAGTAAACAGGGATACATCTGACTCAATCCAAACTAGTATATCAGTCACATACACCAAAAACAGAACGTACGTACGTGTGTGTGTATGTTTCTCATGGACTCGCTTGTGCCTATATAGATGTACTTATCTATTTTTGGATGAAGGGGTCGAATCACATTTACTCTTACATTCTTTATCAACAACGACCTGGTTTAATCATTCTTACCTCCTTGAGACGTATCAATATTTGAAACATTCTGTGTACTGATACTCTCCACTGTAATCTACCGAATGCGTTTGATTACTCGAGAAAATGCCAAAATATAAATCACCTTATCTATCAATACGAATTAAATAACATAGAAAGCCGAGAAATCCCTCCAGTTTCCAACATCTGCCCCAAAAAAGAATCGGGAACTGATAGAAAATGTGGGTCACGTGATGGAGGAGCAGCCGACCTCAGCTCCTAAAATAGCCTGACGCTTCATCATTGCCATTCGTGCTAGCGTCGGCCCGTCAAGGTAGTTATTCGAGAAGGTGAAATTTTGCAGAATTGGTCGATGGAACGGAGGGAGGAAGTGGAGGAACCGCTTCTGCTGCCCTTTTTTTCTTCTTGTGAGATGATGAGGTGTGGTTTATATATCATTTTTTTCATAATTGATTACAGGGGTTTAGTACTGATCCCTTATTGTATATGACTAAGATTATGTAAGATTGTAAGGTTGTATCATTCTTGGAAATCTTTATTGTGGAGACAGTGACTATCAATCTAATACAGAAAATAATTATTAGAGACAGTGAGAGACGTGATTAAGCAGTCTGTTGTGATCAGCCCCTCAGCCTTGACTGTAAAGTAGATCATGACAGTAGGTAAGGCAGGTATTGAAGACGACGTCTCTATTCCAAGATTCCAAGCTAGGTGTAGATTTCAGTATTACGTTTCGGATATTGTCAAGAAAACCTCTGTGGATTTAGTAACTACACCTTTAAATGTTTGCTATAGTTAGAGGTGGAGTAACTATTACATGCAAGCTTCCATTTCTCAGGATAACCCATTCCTCAGGATAACCTATTCCTCAGGATAACCCATTCCTCAGGATAACCCATTCCTCACACAGAGAAAGTGGAACTGATGAAATAAGGAAGTGGAGGAAATATATACCACTTATATACATACACTGTGATAAGTAGAACATACACGGAGATAGGAAAATAAAATTTAAGTTTGTGTAATCTGGTCTCCCACCGAGGTCCTCATCAGCAGATTAGATTTTGCCGTCAAAGTGGCTAGTTTATTGTGCACCTTATATCCATCCTGTGGAGGGTAGCACAAGAGCATATGGATACACGAAAGGTCTAGCAACTAGCCTCTGAAAAGGATTTACGGGAGTACATTTGGATTTATATTCACAGTTGACTTATCTGTTATAAGCAAATTGCCTAAATTTGCTTATAACAGATACATTAAGCAAATTTCCTAAATTTGCTTAATATATCTAGTATCTCAATATCATTAATAATATATCTTGACATATCACATGACATCATATGACATATCACATGACATCATACAACATATCACACGCAATATCACATGTCATAAGTCAGAAATGTCATACGTAAACGTGTTATTACTGGCGTGTCAGATTACTTGTATCACCACGGCAGAGCAGCTGAGCGTTGGGTCGCCTGCACGTCTGCTTTCTTGAAAACACGAATTGTAGATGAGAATAAGGAGGAACTGAAGCCAAGACAACGTCATGATAGATATCAGTGTTTTTCTAATACTAACATCCACGATGCTGCTGCTTACTCTGTTTTCTCTTCTCTGCTCACTGAAGTGTTAGGTTAATTGTTTGTTAGTTATTAATTTTTTTTTGCTCTTCAAGACTTTTATCCACTTTTTCGAAGTATTTTTTCCAATATCTTTATTTTTGATAAGTGAAACCAAAGTATAATATAATGGAACTTCCTTATCATATATATATATATATATATATATATATATATATATATATAGAGATATATATATATATATATATAGATATATATATATATATATATTATATAAATATATATATATATATATAAATATATATATAAATATATATATAGATATATATATATATATAGATATATATATATATATATATATATATATATATATATATATATATATATATATATAAGAATGATAAGGACTATTACTCATGATAAGTCGTTTTTAATTTCAGACTTCAGTGAAACTATCATACGTACTCTTCAGAATGTTTAGGGACACTGCTTCCCTTACGACCCCGTGTTCCTTCCACCATGATGCTGAAGCTGCACTTCCTAACATCCCCTGTAACTCATTTGTTCCATCAGCTTCCATAAAAGCCAATTTGTTCCTGGATGATGAGGAGAATAAATGAAAAACGTTGCAACCTTAAGGTTTATTTTGAATTTATAGTGGTGAGTGTGGAGGTGTATGTTGTGGCAGGAGAGTCAGGGTGAGTGGGAAGGGAAGGGGGCCCTAAACACAGTGCTTAGGGCCCACCTCCCAAGCTTCATTATAATATTCTTGGAGACCTCTCACACACAGCTGGGGCCCACAAGGCCGTACACTCAATAACGGAGACTCGCAACATACACAGCTGGGCACCCAGAATATTGCAACGCACGTACACTGCTGGAGACTCAATACCTTGTGACATACTGTACTGGGGGCCCCAGTACCTTATGACATATTGTGCTGGGGGCCCCAGTTCCTTGTGACATACACTGCTAGGAACGCAAGTACCTTGTGACATACTGTACTGGGGGCCCCAGTACCTTGTGACACACTGTGCTGAGGGCTCCAGTACCTTGTGACATACATTGCTGGGGGAGGCCCCCATGTCTCTTGTGACATACACTGCTAGGGACCCCAATATCTTGTGACATAAAGTGCTGGAGACCCAATTCCTTGGAACTCACAGTGGTGGGAATCCAATGCTCTCTGATACATTCACAATTCTAGGGGCCAAGAACTGTAGCAATACTATTATGCATGTGGGTATTATTAGAAGTACTGTAATGTAGAGGTTACTGTTAAGTACTGGGAAGTGTTATGTACTTATTCAACAAGTACCGTTGCTTAACAGGAACTGTTGCAAAGAGGGTTCTGTTATAATGTTGGTGCTACCATGTTGTGCATACTGTCACGTGTTAGACAGGAGGTGCTGTTACGTAAGAGGTTCTGTTAGACAGCAGGTGCAGGTTTTCTTAGTAGGTGCTGTTATGTAAGAGGTTCTCTAAGCACGTACTGTTACTGAGGACTGTTACGTAGTGAGCACTAATTTAGTGTGTACTGTTATGTAGCGAGTAGTGTTATGTAGCGAGTAGGACTATGTAGCGAGTAGGGTTATGTAGCGAGAAGGGTTATGTAGCGAGTAGTGTTATGTAGCGAGTAGTATTATGTAACGAGTAGTGTTATGTAGCGAGTAGGGTTAGGAAGCGAGTAGTGTTATGTAGCGAGTAGGGTTATTTAGCGAGTAGGGTTATGTAGCGAGTAGGGTTATGTAGCGAGCAGTGTTATGTAGCGAGTAGGGTTATGTAGCGAGTAGGGTTATGTAGCGAGTAGGGTTATGTAGCTAGTAGTGTTATGTAGCGAGTAGTGTTAAGCAGCGAGTAGTGATATGTAGCGAGTAGTATTATGTAGTGAGTACTGTTATGTAGCGAGTAGTGTTATGTAGCAAGTAGTGTTATGTAGCGAGTAGTGTTATGTAGCGAGTAGTGTTATGTAGCGAGTAGTGTTATGTAGCAAGTAGAGTTATGTAGCGAGTAGTGTTATATAGCGAGTAGTGTTATTTAGCTAGTAGTGTTATGTAGCGAGTAGCGTTATGTAGCGAGTAGCGTTATGTAGCAAGTAGTGTTATGTAGCAAGTAGTGTTATGTAGCGAGTAGTGTTATGTAGCAAGTAGTGTTATGTAGCGAGTAGTGTTATGTAGCAAGTAGTGTTATGTAGCAAGTAGTGTTATGTAGCGAGTAGTGTTATGTAGCGAGTAGTGTTATGTAGCGAGTAGTGTTATGTAGCGAGTAGTGTTATGTAGCGAGTAGTGTTATGTAGCGAGTAGTGTTATGTAGCAAGTAGTGTTATGTAGCGAGTAGTGTTATGTAGCGAGTAGTGTTATGTAGCAAGTAGTGTTATGTAGCGAGTAGTGTTATGTAGCGAGTAGTGTTATGTAGCAAGTAGTGTTATGTAGCAAGTAGTGTTATGTAGCAAGTAGTGTTATGTAGCAAGTAGTGTTATGTAGCAAGTAGTGTTATGTAGCAAGTAGTGTTATGTAGCGAGTAGTGTTATGTAGCGAGTAGTGTTATGTAGCGAGTAGTGTTATGTAGCGAGTAGTGTTATGTAGCGAGTAGTGTTATGTAGCAAGTAGTGTTATGTAGCAAGTAGTGTTATGTAGCAAGTAGTGTTATGTAGCAAGTAGGGTTATGTAGCTAGTAGTGTTATGTAGCGAGTAGTGTTAAGCAGCGAGTAGTGATATGTAGCGAGTAGTATTATGTAGCGAGTACTGTTATGTAGCGAGTAGTGTTATGTAGCAAGTAGTGTTATGTAGCGAGTAGTGTTATGTAGCGAGTAGTGTTATGTAGCGAGTAGTGTTATGTAGCAAGTAGAGTTATGTAGCGAGTAGTGTTATATAGCGAGTAGTGTTATTTAGCTAGTAGTGTTATGTAGCGAGTAGCGTTATGTAGCGAGTAGCGTTATGTAGCAAGTAGTGTTATGTAGCAAGTAGTGTTATGTAGCGAGTAGTGTTATGTAGCAAGTAGTGTTATGTAGCGAGTAGTGTTATGTAGCAAGTAGTGTTATGTAGCAAGTAGTGTTATGTAGCGAGTAGTGTTATGTAGCGAGTAGTGTTATGTAGCGAGTAGTGTTATGTAGCAAGTAGTGTTATGTAGCAAGTAGTATTATGTAGCGAGTAGTGTTATGTAGCGAGTAGTGTTATGTAGCGAGTAGTGTTATGTAGCAAGTAGTGTTATGTAGCAAGTAGTGTTATGTAGCAAGTAGTGTTATGTAGCGAGTAGTGTTATGTAGCGAGTACTGTTATGTAGCGAGTAGTGTTATGTAGCAAGTAGTGTTATGTAGCAAGTAGTGTTATGTAGCGAGTAGTGTTATGTAGCGAGTAGTGTTATGTAGCAAGTAGTGTTATGTAGCGAGTAGTGTTATGTAGCAAGTAGTGTTATGTAGCGAGTAGTGTTATGTAGCAAGTAGTGTTATGTAGCAAGTAGTGTTATGTAGCAAGTAGTGTTATGTAGCAAGTAGTGTTATGTAGCGAGTAGTGTTATGTAGCAAGTAGTGTTATGTAGCGAGTAGTGTTATGTAGCGAGTAGTGTTATGTAGCAAGTAGTGTTATGTAGCAAGTAGTGTTATGTAGCAAGTAGTGTTATGTAGCAAGTAGCGTTATGTAGCAAGTAGTGTTACGTAGCAAGTAGTGTTACGTAGCGAGTAGTGTTATGTAGCAAGTAGTGTTATGTAGCGAGTAGTGTTATGTAGCGAGTAGTGTTATGTAGCGAGTAGTGTTATGTAGCGAGTAGTGTTATGTAGCAAGTAGAGTTATGTAGCGAGTAGTGTTATATAGCGAGTAGTGTTATGTAGCAAAAGGTGTTATTTAGCAAGTAGTGTTATGTAGCGAGTAGTGTTATGTAGCAAGTAGAGTTATGTAGCGAGTAGTGTTATATAGCGAGTAGTGTTATTTAGTTAGTAGTGTTATGTAGCAAAAGGTGTTATTTAGCAAGTAGTGTTATGTAGCGAGTAGTGTTATGTAGCAAGTAGTGTTATGTACCGAGTAGTGTTATGTAGCAAGTAGTGTTATGTAGCGAGTAGTGCTATGTAGCAAGTAGTGTTATGTAGCAAGTAGTGTTATGTAGTATGTCATGTAGCGAGTAGTGTTATGTACCGAGTAGTGTTATGTAGCAAGTAGTGTTATGTAGCGAGTAGTGTTACGTAGCGAGTAGTGTTATGTAGTATGTCATGTAGCGAATAGTGTTATGTAGTATGTCATGTAGCGAGTAGTGTTATGTAGTATGTCATGTAGCGAGTAGTGTTATGTAGTATGTCATGTAGCGAATAGTGTTATGTAGTATGTCATGTAGCGAGTAGTGTTATGTAGTATGTCATGTAGCGAGTAGTGTTATGTAGTATGTCATGTAGCAAGTAGTGTTATGTAGTATGTCATGCAGCGAGTAGTGTTATGTAGTATGTCATGTAGCGAGTAGTGTTATGTAGTATGTCATGTAGCGAGTAGTGTTATGTAGTATGTCATGTAGCGAGTAGTGTTATGTAGTATGTCATGTAGCGAGTAGTGTTATATAGTATGTCATGTAGCGAGTATCACTATGTTGTATCGCTATGTAATAAGTACCGTTATGGAGCCATTACTATTATGTTATAGCTACTGTTTGTAGTGGGAACTGTTATGTAATTCATCCTGTTATGAAAGCAGATGCCGTTACATATCGTTGGTGTTTTGTACCAAGTACTGTTATAACAGATGTTCTGTACTAGGTATTGACTGTTCAGTGAAAGGCTCTGATTGTTATGTACCAGGTATTGACTGCTCTATAGCAAATTCTGACTGTTCAGTACCCGGTACAGACTGTTCAGTACCAGGTACAGACTGTAATGTACCAGGTGTTGACTTATCTACCAGGTACTGTTATGTATCACGTACTGACTTACGTACCAGGTACTGACTTATGTATCAGGTACTGTTATGAACCAGGTACTGACTTATGTACTAGGTACTGTTATGTACCAGGTGCTGACTGTTATGTACCAGGTACTAGTATATAAATGTTCTGTAGTAAAGTGACCTCGTATTTATTCACAAGCAAATCCTGTGTACTGCTTCCAGGAGTTGCCTAATGTCTCAATCTTCCTTAATTCGTCTCATCTTCCGTGTTGCTGACTGTACTTACTAATATTCACGACTCATCTTCCGTGTTGCTGACTGTACTTACTAATATTCACGACTCATCTGCTTCATAAGCTTCCATAACAACCTGCTGTTTCATCCTTTCCAATTAAAAAATAAATATAAAAGACTATAAAGAGAGAATAAATGAAAGACATTGAAAACTTCATTTATTTTCACTTTATATACGTGAGTGACGAGGTGTATGTTGTGGCAGGTGAGAGAGAAAGGCAAGTAAGGTTCAAAATAGTGTGTTCAAGGCTCACTTTCCGAACCTCATACTAGGTTCCTAAGAGATCTCGCACAACCTGGACACATCTCAATATTCCTACTTGCTCAGGATTGGACACCCACTACTGTATTACACACACACACACACACATTGCTGGAAACCAACCACATCATAACATACACTGCTGGAAACCAACTACCTCACAACATACACTGCTAGAAACCAACTACCTCACAACATACACTGCTGGAGACCAACTACCTCACAACATACACTGCTGGAAACCAACTACCTCACAACATACACTGCTGGAGACCAACTACCTCACAACATACACTGCTGGAGACCAACTACCTCACAACATACACTGCTGGAAACCAACTACCTCACAACATACACTGATGGAAACCAACTACCTCACAACATACACTGCTGGAAACCAACTACCTCACAACATACACTGCTGGAGACCAATTACCTCACAACATACACTGCTGGAAACCAACTACCTCACAACATACACTGCTGGAAACCAACTACCTCACAACATACACTGCTGGAGACCAACTACCTCACAACATACACTGCTGGAGACCAACTACCTCACAACATACACTGCTGGAAAACAACTACCTCACAACATACACTGCTGGAAACCAACTACCTCACAACATACACTACTGGAAACCAACTACCTCACAACATACACTGCTGGAAACCAACTACCTCACAACATACACTGCTGGAAACCAACTACCTCACAACATACACTGCTGGAACCCAACTACCTCACAACATACACTGCTGGAAACCAACTACCTCACAACATACACTGCTGGAACCCAACTACCTCACAACATACACTGCTGGAAACCAACTACCTCACAACATACACTGCTGAAAACCAACTACATCACAACATACACTGCTGGAACCCAACTACCTCACAACATACACTGCTGGAAACCAACTACCTCACAACATACACTGCTGGAAACCAACTACCTCACAACATACACTGCTGGAACCCAACTACCTCACAACATACACTGCTGGAAACCAACTACCTCACAACATACACTGCTGGAACCCAACTACCTCACAACATACACTGCTGGAAACCAACTACCTCACAACATACACTGCTGGAAACCAACTACCTCACAACATACACTGCTGGAACCCAACTACCTCACAACATACACTGCTGGAAACCAACTACCTCACAACATACACTGCTGGAACCCAACTACCTCACAACATACACTGCTGGAAACCAACTACCTCACAACATACACTGCTGGAACCCAACTACCTCACAACATACACTGCTGGAAACCAATTACCTCACAACATACATTGCTGGAACCCAACTACCTCACAACATACACTGCAGGAGACAAACTACCTCACAACATACACTGCTGGAACCCAACTACCTCACAACATACACTGCAGGAGACAAACTACCTCACAACATACACTGATGGAGACAAACTACCTCACAACATACACTGCTGGAAACCAACTACCTCACAACATACACTGATGGAGACCAACTACCTCACAACACACTGCTGGAGACCACCCACCTCACAACATACACTGCTGGAGACCACCCACCTCACAACTTACACTGCTGGAGACCACCCACCTCACAACATACACTGCTGGAGACCACAAACCTCACAACATACACTGCTATAGACCAACTACCTCACAACATACACTGCTGGAAACCAACTACCTCACAACATACACTGATGGAGACAAACTACCTCACAACATACACTGCTGGAAACTAACTACCTCACAACATGCACTGCTGGAGATCAACTACCTCACAACATACACTGCTGGAAACCAACTACCTCACAACATACACTGCTGGAAACCAACTACCTCACAACATGCACTGCTGGAGATCAACTACCTCACAACATACACTGCTGGAAACTAACTACCTCACAACATACACTGATGGAGACCAACTACCTCACAACATGCACTGCTGGAGATCAACTACCTCACAACATACACTGCTGGAAACCAACTACCTCACAACATACACTGCTGGAAACTAACTACCTCACAACATACTCTGCTGGAAAACACCCACCTCACAACATACACTGCTGGAGACCAACTACCTCACAACATACACTGCTGGAAACCAACTACCTCACAACATACACTGCTGGAAACTAACTACCTCACAACATACTCTGCTGGAAAACACCCACCTCACAACATACACTGCTGGAGACCAACTACCTCACAACATACACTGTTGGAGACCACCCACCTCACAACATACACTGCTGGAAACCAACTCCCTCACAATATACACTGCTGGAGCCCCAACTACCTCACACCATACACTGCTGGAGACCAACTACCTCACAATATACACTGCTGGAGCCCCAACTACCTCACACCATACACTGCTGGAGACCAACTACCTCACAACATACATTGCTGGAAACCAACTACCTCACAACATACACTGCTGGAAACCAACTACCTCACAACATACACTGCTGGAAACCAACTACCTCACAACATACACTGCTGGAGACCAACTACCTCAAAATATACACTGCTGGAAACCAACTACCTCACAACATACACTGCTGGAGACCAACTACCACACAACATACACTGCTGGAAACCAACTACCTCACAACATACACTGCTGGAAACCAACTACCTCACAATATACACTGCTGGAGCCCCAACTACCTCACAACATACATTGCTGGAAACCAACTACCTCACAACATACACTGCTGGAAACCAACTACCTCACAATATACACTGCTGGAGCCCCAACTACCTCACAACATACATTGCTGGAAACCAACTACCTCACAACATACACTGCTGGAAACCAACTACCTCACAATATACACTGCTGGAGCCCCAACTACCTCACAACATACATTGCTGGAAACCAACTACCTCACAACATACACTGCTGGAAACCAACTACCTCACAATATACACTGCTGGAGCCCCAACTACCTCACAACATACATTGCTGGAGACCAACTACCTCACAACATACACTGCTGGAAACCAACTACCTCACAATATACACTGCTGGAGCCCCAACTACCTCACAACATACATTGCTGGAAACCAACTACCTCACAACATACACTGCTGGAAACCAACTACCTCACAACATACACTGCTGGAAACCAACTACCTCACAACATACACTGCTGGAGACCAACTACCTCACAACATACACTGCTGGAGACCAACTACCACACAACATACATTGCTGGAGACCAACTACCTCACAACATACACTGCTGGAAACCAACTACCTCACAACATACACTGCTGGAGACCAACTACCTCACAACATACACTGCTGGAGACCAACTACCACACAACATACATTGCTGGAGACCAACTACCTCACAATATACACTGCTGGAAACCAACTACCTCACAACGTACACTGCTGGAGACCAACTACCACACAACATACATTGCTGAAGACCAACTACCTCACAACATACACTGCTGGAGACCACAAACCTCACAACATACACTGCTGGAGACCACCCACCTCACAACATACACTGCTGGAGATCAGCCACCTCACAACATACACTGCTGGAGATCAACTACCTCACAACATACACTGCTGGAGATCAACTACCTCACAACATACACTGCTGTAGATCAGCCACCTCACAACATACACTGCTGGAGATCAACGTCCTCAAAACATATACAGCTGGAGACCAACTACCTCACAACATACACTGCTGGAGATCAACTACCTCACAACATACACTGCTGGAGATCAACCATCTCACAACATACACTGCTGGGGACCAACTACCTCACAACATACACTGCTGGAAATCAACTACCTCACAACATACACTGCTGCAGATCAACGTCCTCAAAACATATACAGCTGGAGACCAACTACCTCACAACATACAGTGCTGGAGATCAACTATCTCGCAACATACACTACTAGAGATCAACTACCTCACCTAACCATACCCCGGCCGGAATTGAACCCGCGGTCAGAGAGTTTCAAAACTCCAGACACAACATACACTGCTGGAGATCGACGTCCTCAAAACATATACAGCTGGAGACCAACTACCTCACAACATTCAATGCTGGAGATCAACTACCTCACAGAATAAGCTGCTGGAGATCAACTACCTCACAACATACACTGCTGCAGACCACCCACCTCACAACATACACTGCTGGAGACCAACTACCTCACAACATGCACTGCTGGAGACCAACTACCTCACAACATGCACTGCTGGAGATCAGCCACCTCACAATATACACTGCTGGAGATTAGCCACCTCACAACATACACTGCTGGAGACCAACTACCTCACAACATACACTGCTGGAGATCAACCATCTCACAACATACACTGCTGGAGATCAACCACTTCACAACATATACTGCTGGAGATCAGCCACCTCACAACATGCACTGCTGGAGACCAAGTACCTCACAACATACACTGCTGGAGATCAACTACCTCACAACATACACCGTTGGAGATCACCCAACTCACAACATACACTGCTGGAGATCAACTACCTCCCAACGTACACTACTGGAGACCAACTACCTCACAATATGCAGTGGTGGAGATCAATTACCTCCCAAAATACACTGCTGGAGACCAAGTACCTCACAACATACACTGCTGGAGACCAACTGCTTCCCAACATACAGTACTGGAGACCAACTACCTCACAACATAAACTGCAGCAGACCAACTACCTCACAACACACACTGCTGGAGATCAACTACCTTACAACATACACTGCTGGAGATCAACTACCTCACAACATACACTGCAGGAGATCAACTACCTCACAACATACACTGCTGGAGATCAACTACCTCACAACATACACTGCAGGAGATCAACTATCTCACAACATACACTGCAGGAGATCAACTACCTCACAACATACACTGCAGGAGATCAACTACCTCACAACACACACTGCTGGAGATCAACTACCTTACAACATACACTGCAGGAGATCAACTACCTCACAACACACACTGCTGGAGATCAACTATCTCACAACATTCACTGCAGGAGATCAACTACCTCACAACATACACTGCAGGAGATCAACTACCTCACAACATACACTGCAGGAGATCAACTATCTCACAACATACACTGCAGGAGATCAACTACCTCACAACATACACTGCAGGAGATCAACTATCTCACAACATTCACTGCAGGAGATCAACTACCTCACAACATACACTGCAGGAGATCAACTACCTCACAACATACACTGCAGGAGATCAACTATCTCACAACATACACTGCAGGAGATCAACTACCTCACAACATACACTGCAGGAGATCAACTATCTCACAACATACACTGCAGGAGATCAACTACCTCACAACATACACTGCAGGAGATCAACTACCTCACAACATACACTGCAGGAGATCAACTATCTCACAACATACACTGCAGGAGATCAACTATCTCACAACATTCACTGCAGGAGATCAACTACCTCACAACATACACTGCAGGAGATCAACTACCTCACAACATACACTGCAGGAGATCAACTATCTCACAACATACACTGCTGGAGATCAACTATCTCACAACATTCACTGCTTGAGATCAACTACCTCACAACATACACTGCAGGAGATCAACTACCTCACAACATACACTGCAGGAGATCAACTACCTCACAACATACACTGCAGGAGATCAACTATCTCACAACATACACTGCAGGAGATCAACTACCTCACAACATACACTGCAGGAGATCAACTACCTCACAACATACACTGCAGGAGATCAACTATCTCACAACATACACTGCAGGAGATCAACTATCTCACAACATTCACTGCAGGAGATCAACTACCTCACAACATACACTGCAGGAGATCAACTACCTCACAACATACACTGCAGGAGATCAACTATCTCACAACATACACTGCTGGAGATCAACTACCTCACAACATACACTGCAGGAGATCAACTACCTCACAACATACACTGCAGGAGATCAACTACCTCACAACATACACTGCAGGAGATCAACTACCTCACAACATACACTGCAGGAGATCAACTACCTCACAACATACACTGCAGGAGATCAACTACCTCACAACATACACTGCAGGAGATCAACTACCTCACAACATACACTGCTGGAGATCAACTACCTCACAACATACACTGCAGGAGATCAACTACCTCACAACATACACTGCAGGAGATCAACTATCTCACAACATACACTGCAGGAGATCAACTACCTCACAACATACACTGCAGGAGATCAACTACCTCACAACATACACTGCAGGAGATCAACTATCTCACAACATACACTGCAGATCAACTACCTCACAACATACACTGCTGGAGACCACCTACCTCACAACATACACTGCTGGAGATCAACTACCTCACAACATACACCGCAGGAGACCAACTACCTCACAACATACACTGCTGGAGATCAACTACCTCACAACATACACTGCAGGAGATCAACTACCTCACAACATACACTGCAGGAGATCAACTACCTCACAACATACACTGCTGGAGACCACCTACCTCACAACATACACTGCTGGAGATCAACTACCTCACAACATACACTGCAGGAGATCAACTACCTCACAACATACACTGCAGGAGATCAACTACCTCACAACATACACTGCTGGAGACCACCTACCTCACAACATACACTGCTGGAGATCAACTACCTCACAACATACACTGCAGGAGATCAACTACCTCACAACATACACTGCAGGAGATCAACTACCTCACAACATACACTGCTGGAGACCACCTACCTCACAACATACACTGCTGGAGATCAACTACCTCACAACATACACCGCAGGAGACCAACTACCTCACAACATACACTGCTGGAGATCAACTACCTCACAACATACACTGCAGGAGATCAACTACCTCACAACATACACTGCAGGAGATCAACTACCTCACAACATACACTGCTGGAGACCACCTACCTCACAACATACACTGCTGGAGATCAACTACCTCACAACATACACTGCAGGAGATCAACTACCTCACAACATACACTGCAGGAGATCAACTACCTCACAACATACACTGCTGGAGACCACCTACCTCACAACATACACTGCTGGAGATCAACTACCTCACAACATACACTGCAGGAGATCAACTACCTCACAACATACACTGCAGGAGATCAACTACCTCACAACATACACTGCTGGAGACCACCTACCTCACAACATACACTGCTGGAGATCAACTACCTCACAACATACACCGCAGGAGACCAACTACCTCACAACATACACTGCTGGAGATCAACTACCTCACAACATACACTGCAGAATATCAACTACCCCACAACATACATTGCTGGAGATCAACTACCTCACAACATACACTGCTGGAGATCAACTTCCTGACAACATACACTGCAGGAGATCAACTACCTCACAACATACACTGCAGGAGATCAGCTACCTCACAACATACACTGCAGGAGATCAACTACCTCACAACATACACTGCAGGAGATCAACTACCTCACAACATACACTGCACGAGATCAGCTATCTCACAACATACACTGCAGGAGATCAGCTATCTCACAACATACACTGCAGGAGATCAACTACCTCACAACATACACTGCAGGAGATCAACTACCTCACAACATACACTGCAGGAGATCAGCTATCTCACAACATACACTGCAGGAGATCAGCTATCTCACAACATACACTGCAGGAGATCAGCTATCTCACAACATACACTGCAGCAGATCAGCTATCTCACAACATACACTGCAGGAGATCAGCTATCTCACAACATACACTGCAGGAGATCAGCTATCTCACAACATACACTGCAGGAGATCAACTACCTCACAACATACACTGCAGGAGATCAACTACCTCACAACATACACTGCAGGAGATCAGCTACCTCACAACATACACTGCAGGAGATCAGCTATCTCACAACATACACTGCAGGAGATCAGCTATCTCACAACATACACTGCAGGAGATCAGCTATCTCACAACATACACTGCAGGAGATCAGCTATCTCACAACATACACTGCAGGAGATCAACTATCTCACAACATACACTGCAGGAGATCAACTATCTCACAACATACACTGCAGGAGATCAGCTATCTCACAACATACACTGCAGGAGATCAGCTATCTCACAACATACACTGCAGGAGATCAGCTATCTCACAACATACACTGCAGGAGATCAGCTATCTCACAACATACACTGCAGGAGATCAACTATCTCACAACATACACTGCAGGAGATCAACTATCTCACAACATACACTGCAGGAGATCAGCTATCTCACAACATACACTGCAGGAGATCAGCTATCTCACAACATACGCTGCAGGAGATCAGCTATCTCACAACATACACTGCAGCAGATCAGCTATCTCACAACATACACTGCAGCAGATCAGCTATCTCACAAGATACACTGCAGGAGATCAACTATCTCACAACATACACTGCAGGAGATCAGCTATCTCACAACATACACTGCAGGAGATCAGCTATCTCACAAGATACACTGCAGGAGATCAACTATCTCACAACATACAATAAAGTAAAATTAAATATTTTCTGGCTACTGTTGTGCAGAAATTCCTATCTTGTAGTGGCTACTGTTATGTAGAGTCAATGTTGCCTGGTGGCTACTGTTATGTAGAGTCAATGTTGCGTGGTGGCTACTGTTATGTAGAGTCAATGTTGCGTGGTGGCTACTGTTACGTAGAGTGACCTTGCGTAGTGGCTACTGTTGCGTAGTGGCTACTGTTGCGTAGTGGCTACTGTTGCGTAGTGGCTACTGTTGTATCTGGCTACTTTTTTGTAGTGGCTACTGTTTTGTTGAAGGCCCTGTTGTGTATTGGCTACTGTTGCGTAGTGGCTACTGTTGCGTAGTGGCTACTGTTTCGTAGTGGCTACTGTTGCGTAGTGGCTACTGTTGCGTAGTGGCTTCTGTTGTGTAGTGGCTACTGTTGTGTAGTGGCTACTGTTGTGTAGTGGCTACTGTTGTGTAGTGGCTACTGTTGTGTAGTGGGTACTGTTGTGTAGTGGCTACTGTTGTGTAGTGGCTACTGTTGCGTAGTGGCTACTGTTGCGTAGTAGCTACTGTTGTGTAGTGGCTACTGTTGTGTAGTGGCTACTGTTGTGTAGTGGCTACTGTTGTGTAGTGGCTACTGTTGTGTAGTGGCTACTGTTGCGTAGTGGCTACTGTTGTGTAGTGGCTACTGTTGTGTAGTGGCTACTGTTGTGTAGTGGCTACTGTTGTGTAGTGGCTACTGTTGTGTAGTGGCTACTGTTGTGTAGTGGCTACTGTTGTGTAGTGGCTACTGTTGCGTAGTGGCTACTGTTGCGTAGTGGCTACTGTTGCGTAGTGGCTACTGTTGTGTAGTGGCTACTGTTGTGTAGTGGCTACTGTTGTGTAGTGGCTACTGTTGTGTAGTGGCTACTGTTGCGTAGTGGCTACTGTTGCGTAGTAGCTACTGTTGTGTAGTGGCTACTGTTGTGTAGTGGCTACTGTTGTGTAGTGGCTACTGTTGTGTAGTGGCTACTGTTGTGTAGTGGCTACTGTTGTGTAGTGGCTACTGTTGTGTAGTGGCTACTGTTGTGTAGTGGCTACTGTTGTGTAGTGGCTACTGTTGCGTAGTGGCTACTGTTGCGTAGTAGCTACTGTTGTGTAGTGGCTACTGTTGTGTAGTGGCTACTGTTGTGTAGTGGCTACTGTTGTGTAGTGGCTACTGTTGTGTAGTGGCTACTGTTGTGTAGTGGCTACTGTTGTGTAGTGGCTACTGTTGTGTAGTGGCTACTGTTGTGTAGTGGCTACTGTTGTGTAGTGGCTACTGTTGCGTAGTAGCTACTGTTGTGTAGTGGCTACTGTTGTGTAGTGGCTACTGTTGTGTAGTGGCTACTGTTGTGTAGTGGCTACTGTTGTGTAGTGGCTACTGTTGTGTAGTGGCTACTGTTGCGTAGTAGCTACTGTTGTGTAGTGGCTACTGTTGTGTAGTGGCTACTGTTGTGTAGTGGCTACTGTTGTGTAGTGGCTACTGTTGTGTAGTGGCTACTGTTGTGTAGTGGCTACTGTTGTGTAGTGGCTACTGTTGTGTAGTGGGTACTGTTGCGTAGTGGCTACTGTTGCGTAGTGGCTACTGTTGTGTAGTGGCTACTGTTGTGTAGTGGCTACTGTTGTGTAGTGGCTACTGTTGCGTAGTGGCTACTGTTGTGTAGTGGCTACTGTTGTGTAGTGGCTACTGTTGTGCAGTGGCTACTGTTGTGTATTGGCTACTGTTGTGTAGTGGCTACTGTTGTGCAGTGGCTACTGTTGTGTATTGGCTACTGTTGTGCAGTGGCTACTGTTGTGTATTGGCTACTGTTGTGCAGTGGCTACTGTTGTGTATTGGCTACTGTTGTGTAGTGGCTACTGTTGCGTAGTGGCTACTGTTGTGTAGTGGCTACTGTTGTGTAGTGGCTACTGTTGCGTAGTGGCTACTGTTGTGTAGTGGCTACTGTTGTGTAGTGGCTACTGCTGTGTAGTGGCTACTGTTGCGTAGTGGCTACTGTTGTGTAGTGGCTACTGTTGTGTAGTGGCTACTGTTGTGTAGTGGCTACTGTTGTGTAGTGGCTACTGTTGTGTAGTGGCTACTGTTGTGTAGTGGCTACTGTTGTGTAGTGGCTACTGTTGTGTAGTGGCTACTGTTGTGTAGTGGCTACTGTTGCGTAGTGGCTACTGTTGTGTAGTGGCTTATGTTGCGTAGTGGCTACTGTTGTGTAGTGGCTACTGTTGTGTAGTGGCTACTGTTGTGTAGTGGCTACTGTTGTGTAGTGGCTTATGTTGCGTAGTGGCTACTGTTGCGTAGTGGCTACTGTTGTGTAGTGGCTACTGTTGTGTAGTGGCTACTGTTGTGTAGTGGCTACTGTTGTGTAGTGGCTACTGTTGTGTAGTGGCTACTGTTGTGTAGTGGCTACTGTTGCGTAGTGGCTACTGTTGTGTAGTGGCTACTGTTGTGTAGTGGCTACTGTTGTGTAGTGGCTACTGTTGCGTAGTGGCTACTGTTGTGTAGTGGCTACTGTTGTGTAGTGGCTTCCATTTTGTGGGTGGTGGTGCTACATATTGGCTGTTGTTATGTAGAACTGACTTATGTAGCATGTGCTGTCATACAGAGGCGCTGTAGTGAAGCAGATACTCTTACACAATACCAACTATTTTGTACTAAATATTGAATGTTAAGTAGATGGTATTGTTTTGTAGAGGGCATTGTTACGTAGGGGATATTGTTATGTAGAGGGTATTGTTACGTAGAGGATATTGTTATGTAGAGGGTATTGTTATGTAGAGGGTATTGTTATGTAGAGGGTATTGTTATGTAAAGGGTATTGTTATGTAGAGGATATTATGTACAGGATATTATGTAGAGGGTATTATGTAGAGGGTATTATGTAGAGTGTATTATGTAGAGGGTATTATGTAGAGGATATTATGTAGAGGGTATTATGTAGAGGGTATTATTACATAGAGGGTATTGTTACATAGAGGGTATTGTTAAGTAGAGGGTATTGTTATACAGTGGGTATTATCATCAAGAGGGTACCGTTATGTAGCGGGTTTTAGTGAGTGTTTAGTAGTGGGTACGCCTGTTACGTGGAAGCCGTTACGTAATAGGTACTCTAGATTAAGTATACTGTTACGTAATGGGTCCTGTTACGTAATGGGTCCTGTTATGTAAATGGCAGTTCATGTGGTTCAGGAGCGAATAATGAGTAGCAGGTAGCAGTGGTATGTAGGTAGTAGTGGTATGTAGGTAGTAGTGGTATGTAGGTAGTAGTGCTATGTAGATAGTAGTGGTATGTAGGTAGTAGTGGTATGTAGGTAGTAGTGGTATGTAGGTAGTAGTGGTATGTAGGTAGTAGTGGTATGTAGGTAGTAGTGCTATGTAGGTAGTAGTGGTATGTAGGTAGTAGTGGTATGTAGGTAGTAGTGGTATGTAGGTAGTAGTGGTATGTAGGTAGTAGTGGTATGTAGGTAGTAGTGCTATGTAGATAGTAGTGGTATGTAGGTAGTAGTGGTATGTAGGTAGTAGTGCTATGTAGATAGTAGTGGTATGTAGGTAGTAGTGGTATGTAGGTAGTAGTGGTATGTAGGTAGTAGTGCTATGTAGGTAGTAGTGCTATGTAGATAGTAGTGGCTACTGTTGTGTAGTGGCTACTGTTGTGTAGTGGGTACTGTTGCGTAGTGGCTACTGTTGCGTAGTGGCTACTGTTGTGTAGTGGCTACTGTTGTGTAGTGGCTACTGTTGTGTAGTGGCTACTGTTGCGTAGTGGCTACTGTTGTGTAGTGGCTACTGTTGTGTAGTGGCTACTGTTGTGCAGTGGCTACTGTTGTGTAGTGGCTACTGTTGTGCAGTGGCTACTGTTGTGTATTGGCTACTGTTGTGCAGTGGCTATGTGTGTATTGGCTACTGTTGTGCAGTGGCTACTGTTGTGTATTGGCTACTGTTGTGTAGTGGCTACTGTTGCGTAGTGGCTACTGTTGTGTAGTGGCTACTGTTGTGTAGTGGCTACTGTTGCGTAGTGGCTACTGTTGTGTAGTGGCTACTGTTGTGTAGTGGCTACTGCTGTGTAGTGGCTACTGTTGCGTAGTGGCTACTGTTGTGTAGTGGCTACTGTTGTGTAGTGGCTACTGTTGTGTAGTGGCTACTGTTGTGTAGTGGCTACTGTTGTGTAGTGGCTACTGTTGTGTAGTGGCTACTGTTGTGTAGTGGCTACTGTTGTGTAGTGGCTACTGTTGTGTAGTGGCTACTGTTGCGTAGTGGCTTATGTTGCGTAGTGGCTACTGTTGCGTAGTGGCTACTGTTGTGTAGTGGCTACTGTTGTGTAGTGGCTACTGTTGTGTAGTGGCTACTGTTGTGTAGTGGCTTATGTTGCGTAGTGGCTACTGTTGCGTAGTGGCTACTGTTGTGTAGTGGCTACTGTTGTGTAGTGGCTACTGTTGTGTAGTGGCTACTGTTGTGTAGTGGCTACTGTTGTGTAGTGGCTACTGTTGTGTAGTGGCTACTGTTGTGTAGTGGCTACTGTTGTGTAGTGGCTACTGTTGTGTAGTGGCTACTGTTGTGTAGTGGCTACTGTTGCGTAGTGGCTACTGTTGTGTAGTGGCTACTGTTGTGTAGTGGCTTCCATTTTGTGGGTGGTGGTGCTACATATTGGCTGTTGTTATGTAGAACTGACTTATGTAGCATGTGCTGTCATACAGAGGCGCTGTAGTGAAGCAGATACTCTTACACAATACCAACTATTTTGTACTAAATATTGAATGTTAAGTAGATGGTATTGTTTTGTAGAGGGCATTGTTACGTAGGGGATATTGTTATGTAGAGGGTATTGTTACGTAGAGGATATTGTTATGTAGAGGGTATTGTTATGTAGAGGGTATTGTTATGTAGAGGGTATTGTTATGTAGAGGGTATTGTTATGTAAAGGGTATTGTTATGTAGAGGATATTATGTACAGGATGGTATTATGTAGAGGGTATTATGTAGAGTGTATTATGTAGAGGGTATTATGTAGAGGATATTATGTAGAGGGTATTATGTAGAGGGTATTATTACATAGAGGGTATTGTTACATAGAGGGTATTGTTAAGTAGAGGGTATTGTTATACAGTGGGTATTATCATCAAGAGGGTACCGTTATGTAGCGGGTTTTAGTGAGTGTTTAGTAGTGGGTACGCCTGTTACGTGGAAGCCGTTACGTAATAGGTACTCTAGATTAAGTATACTGTTACGTAATGGGTCCTGTTACGTAATGGGTCCTGTTATGTAAATGGCAGTTCATGTGGTTCAGGAGCGAATAATGAGTAGCAGGTAGCAGTGGTATGTAGGTAGTAGTGGTATGTAGGTAGTAGTGGTATGTAGGTAGTAGTGCTATGTAGATAGTAGTGGTATGTAGGTAGTAGTGGTATGTAGGTAGTAGTGGTATGTAGGTAGTAGTGGTATGTAGGTAGTAGTGGTATGTAGGTAGTAGTGCTATGTAGGTAGTAGTGGTATGTAGGTAGTAGTGGTATGTAGGTAGTAGTGGTATGTAGGTAGTAGTGGTATGTAGGTAGTAGTGCTATGTAGATAGTAGTGGTATGTAGGTAGTGGTATGTAGGTAGTAGTGGTATGTAGGTAGTAGTGCTATGTAGATAGTAGTGGTATGTAGGTAGTAGTGGTATGTAGGTAGTAGTGGTATGTAGGTAGTAGTGGTATGTAGGTAGTAGTGCTATGTAGATAGTAGTGGTATGTAGGTAGTAGTGGTATGTAGGTAGTAGTGGTATGTAGGTAGTAGCGGTATGTAGGTAGTAGTGTTATTTAGGTAGTAGTGAAGAAATTGGGTAATGGGTTTATGTAGAGGCTAGTGGGTTTATGTAGAGGCTAGTGGGTTTATGTAGAGGCTAGTGGGTTTATGTAGAGGCTAGTGGGTTTATGTAGAGGCTAGTGGGTTTATGTAGAGGCTAGTGGGTTTATGTAGAGGTTAGTGGGTTTATGCAGGTGTTTGAGACGTTATGTAGCAGGTTTACGTTGCGGATAAAGAACTCAAGTACTGAAGACTCTGTATTTTTCTTTACCGTCTTGTGGTAGTAAAAGCAACGAGCTTGGCCTGCCTGCAGGAACGAGCTTGGCCTGCCTGCAGGAACGAGCTTGGCCTGCCTGCAGGAACGAGCTTGGCCTGCCTGCATGAACGAGCTTGGCCTGCCTGCATGAACGAGCTTGGCCTGCCTGCATGAACGAGCTTGGCCTGCCTGCATGAACGAGCTTGGCCTGCCTGCATGAACGAGCTTGGCCTGCCTGCATGAACGAGCTTGGCCTGCCTGCATGAACGAGCTTGGCCTGCCTGCAGGAACGAGCTTGGCCTGCCTGCATGAACGAGCTTGGCCTGCCTGCATGAACGAGCTTGGCCTGCCTGCATGAACGAGCTTGGCTTGCCTGCATGAACGAGCTTGGCCTGCCTGCATGAACGAGCTTGGCCTGCCTGCAGGAACGAGCTTGGCCTGCCTGCATGAACGAGCTTGGCCTGCCTGCATGAACGAGCTTGGCCTGCCTGCATGAACGAGCTTGGCCTGCCTGCAGGAACGAGCTTGGCCTGCCTGCATGAACGAGCTTGGCCTGCCTGCATGAACGAGCTTGGCCTGCCTCTCAGGAACGAGCTTGGCCTGCCTGCATGAACGAGCTTGGCCTGCCTGCAGGAACGAGCTTGGCCTGCCTCTCAGGAACGAAGGATCGATATGCTGACTGGTGGTGACGTCCTTGTGATTGTCATGTGTCTCTCTCCCTCCCTTTATGTTTTTCACCTACCACCCTCGCTTCACCTGTTTTTCCCCTCCTCACCTCTCGCGTGCCCTTCACCTATCAATCCTCTTCCAACCAGTCTTTCACCTGTCTCCCTTCACCACCCACCAGATCTCTCACCCGTTCCTCTCACCTGTGACCAGTTACTTTGTCTCTCTCTCTACCCCCTCACCTGTCTTCACTTTCGTGATTTGCATTATCCTCTTCCCCACATCACGGCTATTCTTGGCACTCTGAGCACCTAATTATCCATCCCCCTTCTTGAGATACACTCACCCTAGGCACTCACCTGCTATAGTTGTTCTCGCTGTCTTCCTCTTAAATCTACGACGTTACATCCATCCCGAATAAAACCTCTCCAGCTCTCCCCACATCTTCTGTCATGAGTACAAATTAGTATCGTAAAGGGACCTGATTACAAGAACCAACGGTCTGTGAGAAGGTCGGTGAAATATCTTTGGTGCCTATTCAAGATCAAGGACTACACCTGGGAGTACTGAAGCACCTATTGGTGGTAGGAGCAGTGAAGCTCCAGAAATGTAGATATGGGAACAGAAACTGTATTTAAGAAGATCCTGAAATGAGAATAAATGAGATGATGCTCTGAGGACGACACTATTGAAGATCACCTCTTCCTCTCTGGAGATGTAATGTCCGCCAGACAGAAAACAGCAGTAATATCGTGATACAAAGAATGAGACACTTGTGTAACATTTGGGAATCATTACTGAAGAAACGTTTCGTCAGCCAGTGTTTTTTTCAGTCCATTACAGAGAAGAAAGGTGGAAGATGAGGAGCAGCTTGAGGTAATCAATCCCTCAGCCTGGAGTCCATGTGTTCACATCGATTCCAGGCTGAGGGATTGATTACCTCAGACTCCTCCTCATCCTCCATCGTTTTCTCTGTATTCGACTGAAAAAAACACTGGCTGGCGAAGCCTTTAGTTAGTAAAGATTCCCCAATGCTGCACAAGTGTCTGATTCTTCAACAATAATTTTCTAATAAAGGGACAGATGAGATGCCTTGAACTATATAACATGATACCTCCTAAGTATACCTTCATATGATATAAAATATCTCCTGCTTAGAGGTCTCTGGATATTTCACCAACTTCGTTTTAAAGTCTATCGAAAACCTACCAATCAACACCATCTTCTCCACTTCTACTCTCACCACGACACCACAACCAAACGTGGTGTAATTATAGTCCTTTTCCTGCGTGCATTCAGAATCTGCAGCAGTGAGTTCCTTGAGGAAGAATGCTCTCTAACTGAACAAGTGTTTTCTAAACACTTGTCACTTCAGTAGAGACTGCAGACGACGGGCATATAACATTTTTGACACCCCCAGAGAAGACATTGCCGATAGGAGATACATAGTCCTCCCCACCAACTCCATTGTCAAACACGTTTCCAACATCTTTTCCAATACCTCATTCCAAGTATCTAGCTCCACATCTACCACCATCAAGGACATGACCAGTAATAGATAGGACAAGGTTCAATCCTCTGCAGGATTTCAGAACACCAGTACGCAGGGAGATCGGACGATCCAAAGAATGCCTGTTTTCAACACCGAAACTTCAACAATCATTTAATCAACTACAGAAATGCGCAACTTACTGCCTGTGATGAAAACACTCGGTGCCGCAGAATCTTCGAATCATCACTTATCTGTATATCTAACAATTTCAACCAGAACAACGACTTCTGTAACATAACTAAACCCCTCGCCAAGAAACTTCTTCATCGTTATCCCACATAATTACATACACACCCATCCGTCCCGTGGAGATCAGTCTCAGATTAAACCTACCCAGCATTTTCCACCTGACTCTCCACCCTATAAATACCTATGTACTATTCACTCAGGTAGATCTATTTGTGACTTGATAAAGCCCCATTGTGTGGGCGAAACGTTGTCAATAAAGGATCACATTATACTGCATTTGTGTTTATTTTATACCATTTATCTCCACACTTCGATCATGTCTCCCCTCATTCTTCGTTGTACAAGTGAATGTAATTTAAGGGACTTCAATCTTTCTTCATACGGAATATTTATAATGCTATGTATTAATTTTGTCATTCTTCGCTTTATGTTTCTAATGAATTTATAGCCATCCTGTAATATGGAGACCAGAACTGAGCTGCATAGTCTAGGCGAGACCTTACTAATGATATTTAAAGCCGCAGTAAAGCCGCTGGACTTCAGTTTCTTACACTTCTTGATAAAAATCCTAGTAATCTGTTTGCTTCATTATGTACACTTAGGGATTATTACTGTTAAATTTAAATAATAAAACGCTAAACTATACATCAAAGTTTGTATAGTAAAGTAGTTGCTGACAAAATAAAAAAGGGATCTTAAGTCAAAGTCAGGGCCGTCTGCAAGAAGAGAAGATAAGGTAAGAATGGTAGGGCGGCGTCGGAGGTAAATCCTGCGAGCTCGCTGGTAAACCAGACAGTCCACAAGAAAGTGAAGAACCGAAGTAGAGACCCGACAAAACTTGGAGAGAGAAATAGGGTGTCGTTCCATGAGATACCCATGGGTAAGGCAGTTATGGCCGATGCGGAGACGGGAGAGCGCAGTCTCCGGAGTATGGCAACAGTGGTATGAAGATGGCCACAAATCTAAAAGCAGTTTAATAGAGTGCAATTTGTTATGGTGCATGTCCGACCACTGTTGATACCAGCGGCTGCAAAGACAGGCAGAGATGACTGTAAAATAATCCCTGAATGGAATACCTCTATGGGAAACCGGAAGGTAATGTACCACTGACCTCGCAGCAGCATCCGCCTGTTCATTGCCCTGCACATCAACGTGTGCAGGGACTCAACAGAAAGCGTCTTTGTTTTTTCTAGACACACAGTGCAAAGTTGAATACAAAGGGCCAATGGATGAGGGGACTCAAATTGTTTAATGGTCTGTAGAGCACAGAAGGAATCTGAAATGATCACAAATGCTGAAGGAGACATATATGTAATACGGAGAAGCGCTATGAGGATGGCATACAACTCGGCTGTAAAAATAGCGGAGTCTAACAAATGATCCCGGGCAACATCGTCAGGCAACACCCCGCGAACCGAACACCGTCAGAAGATTGAGAACCATCTGTATAAGCAGCAACGGCAAGCGCATGTGAGCGGAAGTGATCAAGAAAAAGAGAGTGAGAAGCAACCATGGGTAGGAGAGCTTTGGCTCATGGCAGTAGGGAAGCACACACGAACCGTCGGAACCTCTCAAGGGGAAGGGAAAAGGCAGACACTACATGAACATACAATGGAGGGAACTGGAGAGAAGACTGGAGTGAAAACAAATAGAAAACGGTCGGAGTAAGCAGGGGCACCGAACAAATAATGAGCTTCTACTAACGTCTGAGACTAACCTATACGTACAAAGTAACGAAGGCAATGAGCATCACGACGATAGGCTAAGGAAGGAACATTCACCAAGGGATGAACAAAAGGCAAGAAGGCATAAACATAGACCCTGACAATGAAGGGGATCTAACTTAGAAAGAGTTGTAGAAGCCGCAGAATAGACTTGGTCACCATAATCAAACTAGGACAAGACTAGGGTGGAATGCAAACGGAGGAGAGTTCGGCGATCTGTTCCCCGTGAATGATGGGCAAGAATTTTAAGGAGATTCAGCCGACTATGGCAAGCTGCGTTCAAAGAGGAAATGTGAGGTTTCCATGTCAACCAGCAATCGAACAGAACGCCAATAAACTTGATCGTATCACATTCTGGAATACATGAGCCGTGTAAATACAATGGCTTATCTGGGACAAGAGGACGTCTAGAGTAGGTAATGAAATGGGTTTTCGCACAAGAAAATTTAAATCCAAGAGATGTGGCCCTATGGGAAACACTGTCAATCGTATTCTGAAGGAAGGCCGCTACCAGGCGACAGAGCCTGCATAAGCTATAGCGAAGTCATCCACATAAAGTGACGACAAAATATGTGATGGAAGAACGGAATGTAGATCATTTATAGCCAAGAGAAAACGGTAGTTCTAAGAACACAACCTTGTGCGACATCCTCGGCCTGAACAAAGTCTGAAGAAAGCGTGGTAGATTACCACGGAGGCCTAAGGAGTGGGCCTGGGCTAAGATGTTGTACCTCCAGGTGGTGTCATATGCCTTCTCGAGATCAAAAAAGACTGCTAGGACGGAGTGTTTATTAGCAAAGGCATTTCGCACATATGTATCTAAGTGGAGCAAGGGGTCCAGAGCAGAGCGGCCCTTGCGAAAGCCACACTGGCGAGAAGAAAGACTACAAAGACTATTGAGAGTCTCCAAATACCATATCAAAACTCTATTCACCAATCGTTCCATCACCTTGCAGACTACACTGGTCAGAGCAAGGGGACGATAGTGAGAGGTATCAAGCCCCGGTGCCTGGCTTGCGTAACCCTAGTACAATGACAGATTTCCATTGTCGAGGGAGAACCCCTTGCGTCCAAACAAGATTGAAAAGATGCAAAAGGACTGTAAGGGCTGTAGAATGCAAATGCTGTATCATACGGGTTTGGATATCATCGGGCCCAGCTGCCGATGACCGGCAAGCGGAAAGCGTGAACTCTAGCTATAAAAGAGGAGAAGGTATGTTGTATGGTTCCATCCCATTAGAAGAGAAATCCAAGGGCGATTGTTCTCTGGCAGACTTGGAAGCGAGAAACGAGGGACAGAGGTGAAGCCCGTGAGAGACAGGGACAACATAGTTCCCGATTTCTATGGCAACCTCAAGAGGTTCCGCAACACTAACACCTGCAACCCACAAAACGGGAGCTGGGTCCGGAGTGTACTTACCACACAACTTCCGTACCTTCTTCTAAACCGCACACATAGGGAAAGTCGAGGAACAGTAGAAACGTAGTCTTGCCAACAAGTGCGTTTAGCGTCGTGTATGACGCGGCGAGTGACTGCCCTTGCCCGCTTGAAATCTAAATGACGATCTTCGCTCCAATTATATCGATAACGGCCCCACGCAGTACGTTGCAAACGTACTGCAAGGGCACACGCAGGAAACCACCAAGGCACGCATGTCTGAGAATGCCTGCCTGAAGTTTGAGAAAAAGAACGTGATGCTGCAGTCAAAACTAAGGTCGAAAACTGGTGCACCAGCTCATCAATAGAGGACGAAAGGAGGTCCTCACCAAAGGTGGTAAGATGAGAGTATAAGTCCCAGTTTGCTCGTGCAAATTGCCAACGAGGGCTACGAGGCGGTCGGGAATACGTAGTAAAAGTATTTACTGTCGTGTAAATCCGGATGAACAGACCAAGTGTAATCAAGGCAATTGACGAGGAACAGATAGAAACATCACTCTTTGTAGACATTTCGCCAACCAGTGACTTCATCAATATAACACAAGGATACAATGTGAAGAAATATATACAAAACATGAAGTATTCAGTTCCTCAGCCTTGGAGTTGGTGTAGAGCGCCGTAGTCATGGAACATTGTTACGGGCAGGCGGGAATTCCCAGTGGAAGTACGTTACATCCAAGGAATGGGCCAGTAGAAAGCAGAGTTGTGTAGATGTCCCCTGTACCAAGATTCCATCAACTCCAACATCATGTCCTTGTATTGTATTGATAAAGCCACTGGTTGGCGAAACGTCTAAAACTGAAGATATCTAGATGCTGCACATGTGTCTAATTCCTCATCCTGTCGGTATTGTTTATCATTTATATAGCTATACTTCTTGATACAAATCAAAGTAATCTGTTAGTCTTATTGCGTACACTTAGACACTGTTGTCTTGGCTTCAGATTTCTGGTTACCATGACTTTCTGTATTATTAAGCTCTACATCACCTAGTTAATAACCGAGGGTTATTTTCATTTACATAGACTAAGACTTTACACTCGTCCACACTCAACTGCATCTTCCACTTTTCAGACCATGACATTAATTTGTTTAAATCCTACTGACGTTCATTGTTGTCCTCATCATAATCTATTATTCGACCTATTCTTGTATCATCACCGAATTTACTTATGTCACTCGTTATTCCTTCAGTAACGTCATTAACGTAAATTATGAACAGCAATGGACCCAAAACTGATTCTTTTGGTACGTCATATATATTCGGTCCCCATTCAGACCTGACCCCATTAATGCAAACTCATTACTTCTTTCCTATTGGTCAGCCATGCCTCGACCCATGTTAGAACTTTACCTTCTATACCATGATCTGTCACTTTTCTTAATAGTCTTTTGTGAGGTACTCTATCGAAGTCTTTACTGAAATCCATGGTGAGACTCATTAATCAAATTATACTCATTCAGGTGGCTTCTAATAATATCATCAATAACTGATTCTATTAATTTGCCTGCTATTGACGTCAGGCTTATTGGATGGTAATTAAATGGTAATGACATTATCCCATGATTTAAATATAAGAACTACCTTAGCCATTTTGTACATCTCCAGCACAACACCGGTTTGGAAAGATGCATTAAACACGCTCTTTAGAGGATGACCAAGTTCCCATTTGCACGCTTTGAGTACTCTTGTAAATAATCGGGGCCCGGAGACTTACTTTGCTTGGTTTATTTGTTTGATAACTATGTCCTTCGTGATAGTAATATTACTTAACTTGCTTTCTTCAGGACCTGAATAATTATTGCTGTGATATCATTTATGTCCTCTTGCTTGAAGACCAACGAGAAATAACCATTAAAAAGAGAACATTTCCCAGTTCTTAGTGGTCCTATTTTTTTTCCTAATCTTTGCTCTTGAAAGAACCCTATAGGAGTTGGCTTTGATTCTCTAGCTACTTTAATTTCATAGTCTCGTTTGACCTTCCTAATCCCTCTCCCCTTTTATTTTTTGCCTCATACAATGAACGTATTGTCAATGAGGTTAACCTCTCTTTTGATGCGCCTATATATTCATCTCTTCTCTCCTAATAGATGCTTCAGTCTATCATTCATCCATTTGGAATAATTGCGATATACTTGAAACACAAACACAAACACACACACACACACACACACACACTCACACACACACACACACACACACACACACACACACACACACACACACACACACACACACACACACACACACACACACCTCCCACTGACCTCTCCTCCAAGCGAAAATAGATATGCAAATATGAAAAGTCTTTTACAAAACACAGAAGAATTTACAGTACTGAAGATTATCTCAAACTACAATATATTAATCTTGTCAGCATTGACTGTACAGTGTAGCCAGCCGGATGCTGCTGCTGAAAATGATGATGGTGATGGTGATAATGATGATGATAATATTAATAGTCATGGTTATGCTGCAGCTGCATCTGCTGCTTCTGCTGTTGCTGCAGTTGGTAGTCTTTCTGGTAATGATGATAATGATGATCATGCTGTTGCTCCTGATATTCTCGTTGCTGATGCTGCTGGTGAGAATTTTCGTGGCCGTCGTGGCTGTGGTACTTTTCTTGAT
This sequence comes from Cherax quadricarinatus, assembly GCF_038502225.1. Classification (NCBI taxonomy): domain Eukaryota; kingdom Metazoa; phylum Arthropoda; class Malacostraca; order Decapoda; family Parastacidae; genus Cherax; species Cherax quadricarinatus. The sequence goes on from NC_091329.1 coordinate 27,334,712, forward strand.
AGTAGTGGTGATAGTGTTGCTGTTGGTGATAGTGCTGGTTGGTGGTGGTGGTGCTGCTGACTGGTGGTGGTGCTGACTGGTGGTGGTGCTGTTGGTGATCACGTCTCTGACTTACACTGGTGCTCGTATGAATATCTGTGGTGTGGGTAGTTGTTTCCACCAGGATGAGTCACGCACTCTTTCTGTGGCAAGACAACAGGGCTTCTGTTAGGACAGATAAATATGGCTTCCCAAAATGCGGTGGACTCAGAGAGTCTGGCTTGCAAATGGGATAATGAGGCAACTACGATACACAACTAGAGAATACTGAGTTAGCTAGAAGATACTGAGTTAGCTAGGAGATACTGAGTTAGCTAGGAGATACTGAGTTAGCTAGGAGATACTGAGTTAGCTAATTGTTAATGAACATGAAAGATGTGAAACTAAGTTAATCATATTTGTTGGAAATTAGTGATATCCAAACACCTGCTGCACCTCTTCTCTAACTGCAGTATACGAGTCTTCATCCTTATGGCTCTTGTTTTAGGTAGATCAGGGTTAAGAAGTCGAACACCTATCAAAACTAAAGGAATGAACATCAGCCAGGTCTAAAGGACCTGATTAAGCTTTTTTCTATCAAAGCTAAGAGACTGGCTATGGTGTAAAACACTTACCAAAACTAAACCACTGATCCCCTTCTATCAGGGCTTACTGAACACACCTTTCATCGACGCTAAGAGACTGAACAGTTTTAATCAAGGCTAATGGACTAAACACCCTAAAATTCTCTCTCTACTTCCTCCATTCTCCAGTATAGTAATTACTTAAGCATCAGCTTAAAAACAAGCCTGCCGCACAGGAGATAAGTGTTATCACTGAAGATACCTGCAGCAGGTACTGCACATGTCTCATCCATCAAAGTGTCGCTACGTTATCGTTTATCATTAATTAATAAAACTTGTTTACCACACGCATGAAGAAACAACACAGGAGATAACTAGTAATGAACAGAAAAGTTTAAAACGGAGAGGCTTTAAGAAATACGTAAATAATGAAAGAAAACAAAGATTGTTTATTTAGAGGAGGTGCAAAAAAATGACCACACGTAATAAATTCGGAAAAAAATATGAATAGGGAGAATAAAAAAAATGTAACAGAAGACAAGACAGGAGAAATATACGACAATGGAGAGAATAAGAAAAAACGTAGTATATATGTAAGAATGAAAACTAAAAATAATGACGAAGCAGAAAATGCGTAGATAAACAAACAATTTTTTAAATCTTAAGATTTTATCAGTAAAATAAGAAATGTTTTAAGCGAAAAAAAAGTTTATTCATTTTCTTGCATATAGTGAAAAAAATTTAAAGAGGGAAAGACACAAGTTGCAGAACCGTCATTTATTCGCACACGTTTAACTCTGTGTAAAGTTAAACATTTCTCCTGCAGAGAGCAAAACGATGTCACAATACATCGAACACGTCTCTCTTTTTCACTACTGTCGACAGTAGCCACTGTGACTTCAATACAATTTCGATACGATAGATAAAGGAAGAACAGTGTGGAAAATATATGCAAGCCAGAATGTGTATAACAAAGCTGGATATACCTGGAGAGGGTTTCGGGGGTCAACGCCCCCGCGGCTAGGTCTGAGACCAGCATACATAAATTCCCAACTTAGCTATTAACATATTTATTATATATAAACAACAATGTCGTGTATATAAACATCACTATAGTAAGTTATTTAGTGTTTATTCTATATTTCACAGGATGTTTATAATGTAATAAATGATTTAATAAGCACTAGCTAACTGTATCTCAGGGGGAATGAAAAGGAGAGAGAGAGAGAGAGAGAGAGAGCAACCGTAGAGGTGTAACACGACTCGCTCACTACCACCTTCAACCGAGTTCTCCAGAAAAAAAATATCTTGCGTCGTATATTAACATCGTGAAGCTTCACCAAGGTATCACTTGGTTCTTAATCTGAGGAACTGGACCTCTTGTCTCCTTCCTGGGATCGAATCTGCATACCCTCCTCCCTTCCCACCTTTCTACATTCGGTCTTCTTACTGGAGGATTTTTTCCCTCTGTGAATTTCAGGTTCCAAGCAGAGAAAAAAAGGGATCGTATACATTACAGTCGTGAGCCTCGGTGTAGTTTGCCGTGGAAACTGGATTATCTGGGAAAGTGCTGAACTGCCATCAGGGACCCCGGTGGGTAGCCTGGCGTGTCCTTGAATTACGAAAGTATTCCTGATGGCTGCTTTTCAACTTATGGAGGTGATAGCCGAAGGGGTACAGCTGTGCCTGGCTTGGAGGAGCCATCCTGGTGTACCGGGGATCTTGCATTACGCTATCTGCTGCTTCCTTCACTTCAGACATTTCTGAGGTCGTTACAGCTTTTTGTGAGATAAAACCTACGATGGACGTGGACCCGCTGGCCCCCACTTATTTTCTTATTCTCACCCTTTACAACCCCCTGCTTCTGCCTACATATTTCTTCTATAATTACCCACAAATGACGTATTTCTAATTTACCACTACAGTTATACACTAACTTTGCTAGTCACCCTGGCCCACCTCCACATCCTGATTTTTTAATGTCTTTTTCTTACTGTTCACTAATAATGGCCTTATTGCAATCTTATATCAGAGGATACAGTGAAGCAACATTTGGATCTCGGGTAGACCTCCAAATGTCCTTTGCCCACTTTTTTCTTGTATCTGTTCAACGAAATATACATTACATTCCGTTGCTAAAATTCCTAACTCGAAGAATGAAGTGCTGTGATAGGTAGACAAAGTTATCCTTGTAATATACATAAATTAACATTTGACTGCCAAAAGCTTCCAACCTCGGTATATATAACGGGCGAGCGTTGGCAGGTAGGGGAATTAATCCCCTCACCACAAAAATGCAGAAATTCGAGGCCCTTTGGTCACCCAGCTAAATATTGCAGATCAATGGCAGAATGAACACTGTGTGTTGCAGCTGACCATAACAATCCATCCTGTAGCCGACCTTCCACTTGCCTCAACTATGGAGAGTCTGACCCTACATATCCTCACCGTTGTGAGATTTTCTTAAGACAAAGAAAAGTCCGTTGTCTTAAGGAGAAGTAGGATTTCTCTTAGTGAGATTTCCACATCTTTCCTTATCCAGAGTTGTCTGACGCTCTCTAACTTCCACACCCCTCAAGGAAGGTTCCTTGATGTTGGTGAGGGGCTCTTGATTTAGGGAATTGGATCTGTGCTCCAGTTCCCCGAATTAAGCCTGAATGCCTTCCACATCCCCCCCCAGGCGCTGTATAATCCTCCGGGTTTAGCGCTTCCCCCTTGATTATAATAATAATCTAACTTCCACAATCATCTCTGTGTCCACCTGTTATGCAGTTATTGCCTCTGATGTTCCTACTTCATAGTTTATTACCGTCTTTTGTCATCTCCTCACTCGCATGTTTCTCCACTGTACAACCTACCATGACTAAATCTTCGTTTTCTACTCTTACATCGCGTAAGTCCAAAACATTCCCGAAGTACAATATTCCTTCAGCCACTATATCGCATACCGCTCTCTCATACTTTACTTTTCCGACCTCTGAGTCTAGATCCTTCATAATACTTCAGTTACAGTTGTGGAAGTTCATCCACCGCCACTTAGTCGTTTCCTCTCCTGTCTCCACTCAAGTTTCTCCCTACCAGGATATCTCTCACCTCTCTTTGTCCTCGCCTCCTTTGGCAACTACCGATGTATCTCGACTGTTTATGCCACATCTTCCACCTCTTCAATCATACTTCCTGCAGCTTCCTTGTCAGCTGCAATAACTGAATCAAACTCAGCGTTTATTGTGGAAACAAAACGGATCATGGACACTGATACACCTCCCTAAACTTCACATTCTCACGTTCTACAATAGTTTCTAGCTAATTTACCACTACCCCCGACATCGACTTTACAGACTTTCCCAGTCCACAGACAACTCTTATATCCCGTTACTGGTATTCTTCTATTCTCAACTTACGGCTTTCTTATGGCAGAATATTAGAGGACTCAGGGGTAATCGAGAGGAACTTCAGGTGTTGCTGTTTCACTTCTGTGTTTACAAAAGCTAAAATTGCGCTCCACTGTTGACCGGCCAATCTCAGGTTTTACTTTAGTGTGATTACAAAGTCCTTTCACAAATGAGTCTTTTAATATAAGTGCGCTTCCTGTGCGCGCTAATGTACCTCATTTTCAGTTTAATGTTTGTACTTCGTTACATTACACTGCGGCTCGCCTCTACTTTAATGACTGGTATACAGTCTGCTCTTTGTAACTCTCCTTGACACCATCTGCTTGGGACTGATAGCGTTACAATAGAACCAGAGAAGCAAAACGGACTAGTTGACGAGATAGTTTCTGCTGTCTCTTCCACTGCTTCTATGAGAGCAGTTTGGAAAAAAATGTACGTAAGTTGAGTGGCAAGTATTCTTCAGACTCAACTCCCTTTCCAACGCTGGAGTCAGCCTCGCAGACCCTGCTGAGGTTGCCACAGAAATTAAACATCTTGTCTGTATATCTCGAGGGACAGATCTGTTACCCTTATTTTTTTTCCAAAACTGCCCGAGAGTTAAGCTAATACCTTTAGAATTTATCTCTAGCATAGAGGGATCTTGTAATTGCCTTTCATGGTTCGCGAACTCGTATCAACACTTTCCACCTGTCGACCGCCTGCAGCTGGGCCTGATGGAGCTCATATTTGTATTATTTAACATTGACGTCCTACGGGGCTCGGCATCCACCTACGTCTCTTCATCTTGTTTGGTCTCAAGGGGTTCATCCTGTCCAATGGAAAACCGCTATTCTACTTTCTCATTAAGCCGGGAACTTCGGGCTATGATGCCTCTCACTATAGACACATTGCTCTTACTAGTGTTATTTGCAGGTTGTTGGAACGTCTCGTAAACAAACGTTTGGTGTGTTATTTGGAGATGCATAATTGTCTCTCTCTCATCATCGGTTTGGCTTTCGTAGGGAGGCCTATCCGCTACCCATGTTAGTAATGCCTTTGCTAGTAAATACCTGGTTTCTGCAGTCTTTTTTTAAGTCCGGGTTAACAATAAGTTTTCTCCAGACTTTGTCCAGGCCGAAGGTGTCTCTCAGGGTTGTGTTCTTGGCACCGCCATTATTCTGCTAGTCATCAATGACCTTGCCTCTATTTAGTTACCCTTTTATGTCGATGATTTTGCAATAACTTGTGCAGGTGATGACTATCACTAGTGGCAGCCTCTCTAGAATGCTATCGACTTTTTTCCCATTGGGCCACCTCTCATGGGTTTAAATTCTCTACTACTAGAACACATTAAATTACTTTACATTACCACGTTATATTTGTATGGTTCCTGTATTCTTGAACGATCGTCAGTTGTCCTGAAAACCTCATATAACCTTCCTGAAAGCAGCCTGTCATAGCCGGCTGAACCTCCTTGAAACCTTTGCCCATCTTTCTTTGGGAGCTGATAGATAAACTATTTCTCGTCTTCATTTCACTCAAATCTTCTCTAAATTGGACTATGACGACTGACTATATCCTGCAGTCTCCCCAACAACTCTAAACTTGATTCCATTAATCATCAGAGTTTGCATTTGCGTCTAGGTACTTTTCGTTCCTCCCCAGTTGAGAGGCTCTTTGAAGAGGTTGATGTTTCATCTTCGATCGGCGTGATGCCCATTGTCTCTGTTATTTTGTCCGTTGTTATAATCTTCATGATCTTTCTACATATAGGATGGTAACAGATGTTAGAATAAGATCTTTGTTCGATTGCCGCCCCTCTTTACTATGCCCTTTTTCTTCCCGTATTCATCCTTTCTTACCTCCCCTTAATTTTCCTCCTCTATATATCCATTTAGCATCTAACATTTTTCTTTTCCCTTGTGAAGTTCCGTCAGTTCAAGTCTTTTTCCCTACTTTCATGTGTGAAAACTCAGTTACCTACTATAGCTTCCTGCTCACTTTTTCTTGACCACTTGGTCTGCGCTGATAGTTCTAAGTCACTTATTTGACTAAGCTACCATTTTCACAGCTGAATTGCATACAGTTCTCATGGCCGTTATAAGTATTGTATCAATGCCTACCCAGAAATTTGATTCTCCTCATCCCATTGTTTTACGTATGCAACTTTGGTTAAGTTGCATTTCTAATAAACAAAGGCATTTTTTGCCGTTTCCCTGGATATGTAGACATGCGGGGCAACGAGCAAGTGGATTCCGCTGTTGGGTCAAAATTTCATGACTTTTTTCGTTTCATACAGTGATCCTCCTTTCTCAGACTATTTTGCAGTAATCTTTAAACAACTTCGCAACCGCTGGCAACAAAGGTGGTCTGAGATGGTCCTCAATAAATTGCATTTAGCCAAATCTTGTTTGTGTTTCTGGTCACCTTACCATCGTTGTCGTGTATGGGAGACTACACTCTCCCACCTGCCTATCGGAAATACGTCTCAATCACTGATATCTTAAGGAAAAACATGGCCGGCAACTTTCTGTGAGGACTGACACATATCTCATCAGTTCATCATCTCTTAACAGACTGTCTTTTCTATAAGCTGGCGCGCAAGATTAACTTCCAATGTCGACACGACCCTAACACATTAACTCTATCTGGCCTCGCTGAAAGTTCCATCTTGGACACAGACTTCCTCTTTGACTTTTTATCAGCAACTAACTTATTACACTAACTTTGATTAGATTTTTCATTTTAACACTCTCCACTACCCTTACTGACTCTACCTCTGGCACACTCCTAACTCTCACTGGTCTTTGATTTTCACTTATTCCTTCTTTAGCACATCCCACCTAGTTTTGATTATAATCTCTGTGACTAGTCATGTTGCAAACCTCTGCATTTCTTTCAGTTTCTTGACATATTTGATCAGATGTGGATTCCATGTGGGTAGTGAGTGAGTGTGTGTGTGTGTGTGTGTGTGTGTGTGTGTGTGTGTGTGTGTGTGTGTGTGTGTACTCACCTAATTCACCTAACTGTGGTTGCAGGAGTCGAGTCATAGCTCCTGGCCCCACCTCTTTGCTAGTTGCTACTAGGTCCACTATCTCCCTAATCTAAGAGCTTTATCATACCTCTCCTTAAAGCTATGTATCGATCCTGCCTCCATTACATCACTCTCCAGACTATTCCACTTCCTGACAACTCTATGACTGAAGAAATACTTCCTAATATCTATGTTACACATCTAAGTCTTCAACTTCCAATTGTCACCCCTTGTTCCAGCATCCCATCTCTGAAACATCCTGTCCCTACCCATCTTGTCAATTCCTCTGAGTATTTTATATGTCGTTACCATGTCTCCCATATTTCTCCTGTCCAGTAGTGCTGTCAGGTCAATTTCCATTAACCTTTCCTCGAAGGACATGCCCCTTTACTCTGGGACAAGTCTTGTTGCATACCATTGCACTTTCTCTAATTTCTGGACGTGCTTGACAAAGTGTGGGTTCCAAACTGGTGTTGCATACTCAAACTGGGCTATACAGAAGGAGCCAGTTGCTGGATCAGACTTGCAGCCAGTCCAGATCCCTTTGTAGTCCTGCCTGATCCTCATCCGGTTAAAATGACCTCATTAGATTTACATTGTCTGCAAACAGGGACACTTCTGAGTCTATTCATTCTATCGTGTCATTCACATATGCCAGAAACAGCACCGGTCGTAGGACTGACCCCTGTGGAACCCCATTAGTCACAGGCGCCCAGTCTGATACCTCGTCATGTACCATGACTCGCTGTTGCCTTCCTGTTAGGTATTCTCTGATCCATTACAGTGCATTTCCTGTTATACCTGCCTGATTCTCTATCGTCTGCAATAATCTCTTGTTTGAAACTGTATCGAAAGCCTTCTTGCAGTCCAAAAAAAAAAAAGAACGCAATTTACCCACCCCTCTCTCTCTCTTGTCTTACTTCTTTCACCTTGTTGTAAAACTCCAGCAGGTTTGTGACACAGATTTTCCCTTCCCTGAAATCGTGCTGATTGTTGTATATAAGCTCGTTCTCTCTAGGTGCTCCACCAGTCTTCTCCTGATAATCTTCTCCATGATTTTGCATAGTATGTCAATGACACTAATCTGTAACTTAACGTTGCATGACGGTCTCCTTTTTAAAAACTGGGGCAACATTTACTGTCTTCCACACCTCAGGTAGTCGCCCTGCTTCGATAGATTGTTGTTAGTGGCACACACCGTGCCTCTGCTCCCTCTCTCAGGACCCATGGAGAGATGTCTGGTCCCACCACTTTTGAGATATCTAGCTCACTTAGCACCCTCTTCACCTCCTCATCGGTTGTGTAATGTGTCCAGAACTTGTTTGTGTACTCCATCAGTCCGGCTTCCTGGAATTCTTTCTATCTGTACTGAAAATACTTCCTTTAATCTGACGTTGAGTTCTTTGCATACTTCTAAGTCGTTTCCTGTGATCTTCCCTTCTTCCTTCCTTAGCCCGAGTATCTGATCCTTGACTGTTGTTTTCCTCCTGATGTAGCTGCACAGTAGCTTTGGGTGAAACTTGGCTTTCAATGCTACATCATTTTCGCATTGCCACTAGGCCTCCCTCCTTATCTGTGCATATTCATTTCTGGCTCTTCGACTGATCACCTTATTTTTTTTGAGTCCTTTGTCTTCTATACTTTTTCCATTCTCTAGCACACTTAGTTTTGGCCTCTCTGCACCTTTGGTGATCCAACGGCTCCTTCTGGTCTTCCCATTACTCCTGTTGTCCTTGGGAACGAACCTCTCCTCTGTGTCCTTGCATTTTGTCACGAATTCCATCATTTCATTTACTGATTTTCTCACCAGTTCTCTTTACCACTGAACCTCGGGCAGGAAATTCCTCATGACTGTGTAGACCCCTCTTTTGAATTTTGGCTTCTCTTGTCCTATGCTTCTCTCTCCACTTGTAACTCTATGTATTTGAAGCTCAGAACCACATGCTCACTAGCTCCAAGGGGCCTTTCATATGTGATGTATTCAGTGTCTAAATTACTCAAGGCGGTTCATCATCTCCTCTCTCTCTGGTAGTGTCCCTAACGTGTTGATGCATGAAGTTTTCCAGTATCACCTCCATTATCTTAGCCTTTATACGTTTCTGGTCCCCCAGGTGGTTCCAGGATTTCCTGATCACTTTCCTTGTGGTTGAAATCACCCAAAACTAGTAACTTTTCCCAACCCATGTGGGTTCTTCTTGCTACCTCAGATATTATATCAACCATTGCTTGGCCTCCTGCCATTCTGTGGTGGGTTATGCTTACTACAATCACCACCTTGGGACCTCCAGTCTGGAGTGTTCCTATTATGTAATCCCTTGCTTCTCCTCTGTCCCCTTTCTCCAACCCCTCAAACCTCCACTGGTTTTTGGTGAACAGTGCAACTCCTCCACCCCTTCTATTCCCTTTATTATTCCTCAGGATTTGATATCCAGTCGGAAAGATGGCATCTGTTATCAATCCTGTGAGCTTGGTTTCCGTGAGTGGTATGATGTTTACTGTTGCCTCTGTGATTCACACTTATTCGTTATTTCATCTGCACTGGTGTACCATTCCATCAGCTTTTTTCAAACACTGTATTCTGGGGGCTGGGGGGGGGTTGTGGAAGCTGGGGGAGTGGGAGACCTGGCAGTGTTATAGGAGTCTACTGTGTTAGGTGGGGTGGGGACTGAGTGTGGAGGCAGGTTTGTTTTAGGATAGTATGTTTGGTTGCTGGGATCTGTGAGTGGTTCTGTGGGTGGTTGCACATGTTATTCCTCCCGGCTATGGTTGTCCTCTCCTGACTCTAGCCTTGTCTCTCTTTCTTGCCCTTTTCATCTTTGTATCCTTTCAGTTTTTGTCGTTTTGTTCTTTCTGTTGCCATCTAGGTACACCCTCTGGCATTTTGTTTGCTTTAGCCGTGGTTTCTGCTGCAGGATCCTGTTCCTCACCATTTCTGTCTTGAAAATCAATTTGACTGGCTGGTTTCTTTCCCTCGAGTATGTGTGTTTGCATTCATCTATTTGTACTCACCTATTTGTGGTTACAGAGGTCGAGTCACAGTTCCTTGCCCTACTTCTTTACTATCACCACTCGAAGTGTATGTGCGTAAGTTTTCGCTTACATGTGGTTGCAGGGTCCGGTCACAGCTCCAGGCCCCGGCTCTTTGCTAGTCGCTACTAGGTTCTCTCTCTCTCTCTCTCTCCCCGTCCCAAGAGCCTTATCGTAACTCTTCCTAAAGCTATGTACGGATCCTGCCTCTGCTATTTCACTCTCCAGATTGTTCCACTTCTTGAGAGCAACTCTAAAGCTGGAGAAATACTACCTAATATCTTTATGATTCATCTGAGTTTTCAGCTTATGTATTCTCGTCCCATTTCTGAAACATTCTGGCCATGGTCACCTTGTCAATTCCCCTCAGTATTTTATACGTGGTTATCATGGCTTCCCGTTCCTCAAATCCTCCTGTCATCCAGTGTCATCAGGTTAAGTTCCCTTAACCTCTCCTCGTAGGACATGCCCCTCAGCTCCGGAACTATTCTTGTTGCAAACTTTTCCACTTTCTCCAGTTTCTTGACGTGCTTGACTAAGTGTGGGTTTGACATACACGGGGAAGTGTCGTGAATCATTCCTTACTTAGGTGTCGAAACGCTATTACTAGGAATGCCAGGCGTCCATATGTTGCAGCAGTTTTGTGTGTGTGTGTGCGTGTGTGTGTGTGTGTGTGTGTGTGTGTGTGTGTGTGTGTGTGTGAGAGAGAGAGAGAGAGAAAGAGAAAGAAAGAAAGAGAGGGTCGGAGCACGTACAGGACGTCAAGAAAATTTAAGATGAGGTTTCCAACTGTTAGTTCGTTCTTGTACAGTTAAACTCTCGTTTATATTTTTTCCCTCTCTGATTGTTCTAATGTGTTTGTGAAGAAAGAATTTGTGTGAACATACATGTACATGGTAAGGCTTTCCTTTTGGAGAGGCGAGCGTAGTGTTGTAACATGTCGCTGTCACTCACCTGGGAGAGTTGCAGGCAGGCTGGCAGACACCAAGTCGAGCAGACAGGCCACTATGTCCAGGGAATCTTCTTGATGTAGTCAGCGCTGACGTAGATCCGCAGGTCAAGCAGGTCGTAAAGAAGTTCCTCCATCTGACCCGCTAGTGGGGTGCCTGTATGTTACGAGGAGAAAAGTTAGTGTAGGGCCAAGGAGAAACACACACACACATACACACACACACGTACGTGTGTGTGTGTATGTGTGTGTGTGTAACAACTCTCTGGCTGCAGTATTTCTTCAGCCAGAGTTGTTAGGAAGTGGAATAGTCTGGCAAGTGATATAGTAGAGGCAGGATCCATACATAGTTTTAAGACGAGGTATGATAAAACTCGTGGAGCAGGGAGAGGGAGGGCCCAGTAGCGGTCAGTGAAGAGGCGGGGCCAGGAGCTGAGTCTCGACCCCTGCAACCACAATTAGGCAAGAACACACACACAACACACATACACACACTTTCACTCACTCTCTCTCTCTCTCTCTCTCTCTCTCTCTCTCTCTCTCTCTCTCTCTCTCTCTCTCTCTCATACGCACATGCCAATAATAAATATTTACAAACGCTACACAGCTACACCAGAAAAATGAGAAATAGTCCAGATAACAAAATTGAAAAAGGAAGGAGAAGAACTCATGAAAAACGAGAAGAAAGTATTTCAAAAGTTCACTAAACGATTTTTATATAGGTATTTTAAGCAGATAAACAGCAGTTGAAAGTCTAGGAGAAAAGATAAATTAAGTCCTGGACAACATAAAAGAACAATAAGGTACAATACCGAGACTGGAAAAATACAAAACTGTGTAAGTTGTATCATATACTCGTAGAAATAAGGATTATCATTATTATTATTATTATTATTATTATTATTATTATTATTATTATTATTATTATTATTATACGGAAGAGACACCTTGGATTACATGTGTGTGCAGTGGCAGTGCTCCATACACCTGGTTAACATCTACAATAAGTCAATGTATTTAGGGTAATTTGCCAAAAATCTGGAAGACAGCAAATGAAGTTTAAATATTTAAGAGGGAGACAGAAAGGAAGCATTAAAGTGTAGCCCCGTATCACTGACCTCCATACCTGTGACGAGATTCGAGAGCCTTTCTACTCCCGGAGCCCGGCCATGGGCCAGGCTCAACCAGGCTGTTGCTGCTGGTGACCCACAGGCCTACATATCCATCGCAGCTTGCTTGATCTGGCACCTGGTGAAGATACTTGCCAGTTTCCTTTAGAAGACTTCTACACTTTATCCGGCAGTGAATAATCTGGGGTCACAGATGTTGATACAGTGTTCCCTTACTGTGTCCACCGCACCCATGCTTTTCACTGGGCTTATTTTTCACTTTCATATCTCACGCTTAAGTATGTTGTTATAGCAGTGAACAGATTTGGGACTAGACCCTCAAGTACTTTCCAGGTACATATTATCATGTCTCTGCTCCACTGAGCGTATATTTAAGACTTTAAGACGTTCCCAGTATTTTAAATGTTATACTGTTTCTATGCAGACCGTAAACGATGTATGCATTTGTTCCAGCTCTGATTTTCTCCTGCTTTGGACGGGGCCGTCATAAACAATTACGAGCACAAGTTTAGAATTGTATTTCAGTAATATACAATACCGACAAGATAAAAAATAAAACACGTGTACAACATCTGTGTGACTATAGAAATATATACATAAGACAGTGGAAGAGAACTTTCAAGAGTGGACAGACACATACAGACTTCTCAAGAGGTTAGTTAAAGACACAGATGAGAAACAGGAATGTCAGGAAGAATGATTTCAGCCTCAGGGTGATCTGGAAAAGGAATGACCTGATGACAGATTAGTGGAGGCAGGTTTCATGCTCAGTTTTTAGAATTAATATGAGATGGTCCGCGTGGCAAAGGAAAAACAAGTGAGGAAAGAGGCAAACTAAGAGGCAGGACCAGGAGGTGACACTCCTTCCCTACACCCATAAACAAGTGAGCGCACACAGATACAGAAGACCCACAAATGACTATCTCCGGGAGAGGAGCAAAGCTGCTCATAGGAAAATGCCATAAACGAATCAAATGATAACACTGATGGAAGAATGGGGAGCACTCAAGAACTGGCAGAAGTTAGCAACGAATAAAACAGAATATTTCATAGTATTGTTGCGAATGAGTAGAGAGGGAGAAGAGATGATAAGCCAAATAAAATAACTAAATAACTAAATAACTAATGAGAAAGTGTAGGGGCTCCTCATGTACCATGGAGCCCCAAATTTAATAATACAAAAAATATTAAGAGAAAGGACCGAAATAATTTGCAAGGAACTCGTACTGATCCTTAAGAACAGAGGGAGAACCAGATGACTGGGAGATAACAAATGTAATACCAATACTAAGGCAGCACATTATTATTATAATCAAGGGGGAAGCGCTAAACCCGGAGGATTATACAGCGCCTGGGGGGGGGATATGTGGAAGGCATTCAGGCTTAATTCGGGGAACTGGAGCACAGATCCAATTCCCTAAATCAAGAGCCCCTCACCAACATCAAGGAACCTTCCTTGAGGGGTAAGGCAGCACAAACCTATCGACCAGAGTGCGTAACATGCGAATTTCATGATATAATGAAAAAAAAAAATTCTTAGGATTACTAACTCGGAAGGTTAGTAAGCCACGATAACCTAATACAGTCAGAATGTTATTCAGGACTGACTGACTGGAGTCCTGTAATCCTCTTCCCAAATCGACTAACACCCGGGTACCTACGTACTGCTAGGTGAAGAGAGGCAGCAAGTTTAAGGAAATGTTTACATTCATACCAAGGGAATCGAACCCCGGTCGACTGGTACAGTAACTGAGGTGCCGACCACCAGAGCTACAAAACACCAGATGAACATGTAAACGGAAATATATTCTTCATAGACCGTCAAGTATGAAGGGGAAAAAAAAGAAGATCCTACCTTACTAATCTCACAGAAAGATGTGACGGATTAACATACAAGGTTACTTAGCATATTCATGAAGGAAAATTAAGTGAAAGTTATCATCTCCAGCATCAACCAAGCTAAGATAATGAGATACAGGAAGGACGACTAAAATATCATCCAGATCAATGGTCCTCATCATATTTTGGGTAGCGTCCCTTATCGCTGCTGGTCCTCATCTCCATGACCCCCCCCTCCCCCCTCCATGCCCTCAAACAAAATTTTCAACGCAAAAATAAAAAAGAATCTTGTTTATTTAAATAAAGAAACTGAATTTATTATTTTATTATTTTAAACCATTCAGAAGTCTATAAGGAGAAAATGGCCAATACAGAAAATATTCCATGTTTTTTCTCCCTGGGTTCGCTCTTCTTCGGAAAAATACTCACGCTCTCCCCCCAGACCTAGGGGAGCGCCGTCCCCCCCGGTTAACCGCTGATCTGGGTGTTGCTGGAGAGTTAAAACATACAACAGCAATTAAGGAAAAAGACCTTGAAACAACCACTACCACAAATCTGTCTCCTGGAACACACGTAGACACAACAATATTAGCGATGTAGGCTAATTTTCTCAGTACACGCTCTAATACACACATTCAAATCTTACTTTAGCATGTACCGTCGTTGTGATGTTCTTGCCTTCAAAAACACAACTTAAATCTTGGAAGTTTGGAAATCAGAGCATCAAGACTGGTAACTGAGGGAACTGAGCCACGAAGAAAGAATATGAGAACTTTCCTTCTTGTTATTCTAGGAGCAACGGACCTGATGCAGCAGTTTCCGACTCCTAGAGGTGTTTTGTAGTGTGCTGCAGCAGTTGCTGTCACAAGTGTCTTGGAGTGTGCTACAACAGTTACTGTCACAAGTGTCTTGTAGTGTGCTACAACAGTTACTGTCACAAGTGTCTTGTAGTGTGCTGCAGCAGTTGCTGTCACAAGTGTCTTGTAGTGTGCTGCAGCAGTTACTGTCACAAGTGTCTTGTAGTGTGCTACAACAGTTACTGTCACAAGTGTCTTGTAGTGTGCTACAACAGTTACTGTCACAAGTGTTGTGTAGTGTGCTACAACAGTTACTGTCACAAGTGTCTTGTGTGCTACGACAATCACTGTCACAAGTGTTGTGTAGTGTGCTGCAACACTGTCACAAGTGTTGTGTAGTGTGCTACAACACTGTCACAAGTGTTGTGTAGTGTGCTGCAACACTGTCACAAGTGTTGTGTAGTGTGCTACAACACTGTCACAAGTGTTGTGTAGTATGCTACAACACTGTCACAAGTGTTGTGTAGTGTGCTACAACACTGTCACAAGTGTTGTGTAGTGTGCTACAACACTGTCACAAGTGTCTTGTAGTGTGCTACAACAGTTACTGTCACAAGTGTCTTGTAGTGTGCTGCAGCAGTTACTGTCACAAGTGTCTTGTAGTGTGCTGCAGCAGTTACTGTCACAAGTGTCTTGTAGTGTGCTACAACAGTTACTGTCACAAGTAGCTTGTAGTGTGCTACAACAGTTACTGTCACAAGTGTTGTGTAGTGTGCTACAGCAGTTACTGTCACAAGTGTCTTGTAGTGTGCTACAACAATCACTGTCACAAGTGTTGTGTAGTGTGCTACAATACTGTCACAAGTGTTGTGTAGTGTGCTACGACAATCACTGTCACAAGTGTTGTGTAGTGTGCTACGACAATCACTGTCACAAGTGTTGTGTAGTGTGCTACAACACTGTCACAAGTGTTGTGTAGTGTGCTACAATACTGTCACAAGTGTTGTGTAGTGTGCTACGACAATCACTGTCACAAGTGTTGTGTAGTGTGCTACGACAATCACTGTCACAAGTGTTGTGTAGTGTGCTACAACACTGTCACAAGTGTAGTGTAGTGTGCTACAACACTGTCACAAGTGTTGTGTAGTGTGCTACAATACTGTCACGAGTGTTGTGTAGTGTGCTTCAACACTGTCACAAGTGTAGTGTAGTGTGCTACAACACTGTCACAAGTGTAGTGTAGTGTGCTACAACACTGTCACAAGTGTTGTGTAGTGTGCTACAACACTGTCACAAGTGTTGTGTAGTATGCTACAACACTGTCACAAGTGTAGTGTAGTGTGCTACAACACTGTCACAAGTGTTGTGTAGTATGCTACAACACTGTCACAAGTGTAGTGTAGTGTGCTACAACACTGTCACAAGTGTTGTGTAGTGTGCTACAACACTGTCACAAGTGTTGTGTAGTGTGCTACAACACTGTCACAAGTGTAGTGTAGTGTGCTACAACACTGTCACAAGTGTTGTGTAGTGTGCTACAACAGTTACTGTCACAAGTGTTGTGTAGTGTGCTACAACACTGTCACAAGTGTAGTGTAGTGTGCTACAACACTGTCACAAGTGTTGTGTAGTGTGCTACAACACTGTCACAAGTGTAGTGTAGTGTGCTACAACACTGTCACAAGTGTTGTGTAGTGTGCTACAACAGTTACTGTCACAAGTGTTGTGTAGTGTGCTACAACACTGTCACAAGTGTAGTGTAGTGTGCTACAACACTGTCACAAGTGTTGTGTAGTGTGCTACAACACTGTCACAAGTGTTGTGTAGTGTGCTACAACACTGTCACAAGTGTTGTGTAGTGTGCTACAACACTGTCACAAGTGTTGTGTAGTGTGCTACAACACTGTCACAAGTGTTGTGTAGTGTGCTACAACACTGTCACAAGTGTTGTGTAGTGTGCTACAACACTGTCACAAGTGTAGTGTAGTGTGCTACAACACTGTCACAAGTGTTGTGTAGTGTGCTACAACACTGTCACAAGTGTAGTGTAGTGTGCTACAACACTGTCACAAGTGTTGTGTAGTGTGCTACAACACTGTCACAAGTGTAGTGTAGTGTGCTACAACACTGTCACAAGTGTAGTGTAGTGTGCTACAACACTGTCACAAGTGTTGTGTAGTGTGCTACAACACTGTCACAAGTGTTGTGTAGCGTGCTACAACACTGTCACAAGTGTTGTGTAGTGTGCTACAACACTGTCACAAGTGTAGTGTAGTGTGCTACAACACTGTCACAAGTGTAGTGTAGTGTGTTACAACACTGTCACAAGTGTTGTGTAGTGTGCTACAACACTGTCACAAGTGTTGTGTAGTGTGCTACAACACTGTCACAAGTGTTGTGTAGTGTGCTACAACACTGTCACAAGTGTTGTGTAGTGTGCTACAACACTGTCACAAGTGTTGTGTAGTGTGCTACAACAATCACTGTCACAAGTGTTGTGTAGTGTGCTACAACACTGTCACAAGTGTTGTGTAGTGTGCTACAACACTGTCACAAGTGTAGTGTAGTGTGCTACAACACTGTCACAAGTGTTGTGTAGTGTGCTACAACACTGTCACAAGTGTTGTGTAGTGTGCTACAACACTGTCACGAGTGTTGTGTAGTGTGCTACAACACTGTCACAAGTGTAGTGTAGTGTGCTACAACACTGTCACAAGTGTTGTGTAGTGTGCTACAACACTGTCACGAGTGTTGTGTAGTGTGCTACAACACTGTCACGAGTGTTGTGTAGTGTGCTACAACACTGTCACAAGTGTAGTGTAGTGTGCTACAACACTGTCACAAGTGTTGTGTAGTGTGCTACAACACTGTCACAAGTGTTGTGTAGTGTGCTACAACACTGTCACAAGTGTTGTGTAGTGTGCTACAAAAATCACTGTCACAAGTGTTGTGCAGTGTGCTACAACACTGTCACAAGTGTTGTGTAGTGTGCTACAACACTGTCACAAGTGTTGTGTAGTGTGCTACAACACTGTCACAAGTGTTGTGTAGTGTGCTACAACACTGTCACAAGTGTTGTGTAGTGTGCTACAACACTGTCACAAGTGTTGTGTAGTGTGCTACAACACTGTCACAAGTGATGTGTAGTGTGCTACAACACTGTCACAAGTGTTGTGTAGTGTGCTACAACACTGTCACAAGTGTTGTGTAGTGTGCTACAACACTGTCACAAGTGTTGTGTAGTGTGCTACAACACTGTCACAAGTGTTGTGTAGTGTGCTACAACACTGTCACAAGTGTTGTGTAGTGTGCTACAACACTGTCACAAGTGTTGTGTAGTGTGCTACAACACTGTCACAAGTGTTGTGTAGTGTGCTACAACACTGTCACAAGTGTTGTGTAGTGTGCTACAACACTGTCACAAGTGTTGTGTAGTGTGCTACAACACTGTCACGAGTGTTGTGTAGTGTGCTACAACACTGTCACAAGTGTAGTGTAGTGTGCTACAACACTGTCACAAGTGTAGTGTAGTGTGCTACAACACTGTCACAAGTGTTGTGTAGTGTGCTACAACACTGTCACAAGTGTTGTGTAGTGTGCTACAACACTGTCACAAGTGTTGTGTAGTGTGCTACAACACTGTCACAAGTGTTGTGTAGTGTGCTACAACACTGTCACAAGTGTTGTGTAGTGTGCTACAACACTGTCACAAGTGTTGTGTAGTGTGCTACAACACTGTCACAAGTGTTGTGTAGTGTGCTACAACACTGTCACAAGTGTTGTGTAGTGTGCTACAACACTGTCACAAGTGTTGTGTAGTGTGCTACAACACTGTCACAAGTGTTGTGTAGTGTGCTACAACACTGTCACAAATGTTGTGTAGTGTGCTACAACACTGTCACAAGTGTTGTGTAGTGTGCTACAACACTGTCACAAGTGTTGTGTAGTGTGCTACAACACTGTCACAAGTGTTGTGTAGTGTGCTACAACACTGTCACAAGTGTTGTGTAGTGTGCTACAACACTGTCACAAGTGTTGTGTAGTGTGCTACAACACTGTCACAAGTGTAGTGTAGTGTGCTACAACACTGTCACAAGTGTTGTGTAGTGTGCTACGACACTGTCACAAGTGTTGTGTAGTGTGCTACAATACTGTCACAAGTGTTGTGTAGTGTGCTACGACACTGTCACAAGTGTTGTGTAGTGTGCTACAACACTGTCACAAGTGTTGTGTAGTGTGCTACAACACTGTCACAAGTGTAGTGTAGTGTGCTACGACACTGTCACAAATGTTGTGTAGTGTGCTACAACAATCACTGTCACAAGTGTTGTGTAGTGTGCTACAACACTGTCACAAGTGTTGTGTAGTGTGCTACAACACTGTCACAAGTGTTGTGTAGTGTGCTACAACACTGTCACAAGTGTTGTGTAGTGTGCTACAACACTGTCACAAGTGTTGTGTAGTGTGCTACAACACTGTCACAAGTGTTGTGTAGTGTGCTACAACACTGTCACAAGTGTTGTGTAGTGTGCTACAACACTGTCACAAGTGTTGTGTAGTGTGCTACAACACTGTCACAAGTGTTGTGTAGTGTGCTACAACACTGTCACAAGTGTTGTGTAGTGTGCTACAACACTGTCACAAGTGTTGTGTAGTGTGCTACAACACTGTCACAAGTGTTGTGTAGTGTGCTACAACACTGTCACAAGTGTTGTGTAGTGTGCTACAACACTGTCACAAGTGTAGTGTAGTGTGCTACAACACTGTCACAAGTGTTGTGTAGTGTGCTACAACACTGTCACAAGTGTTGTGTAGTGTGCTACAACACTGTCACAAGTGTTGTGTAGTGTGCTACAACACTGTCACAAGTGTAGTGTAGTGTGCTACAACACTGTCACAAGTGTAGTGTAGTGTGCTACAACACTGTCACAAGTGTAGTGTAGTGTGCTACAACACTGTCACAAGTGTTGTGTAGTGTGCTACAACACTGTCACAAGTGTTGTGTAGTGTGCTACAACACTGTCACAAGTGTTGTGTAGTGTGCTACAACACTGTCACAAGTGTTGTGTAGTGTGCTACAACACTGTCACAAGTGTTGTGTAGTGTGCTACAACACTGTCACAAGTGTTGTGTAGTGTGCTACAACACTGTCACAAGTGTTGTGTAGTGTGCTACAACACTGTCACAAGTGTTGTGTAGTGTGCTACAACACTGTCACAAGTGTTGTGCAGTGTGCTACAACACTGTCACAAGTGTAGTGTAGTGTGCTACAACACTGTCACAAGTGTTGTGTAGTGTGCTACAACACTGTCACAAGTGTTGTGTAGTGTGCTACAACACTGTCACAAGTGTTGTGTAGTGTGCTACAACACTGTCACAAGTGTTGTGTAGTGTGCTACAACACTGTCACAAGTGTTGTGTAGTGTGCTACAACACTGTCACAAGTGTTGTGTAGTGTGCTACAACACTGTCACAAGTGTTGTGTAGTGTGCTACAACACTGTCACAAGTGTTGTGTAGTGTGCTACAACACTGTCACAAGTGTTGTGTAGTGTGCTACAACACTGTCACAAGTGTTGTGTAGTGTGCTACAACACTGTCACAAGTGTTGTGTAGTGTGCTACAACACTGTCACAAGTGTTGTGTAGTGTGCTACAACACTGTCACAAGTGTTGTGTAGTGTGCTACAACACTGTCACAAGTGTTGTGTAGTGTGCTACAACACTGTCACAAGTGTTGTGTAGTGTGCTACAACACTGTCACAAGTGTAGTGTAGTGTGCTACAACACTGTCACAAGTGTAGTGTAGTGTGCTACAACACTGTCACAAGTGTTGTGTAGTGTGCTACAACACTGTCACAAGTGTTGTGTAGTGTGCTACAACACTGTCACAAGTGTTGTGTAGTGTGCTACAACACTGTCACAAGTGTTGTGTAGTGTGCTACAACACTGTCACAAGTGTAGTGTAGTGTGCTATAACACTGTCACAAGTGTAGTGTAGTGTGCTACAACACTGTCACAAGTGTTGTGTAGTGTGCTACAACACTGTCACAAGTGTTGTGTAGTGTGCTACAACAATCACTGTCACAAGTGTTGTGTAGTGTGCTACAACACTGTCACAAGTGTTGTGTAGTGTGCTACAACACTGTCACAAGTGTTGTGTAGTGTGCTACAACACTGTCACATCTATATATGGCTGCAGGGGGTCGAGACGCAGCTCCTGGTGTGTGGACACTTACATTTACAAAGGCTAAGTGCATCCTCTTATTTTGTTTCTTTTGTCACTTAATTTATATATTAGGTCTCGCAGAGGATTTTATTCATATTGTTGTTTCTACATTTTCCTCCCGTCACTATACCTCTTCATTTACACTTTTAGTGTCGTGTTCTCTACGTTTTTGTTATGGTATCTAATTATCTGTTTTTTTCCGTTTTTGTGTATTGTTATAATTGTTTATGCAATTTTCTCGTCAGAAAATTTTAATAACTTTATTTTCGTAATTCATTCTAGTACTAGCAGCCATTCGAAAGTATTTTAAATTGTTATATTATACAGGGGTTGTAAGAGAAGTGAATGCTCGGGTGTTGGCAAAAGGTGTGGAGTTAAAAGATAAAGAATCTAACTCAAAGTGGGAGTTGTTACAGTTGCTTTTTGCTGATGGCTCTATTTTTTCTGTTTTGTTTTGGTTGGGATCGCTCTGTCTCTGTAAATTCTATTATAATTTGTGGCGTGAAGAGCATTTTTATAAATTTAGCTCCCATATATCTATATAAAATTTTGAATTTTGCCAGTGAGACTTGTGTCTTACAAGTTCCTTCGTGCGAACTTTTAATGAAAATACTTTGTTGATGTCTCATCTTTACAGTATTTTAATACACAAAAAGATTTCTCTCTCCTATTATACTGGAGTAACTTACGTCAGTGACCATCTTCCAGCGAACTTGTGTACGTGAAACTCCTTCGTCAATCTGTCTTTTTATGATTAGAAAAATGCAAATCATCTTACTGAGATTTACAATAATTGCTGTTACTTATTATGAATATAATTAGTTAAAATTTTCATGAAAATGTTTATTCCTTCCTTTTTTTGCAAGACATCTTTATATGTTAGTAATAACATCCGGGATTTCTCAGGAAAAATTATGACTGATCATTTGAGGGAAGCTGAGGTGTGGAAGAGCATCTGACCCGACTTTTGAATTCAGCTGAACACTTGAGGGAACTTGATGGATAGCAGCCACACTGGTTAAGAACTTTGTTATGCCACACTTAGTTAAACATCCTGACCTTTACATGCTGGACCTTTGAAGACTTCCTGTTTTACCATGCCAACACCTTCTTTGGCCCTATATCACCACATCTCCCCATCTTTACCTCACCACAACAGCCATGGACCTGCCATGAACTGTTAGGAACAGAACCAATGATAATGTCACATACGCTTGTTGCTGCTGATTGTAGCCCCGGCTCTTTTTCTTTTATCTATAGTTCTTCCTCTCTCCCCACCATTCTCTCTCCTTTATCCACTTTCCACTGATCCCTTGCGGGTGCTTAGCTGTGAGTTAGTCTAGTCTAGTCAACCAATAAAAAGAAGTGTTTCCCCGTTTTGAAGTGGTACTTCAAAGACCTACCTTTCCATGACCCAACTCTATTCTTGCCTAATTACTCAGCCATGCGCACTCTTAAGCTGTTGAGGTGGAATTCACTGGCCCAGTGGGGGATACACACCTAACCCATCCTCAAAGTGCCTCGCGCTTTCCTGGTGCTTTATGCTAGCTGGCGCCTCGTATGTAAACAACGCAAAGAATAATACAATGTTGATGGAGTATTTATTGCCTATGATAATTTCCCAACTACAAATGAATACTTAAATTTATGTGCACCATGTGAATTAACATCTGTGTGTGTGCACCAAATTCGTAAATATTTTGTGATGGCATCCAGCATAACCAGTATATAAACAAAGATCTCTTTGTCGACCCACTTAAGGGTGGATATCCCAACTCAGATATTTCTAGTAGTCATGGATACATAATTTAGAGATTAAGCTAATGAACCCGTGTGTCCGAGACCATAACATTCTACGTAGCTTGTGAGTACTGGATGTGGAAGAGTAGAAGAAGCAAGACAGGGACAAGACCCTTATACCAGTAGAGAGTGAGTAAACCGAGGAGGTGAATGATGACACCAACCAAGTGATGATGAGCGTGAGATCGCGGTATGACGAAATAAAACTTATGAGAACGAGAAAAGGCTCGAAAAAGCTTGAAGCATAAACTAGAGAGGGTCACTAGGTGTCCGAGTGAGGGTCACTAGGTGGCCGAGTGAGGGTCACTAGGTGGCCGAGAGAGGGTCACTAGGTGTCCGAGTGAAGGTCACTAGGTGTCCGAGAGAAGGTCACTAGGTGTCCGAGAGAGGGTCACTAGGTGTCCGTGGATGGATCCCCGGCTCTGGTGACACGTTGAGCATGTTTCCTTACACTTGCTATGTTCACCTAGCAGCTAAGTAGGTACCTGACTCAAGTAAATTGTTGTGGGTTGCATCCTAGGGGACAAGAATAGAAGAATCTAGTTGATACAAGACACAGTCCTCGATGAAGCAATAGGGTTATCCTGAGTGGCTAACCCTCCGCGGGTTAAAAATCCAAATAAATCTCATCTTGAGAAATGGTATGGTGATACCGATAAGATGTGGAAAAAGGTACTTACGTACAGTTGAAGTGGCTTCTTCAGTCCTTATACAGAGATAACTAATAAACGAGTAAGTATAGTGGCAATAGTCACGTGGAATGTCGTCTGGGTAGCAGCAGTAGTGGTGGTGGTGGTAGTACTAGTAATAGTAGTATTATGAATAGTAGTAATAGTAGTAGTAATAGTAGTAGTAGTAGTAGTAGTAGTAGTAGTAGTAGTAGTAGTAATAGTAGTAATAGTAGTAGTATTAATAGTAGTAGTATTAATAGTAGTAGTATTAATAGTAGTAGTATTAATAGTAGTAGTATTAATAGTAGTAGTGCGGAAAATTGCATTTATCTAAATGTATCATTATGTACATAACAGTAAATGAACAAAGATAATTATTATTTATCAGTTAGACAAGTAGGAATTTGGGACACCTACGTCGCAAAAAATGTCCCCCTTCGATACCTACCACTGTCATATCCACAAGTTGCTCTGGACCTGTTAATTATAAATAAAAGATACATCACCAGGAATTCTGGTAAATATATAAATTTGTAGACTGTATATTAAAAATAATAAATGATTATATATATATATATATATATATATAATATATATATATATATATATATATATATATATATATATATATATATATATATATATATATATATATATATATATATATATATATATATAAACACATTTATACAGCAGAAGAATATATCTTAATCATAACACTCACCAATTTGACTGGAGATTAATGTGTATCATACTCAGAAAACCTCACTCTCTATGAAAATAACACTGGCCAGAGTTAAACAAAACAGACTTATCTGAGGTTTCTGGAGCTGTCTTGTCCAGTCGCCTGATATCTCAAGTTATGCAGGAATGCACATCCAACAATTTTGCCTCCTATTTGAGAGGTGTCAACCCAATTTTAACCTCTAGAGCACGAAAAATTCTTCCCGTTATACACTACCGTTAGTGTCCAATTCAAACAAAATGGCGAGTGTCTTCTGCGCAGACGCAGGCTTTCCGTTTCTATGACATAAATATTATTAAATACAGTATGGCCATCTATTTACATATAACTACTGTATTTCTGGAAAATATATACAGTATTTTCCACACTGCGGCCGGGCGGAGTTTGTTGCTAAACGACTCAAATTACTCATTTGGCAATGGTGGAGGATCTGGGTACATATAGGATCTGGCATCCACACGGCGACATATTACACAAGATTTAATCACCCTTTTTACACTTTGCCATCCTTGTGGAATCCAGAAAGTTTCCCTAATACAATTTAAGGTATCTTGTACCCCACCATGCATTACATTTTTATGGGCATTTAGCACAATTAAATTTGTTAGATGATGAGTTTTGGGCAGTAAGATAGGGTGTTTAGCATAATCACCCAATTCAGCATTTTGTAACCTACCTCTGCACCTAATTACATTGTTCTCTAAATACAGCCCCAATTTCTCTATTATGGAACCTTTCACAATTTTTCTTTCCACCATCAATTTAATCTCATTTCCATAGATTTCCTTCTGTACCCTCTTTATCCAGTATTCAAGAGGATGTGAAAACTTATATGAAATATTCATCTTGTTTAGAAATTTAAACACCAACTTAGTTACATTGATTAGTTTGGGTAAAGAGGAATACCTATTTATATCAATGGCTAAGGAAGGACAAACTATTTGAGTGGTGGTCACAGTAATTTCAACAGGAGTAATATACACCTTTTGTACAGGCCAATTAGCTTTATTTATCAACCAACTCAGTCCTTTAAACCATGATACAGCATTTACGAATCTAGCATAAGATAAACCTCGAGACAAGAAATCAGCTATTCATAAGATAAATGTTAACATATGCTGATCCAAACTATTATACTTCTCTTGTATCTCGAGACAAGAAATCAGCTGGATTCTCCTCACCAGGTATATGATTAAATGTTAACATAGCTGGATTCTCCTCACCAGGTATATGATTAAATGTTAACATATGCTGATCCAAACTATTATACTTCTCTTGTATCTGACTAATTTCAGTGACTCTGTTTTGTACGTACACAATTTTACTGTTTCCATTACGAATCCATTGTAAGGATACCTCATTATCAGACCAAATTACAGTGTCGCTAATATTTATCTCCTGCAACTTATTTCTTATATAATTAGCTAATTTGACACCTACATAAATGGCTGTTAATAATTCCAACTGAGGTAAGGTACGTGATTTAATTGGAGACACTTTAGCCTTAGACATAACAAGAGAAATAACATTATTACATTGAAGGTAAGCCACTGCTCCATATGCCAATTTTGAAGCATCACAAAAAATGTGGAGTACATTTTTCCCATTCGGATTGGCCACCTGGCATGGGACCTCCAACACTGGAATTTTTTCATAATCACCAATTAATTCATCCCACCTGTTAATGAATTCCTCAGGTAGAATTTCATCCCAAGCACGTTTAAGTTTCCATGCTTCCTGTATTAATAATTTCCCTCTTATAGCAAGGGGTGACACTAAACCTAGTGGATCAAAACATTTGGAAACTTCAGCAAACAAAACTCTCTTAGTTAATTTGTTGGGCAAACTGTAATTATTAGGTTTTAACATTAACAAATCTCTCTCAGTATCCCAAGTTAAACCCAATACATTACTACATTTTGGCACTTCATCTCCAGGGTAATCTTTACTTATTTTGTCCTTTAATTTTTACGAATTACTATTCCATTCCCTCAGAGGCATATTTGCACTTTGCATTATTTTATTAGCCTCTCCATAAGTCATTAACAAGTTCCTCTTCAGTTGACGTCACACCCAGGAAATTGTCCACATAAAATTGTTTGATCATTACTTTACTCAATGGACTTTCCATACGTTTAAGGTGTGCATTTATCATCGCTTGAAGTAGGAACGGACTGGATGTAGCACCATATAATACGCTCCTAAAGCGAAAGGTTTTCAGAGGGCTAAGTGGGTCACTAGGATTCTCAGGCCATAAGAAGCGGGTACAACTCAGTCAGCCTCTTGTAAACCCACTCTTAGGAAAGCTTTACTTATGTCAGCCATAAAGGTATAATGCTTCACTCTGAAATTTAATAAGATATCTCCTAATTTTTCCGTCAACGACGGACCTGTCATCAGTCATTTAAACTAGGTACATTTTTGTTACTCCTGGCACTACAATTAAACACAATCCTCAAAGGAGTGGTCTTAGAATCCTTCTTCACTCCGTGATGTGGCAAATAGTGACCATAAATTTTGGCTTGCTCAGGAGGTACCTCTTCTATAAATTTATTAATTAACTGCTCAGCAATTATATCATTAGAGGCAGTTAACAATTCTGGTGTCTTACTCAGTTCGCGGAGCTGAGCCTTTAACTGTCCATATGCAATTCTGTAATTAGTGGGCAATTCTGGATGGTTCAGTCTCCACGGAAGTCGTACCCAGTATTGTCCAGATTCAAATTTTACATCTTTCAGGTACTGCTCCTGAGTAAAAGAATCATCTGGACTTTCTTCATTTACATTTATTCCAATGCTGTCTAATTCCCACAATTTATGCACTGGCTCAACACCATCCTCTATGGAAGAATTATACTGGGGTACGATTTCATGAGTAAGACACACAGTTATGGTATTTGTAGTTTCCTCTATTCATGAATTATTATTGCGAGGAATCCTACCATACATTACATGGTCTCCTGCAGTCTTCAAAAGGGTGACACCACATTTCTTTACCATACCCTTTACAAAGGAGGCATAATAGTCACTACATATCAAAATATTTATTGGGCCTACAGAATCATCACTTACACCAGAAGGTGCTAAATTTACATTATGTGAGAGTCTTTCTGTAGCTTTACTAAGCCCTACTGTAGATAATTTCTCTGGAAGTCTATCTACAATTACTGCATTAACCCGTTTTTTCTCATTGCCCAACCTGACAGTTACATAAACAGTGTCATACAATTGAGCTCTTTTATCTGAGAGAAAACCAGATAATTTTAAAGTTGTGGGATCTCCCATCTGTACTTTCATACCATCAAGACATTTACGTTTTATGAAAGTACGCTGGGATCCCTGGTCCAATAATGCATTTACATTTCTTTGATTTATGCCTTTTATCATCAATTTTTACCTGTAACACAGGTAAGGCTACTTCAGCAAAACCATCATTATTAACATTAGCAGCAATTTTTACATTAGCTACTGTTGTGTCAGGATTGTCAACATTATCATTATTATCAACATTGTCATATAGACCCTTACACATGACTATATGGTGTCTTCCTTTGTGACATTGATAACAGAAGTTTAATTTGGCATAACAATCCTTTACATTGTGATTACCTAAACATCTGATACATCTGTCAAGTTCCTCCAATCTTTCAACTTAATCATTCCATGAATTGTATGCATTGCAATTCTTAGAAAAATGAGTACCCTTGCAGAAAAGACAATCTCTCTTTTCTCTGACTGGTTTCTTATTAACTGGGCTACTCTTAGGAGGGTACTTATTCTTCTTACCTTGTGGAGAATCATTATTTTTGATTCCTGCTACTTGATATGCACCTATGCAACTATTTTTAGGAAATGAGTTTTGATTATTACTATTGGGATAATTTCTCCCTTTGTGAAACTTGACAGATACCTCAGAGTTATTATGTGTTGCATCTTTAAAATGAGTTAGTTGGCTGGTCTGCAACTGCACAATTAATTCTTGTAGACCTAGTCTTATTTCCTCCAGACCAAAATAACCCTTGTGATACTTATTCGAGAGCCATTGAAGTGTTTTACAGCTTAATTTATTCTGTACAATGACACTCAATAACCAGTCTGATTCCTTCAGATTATATTTATTACTTAAAGTTTTGAGAGTGCTCTCCAGTTTAACTCTAAACTGCTGTAAACCTTTGTAAGTGTGATCTGGAGATTTTAAATTAACAATGATATTCACTAGATCCAACCTACTTTGTTCTATATTACCATAAGTGACTTTCAACAAGTCAACTGCTTCCTTGTAAGAGTCATCTGCATTGGGAAAGGCTTGTATGAGTATGTGAGTATCTCCTCTTACCTGTCCTTTGAGGTAAAATAATTTACACAGGCTAGGTCACTCCTGTCATGCACAGCTGCTTTAAAAATTTACCAAAATCCTCCCAGTTTTCTCCAGGATTAAACACAGGTAAACATAATTCTGGGAGTTTTGGCAAAGACATATTATTTGTTGGAGCAGACTGACCAACTGCCTGGTTTACACATTTTAATTTATTCAATGCCTGACTTTTACAAGAAAGAATCTTTTCCTCTAATTCATAATACTGATTAATCATGAGATCTATTTCAGTCTCATCTACACAGTTTACTAAAAAATCTCCTTCATATTTGTTGTAATATAATTTGTATGAATCATATCTATTACCTAAAGCCTCTAAATACAATTTTAAATCATCAGTATTTACAGTTTCTTGATTCATTAATTCCAAGCACTTATTATATGCCTTGGTTACATGAACTTTCTTAGCCTGTAGTGATGCTTTCTTTACTCTATATTCCATATGTTTGTCTTCTATATTAATTTCCTCATTTTCAGCCATGATGCAATGTATTAAATTCAACTTAATAACACTGATTATGTACTAAATTATGCACTTTATACAGGTAAATAGTACAACTTACCTTTGAATAAATTCTAGCTACTTGAGCTTAGCAATTACATGTGAGAAAATTATGTAAATTTTAAATGTACATTAATACAAACCTTTAGCCAGCCTTGGCTTATCAAATTTATTATACAAATTAATATAAATCCTTGCCAGAATTTGGCATAGCAAAATTAATATTATACACATTAATATAATTAGCAACACTTGGCTTATCAATTACACATACACTGATATAAATCTTGGCCAGAATTGTCTTATCAAATTAGTATTATACAAATTAATATAAATTTAGCCAGACTTGACTTATCAAAATTAATATTATACAATATAAATCCTTGCCAGAATTTGGCATAGCAAAATTAATATTATACACATTAATATAATCTTTTGCCACCCTTGAGCTTAGTTTATCAAAATTAATATTGTAATAATTATAATCCACTACACATTAAGTAAATTTGTGAACTTAACATCCATCTTCTTCTGTCATTTCACATATAATTATTAAGTAATTAACTAATTAATGACTTCACTAATTACCTTCGGTTCAAGAAGGACCAACGGGCAAATTAAATGTGGAAAATTGCATTTATCTGAATGTATCATTATGCACATAACAGTAAATGAACATTGATAATTATTATTTATCAGTTAGACAAGTAGGAATTTGGGACACCTAGGTCGCAAAAAATGTCCCCCTTCGATACCTACCACTGTCATATCCACAAGTTGCTCTGGACATATTAATTATAAATAAAAGATACATCACCAGGAATTCTGGTAAATATATAAATTTGTGAACTGTATATTAAAAATAATAAAAGATTATATATATATATATATATATATATATATATATATATATATATATATATATATATATATATATATATATATATATATATATATATATATATATATATATATATATATATATATATATATATATATATATATATATATATATAAATATATATATATATATATATATATATATATATATATATATATATATATATATATATATATATATATATATATAATTATTATTATCACACTGGTCGATTCCCACCAAGGCAGAGTGGCCCGAAAAAGAAAAACTTTCACCATCATTCACTCCATCACTGTCTTGCCAGAAGGGTGCTTTACACTCCAGTTTTTAAACTGCAACATTAACACCCCTCCTTCAGAGTGCAGGCACTGTACTTCCCATCTCCAGGACTCAAGTCCGGCCTGCCGGTTTCCCTGAACCCCTTCATAAATGTGACTTTGCTCACACTCCAACAGCACGTCAAGTATTAAAAACCATTTGTCTCCATTCACTCCTATCAAACACGCTCACGCATGCCTGCTGGAAGTCCAAGCCCCTCGCACACAATACCTCTTTTACCCCCTCCCTCCAACCTTTCCTAGGCTGACCCCTACCCCGCCTTCCTTCCACTACAGACTGATACACTCTTGAAGTCATTCTGTTTCGCTCCATTCTCTCTACATGTCCGAACCACCTCAACAACCCTTCCTCAGCCCTCTGGACAACAGTTTTGGTAATCCCGCACCTCCTCCTATCTTCCAAACTACGAATTCTCTGCATTATATTCACACCACACATTGCCCTCAGACATAACATCTCCACTGCCTCCAGCCTTCTCGCTGCAACATTAATCACACCAAAGGACAAAGTTCTTTGTCTCCACAGACTCCTAAGTGCACCACTCACCCTTTTCCCCTCATCAATTCTATGATTCACCTCATCTTTCATAGACCCATCCGCTGACACGTCCACTCCCAAATATCTGAATACATTCACCTCCTCCATACTCTCTCCCTCCAATCTGATATCCAATCTTTCATCACCTAATCTTTTTGTTATCCTCATAACCTTACTCTTTCCTGTATTCACTTTTAATTTTCTTCTTTTGCACACCCTACCAAATTCATCCACCAATCTCTGCAACTTCTCTTCAGAATCTCCCAAGAGCACAGTGTCATCAGCAAAGAGCAGCTGTGACAACTCCCACTTTGTGTGTGATTCTTTATCTTTTAACTCCACGCCTCTTGCCAAGACCCTCGCATTTACTTCTCTTACAACCCCATCTATAAATATATTAAACAACCACGGTGACATCACACATCCTTGTCTAAGGCCTACTTTTACTGGGAAATAATTTCCCTCTTTCCTACATACTGTAACTTGAGCCTCACTATCCTCGTAAAAACTCTTCACTGCTTTCAGTAACCTACCTCCTACACCATACACCTGCAACATCTGCCACATTGCCCCCCTATCCACCCTGTCATACGCCTTTTCCAAATCCATAAATGCCACAAAGACCTCTTTAGCCTTACCTAAATACTGTTCACTTATATGTTTCACTGTAAACACCTGGTCCACACACCCCCTACCTTTCCTAAAGCCTCCTTGTTCATCTGCTATCCTATTCTCCGTCTTACTCTTAATTCTTTCAATAATAACTCTACCATACACTTTACCAGGTATACTCAACAGACTTATCCCCCAATAATTTTTGCACTCTCTTTTATCCCCTTTGCCTTTATACAAAGGAACTATGCATGCTCTCTGCCAATCCCTAGGTACCTTACCCTCTTCCATACATTTATTAAATAATTGCACCAACCACTCCAAAACTATATCCCCACCTGCTTTTAACATTTCTATCTTTATCCCATCAATCCCGGCTGCCTTACCCCCTTTCATTTTACCTACTGCCTCACGAACTTCCCCCACACTCACAACTGGCTCTTCCTCACTCCTACAAGATGTTATTCCTCCTTGCCCTATACACGAAATCACAGCTTCCCTATCTTTATCAACATTTAACAATTCCTCAAAATATTCCCTCCATCTTCCCAATACCTCTAACTCTCCATTTAATAACTCTCCTCTCCTATTTTTAACTAGGCTTTCTTAACTTGTTAATCTCACTCCAAAACTTTTTCTTATTTTCAACAAAATTTGTTGATAACATCTCACCCACTCTCTCATTTGCTCTCTTTTTACATTGCTTCACCACTCTCTTAACCTCTCTCTTTTTCTCCATATTCTCGTCCCTCCTTGCATCACTTCTACTTTGTAAAAACTTCTCATATATATATATATATATATATATATATATATATATATATATATATATATATATATATATATATATATATATATATATATATATATATACACATTTATACAACAGAAGGAGAATATATCTTAATCATAACACTCACCAATTTGACTGGAGATTAATGTTTATCACACTCAGAAAACCTCACTCTCTATCTATGAAAATAACACTGGCCAGAGTTAAACAAAACAGACTTATCTGAGGTTTCTGGAGCTGTCTTGTCCAGTCGCCTGATATCTCAAGTTATGCAGGAATGTACATCCAACAATTTCGCCTCCTATTTGAGAGGTGCCAACCCAATTTTAACCTCTTCTTCTTCTTCTTATGACCAGACCTTTGGTAAGATGGGTAAGGAAGAAGGATGGGTAAGGATGGAAATATTGGAAAAGGGTGGGAGGGGGGGAGAGGTAGGATATAAAAGGTAAGTGGCCCAACCACTTTGGTGTAATTTAAAAAGTGTATGTGAAATGATAAGATATTCTTTAAGGGGTATAATACTAACCCATCAGAGTCACACAGATATAATAGGTATATAAGTACATGACTCTGAATTGGTAGTAATTATACAAGTTGCAATTGCTATTTTTTTTTTTTTTTTTTTTTTTTTTTTGGGATTGCACAACGGATATTTATGCGACAATGAAGGCAATAATTTTCTGGCCAGTTTATAGAATTACGTGACAATGGCTTCTTACAGGTGGTGTCCAGCCATGGTAAATAGCACAATTTTTACATTAGATTGTTATATAAGATGTCTCCCTAATTAGGGGCGATGATTTTCTCAGTATACATAGAAGGGTTCTGGTGCTACCCAATCTTCTTCATCAGGGAGGTTGCTCAATATCATGGGTCGATGGTAATCATCTTTATGTATAAAACGACGGACCCTCTGTGGGAGAGTCATTCTTTGAGTCCTGTGAGGAGGAGTATTGATGATATAATCCGTGGTATTTACCACTTGTATAGGATGTTCTCTATCTGGCATGTATAGTTCTTGCATTGTATAGAGTTGTTTCTTTTTTAGGGTGTCGAGGCGTACATTTATTGCAGTAATATCTTGTTGTATGTGTAAATCTGCCATTTTAACTCTGTCTCTCCTCCTGGTATTGGTAATGAAGCGAAGAGCTCTATTCTGGACCCTTTGTAGCCGTAGCATGTTGGTCTTTGTTGTTAATGACATTGGGACACAAGGGTATTCGAGTATTGGTCTTATTATCATTTTATACAGATGTTTTTGACATGTTGAGGGGCTTGATTGAATCGAAAGAGTCTGCTAAGACCGGCTTTGGCTATGTTGATCTTTTTAGTTACATGAGATGTTGAGTGGAGCAGCCTGTCTATTTCATATCCCAAAATCTTGTTAGGGTTTCTAATGGCTACAGGTGTACCTCTGATGGAGATACCCCCTTTATCTTCAATTGTTGATGCAAAACATCCTATCGTGCTACCAAGGACCTTGTCAGGATTAGTCGTAATTCTCTAGAGCACGAAAAATTCTTCCCATTATACACTACCGTTAGTGTCCAATTCAAACAAAATGGCGAGTGTCTTCTGCGCAGACGCAGGCATTCCGTTTTCTATGACAAATATTATTAAATACAGTATGGCCATCTATTTACATATAACTACTGTATTTCTGGAAAATATATACAGTATTTTCCACAAGAAGTATTAATAATAGTAGTAGTATTAATAGTAGTAGTATTAATAGTAGTAGTATTAATAGTAGTAGCATTAGTAGTAGTATTAGTAGTAGTGGTGGTGGTGGTGGTGGTGGTAATTGTAGCGAGACTGCCTTGGTTAGAGAAGGACGTGTCAACATCATGTTACAGCGGTCTCCAGAATGGGTAATATCCTGTTGAGTAACAATTTGGAAATAGTGTAACTTCTGGACTTCTGATGGATAGTGTTACTGACAACAATTAGGGCAGCTTCAGTACACTTTCGCCATCTTAAATCGTCTTCAGTAATGCCTAGTCTAACCTTACTGAATTTTATGAGGTGACCAACATCGTCAATATGCTGAACACACGCGTTTTTACGGTCATCACTGTTCCAAGCGTTTTCGTGTTCCCTGACCCTAATATCCAGAGATCTGGCTGTTTCCCCCACATATACATTGTCACACACCCAACATGGTATTGTGTAAACTCCAGCACAAGTGTAAGAGCCATTCTTTGCTTTTGTACTAGGTTTCTAATATTAGCTGAAGAACTGGTAGTTATTTCAGATAATTTTCTGCCAAAAATTTTAGAAACGTTAGTTGTAGCGTCGCTGACCGGTAAAAATGTAACTTGGAGGTTTTCCTTCAATTGACCGGTGTTGGTCTTGGAGTATGCGTGTGGCATGTTTCCTGCTGTCACGTATGAAGTATAGGGGGAAGTGACGTGACGTGCGACACGCATACTCAACAAGACCAACACCAATCAAGTTGAAAAAAGCCTATGGAACAGAATTTTTCTCCAGGCTGAGGGACTGACAACCTCAAATCTACGTCTTTTGAGGGTGATGGACTAATTACATCGTCTACACATCTCTACTGCTCCTGCCTTCTTTCTGTACTCGATTGAAGAAGCCTACTGTGTAGGCGAAACGTTTCGGAATAAAGATACCTAACTGTTGCCTATGTGTCTTACTTACCCACGTTATTTATATCCCCTTTGTTAATTAATACCCATCTTCCCATAATACACTTCGACCATGTCTCCCCTAATTCTTCGTCTTACAAGTGAATGTAATTTAAGGGACTTCAATCATTCTTCATACGGAAGACTTCTAATGCAATGTATTAATTTTGTCATTCTTCGCTGAATGTTTTCTAACGAATTTATATCCATTCTGTAATATGGAGACCAGAACTGAGAAGCGTAATCTAGGTGAGGCCTTACTAATGATATATAAAGTTGTGGTATAACCATTGGACTTCTGTTGCTTACACTTCTTGATATAAATTGCAGTAATCTATTCGCCTTATTACGTACGCTTAGGCATTGCTGTCTTGGTTTAAGGTTGCTACTCACCATAACTCCCAAGCCCTTTTCGCATTCTGTACAGCTAAGTTCTACATTATTAAGCTGATAGGTGCTAGGGTTATGAACATTCTTGAGGTTTAGAACTTTGCATTTATCTACGCTGAACTGCATCTGCCACTTTTCTGACCACGAATTAAGTTTGTCTAAATCCTCCTGAAGTTCCATGACATCAACGTCTGAATCGATTATCCTACCTATCTTCGTGTCATCAGCGAATTTGCTCATATCACTAAATTCCCTCGTTAAGATCATTGATATATATTATAAACAACAAAGGGCCTAAAAGTGATCCCTGTGGAACGCCAGATGTTACAGATCCCCACTCAGATTTAACCCCATTTATGCACTCTGCTTCCTATTGGTGAGCCGTAGCTCGATCCATGACCACTCTTTTTCCAGTGCCATGAGCTGCCACTTTCTTTAACAGTCTTTGGTGCGGTACTCTATTAAAAGCCTTACTAAAATCCAAATAAACAATATCGAATTCTTAATCGTGATCAACGGCCTCAAAAGCTTTACTGACAAAAGTTAGTAAATTAGTTAGGCAAGAACGGCCCCTCGTGAATCCATGTTCAGTATCATTAATCAGATTATGCTTATCGAGATGGTTTCTTATATTATCAGCTATAACTGACTCTAGTAATTTGCCTACAATTGAAGTTAGGCTTACTGGGTAGTAATTTGACGGTAACGACTTGTCCCCTGCTTTAAAAATAGGAATTACATTGGCCATCTTCAACATATCAGACACTACACTTGTAGTGTCTGATAAAAATATTAGTCAATGGTTCACAGAGTTCCATTTTGCACTCCTTAAGAACCTTTAAAAAAGTTCATCCGAGCCAGGGATTTTTGTTTCAGTCGGTGTACTTGTTTCATAATTTCACTAGTGACTGTTATATTATGTAATTTATCTTCTTCATGCCCATTATAAAGATTAATTAGTGGGATATTGTCAGTGTCTTCCTGTGTGAAAACCGAGAAAAAATAATTATTAAAAATCGAGCACATTTCATTCTCATTGTCAGTATGATGCCCAGAGTTATTTTTAAGGGGACCTATCTTTTCTCTAACTTTTATTCTATAAACCTGGAAAAAACTTTCAGGTTAGTTTCCGAATCCTTAACAACTTTAATTTCGTAGTGTCTATTAGCTTTTATCCCCTTTTTAACGTCCCTCTTAATGTCAATATATTGACTCATAAGATGACCCTCACCTCTTTTGACGCGCCTATAAATTCCTTTCTTCTGCCCTAAAAGATATTTGAGACTATTATTCATCCATTTAGGGTCATTTCCATTCGATCTAATTTCTTTATGTGGAATAAATGTACTTGGGCAGCATGTATAGTGTTCAGAAAGCTCTCAAATTGATAGCTCTCTTCGTTACCTCAGCGCACAGATGATAAGTGTTCTCTAAGCCCATCGTAATCTGCTAAGCGAAAATCTGGTACAGTTACTGAGTTGTCCCCTCAATCATACTTCTATTCAGTGTTAAAGATATTTGATTTGTGGTCGCTTGCGCCAAGTTCCTTTGAAATTTCTAATTTATTAACAAGGGTTTCCTTGTTTGCCAGAACCAAGTCAAGCAGGTTATTTCCCCTTGTAGGTTCTGTCACAAACTGCTTTAAAAAACAATCCTGAACGACCTGAAAGTAGTTCAGGATTGTTTTTTTTTAAAGTAGACTCTAAATACCCACCCAAGAACTTCCTTTCAATATGAATAAAGTTAGAGCCCCCTAGAATTAGAACGTTATCGTGCCTTGTGGCTCTAACAGTTTCCGCCCACAGTAGTCTTCCACGGTCTCTATCCTAGTTTGGGGGATGGTATGTCACGCCTAAAAACAATTTTTCGTGCCCCTCTGAAAATTCTACCCAAACAGACTCAATATGTGTTTTAGACTTTATACCGGTTTTTCTGCAGCAGTTTAAACGATCTCGGACATAGAGTGCCACCCCACCCCCCTTACCGATACTTCTGTCTACTTGGAACAATTTAAAACCCTGAATGTCACATTCAGCAGGCATATCCCGATTTTTCATATTAAACCACGTCTCAATTATGACAAAAACATCAATATTACCCGCACTTGCAACTAATCTTAATTCGTCCATCTTATTTCTGGCACTACGACTCACCTACAACTCAACTGCTAAACCAGTACTCCCTGTTCTCCTCTATAAATCTACATTTGCAGAGCTTGAATCTATTTCTTTGAGTAATGTTTTGGTGAGATACTTTTAGGACGTTATTTACATCCCCTTTATTTATATTTGTTTTCCATTTTTACACTGCAACCTTATCACCGTCTCCCATCCCACTCATTCTACGTCTTTCCAGAGAGTGCAAATTCAGTATCGTAAGCATACAGTATCTTTGTAGGAAAGTTTTCGGATACATGGAATCAACTTTGTTTATTCTCTGCACATTTTCCAGTGCATCCATATCCACTCTGTATTACTGTGACCAGACCTGAGTACCATAATCTTCATGAGGTCTTAAAATAGATATATAAAGTTAAAATATAACCCTAGAACGTTTATTATTTATACTTTCTGATATAAAGCCAATAATACTACTAGCTTTATATCGAATACTTATGCACCGTTGTCTTGGCTTTAGTAAGGCACATGTGCAACAGTTAGGTACCTTCATTCCGAAATGTTTCGCCTACACAGTAGACTTCTTCAGTTGAGTCACAGCTTTAAATTTATGCACACCAAAATATCTAAATATCTTGTTTGCATTACGTTTAACACATACATTACTTAGCTTATAAGTATAATTATTTTTTTTTGCTAGGATAGAACCTTGAACTACTGCCATCTCTCCTACCACTACATCTGCTGCTTAACCTGCTGCTTCAAGTCTCATCATAAAAAAAATATTGAGCGGCCTATTTTAGTATCATAACAGCAATTTCCCTTTAATGTGTATATACAACTTGTAAAACGTTTTGAAGAAGTTCTGTTGACATTATTCCCCACCATCTATCCAGCCACCCTCATTATAATCCCAAGTCAGGTTATTCCAGTCTGCATTAATCGGGTTCACCATTAGATTCATGGTAACTGGCGACTTTGACTTTGTTATTAATAATTAATATTAGTAATTAATATATTTATTTACCACAAGTACATGTACAAGGTATACAGTCCTAGATGACATCAATGACATACTACTATACAGAAAACCCCTTGTTATGCAGAGCACTTCGGGTAAATTAGGTCAGTTTTGTCCCAGGATGCGACCCACACCAGTCGACTAACACGCAGGTGCCCATTTTAAACTGATGGGTGAACAGGGACACTGACAGCAGGTGTCTTATGGAAACACGTCCCTAATGTATTCCAGCCGTACCGGAGGAGATTCGAACCCCGACCTAAGTGTGTGAGCTGAGTGCGCTAGTGATCGAGTTACGTTCGTTACTAAGGTGATTTCATTATATTTTGAAACTGATATTTCAACAAGTGCCACACAAAACCATTGTCCTGCATGTCATCTCAGTCAGCTGGAAGCATCGGTGGCCAGAGCCCTCTAACGGTAAGCTATCCACTCAAAATTCTGTCAGGTTATTGATGTACCATGGCGTTCTAAAATTTGAGGAGAAAGGTTGGTTGCCTTAAGCAGTTACCTCGTGTGTAAGAACACATCGGACATTCAGACCTTCTCTAGCCTCAAGCTGGTAAACATCATTTCAAACAACATATCTACTGCTTTGCACGAGTGTCTTATATCTGTTGTAGTCAGGTGTTTTCGCATTTTTTTTTCTCTAAAAACTCAGTTCACTAACTTTTTGTGCTGGACTTTTGTACATAGTTATGAATGTTAGGTAAAAGAATACTAGTGCAACTAATGTGACATTTTACTGTGTCAACGTTTCGCTCTCCAGGAGCTTTGTCAAGCCTGGAGAGCGAAACGTTATCACAATAAAATGCCCTATTAGTTGCACTTATTGTCCTTTTACCTAACGTATTCTCGGTAATTCTACCAACATTAATATATACTTATGAATATTGAGCAAACTATAAGTTCTGGTGTTTGGAATTTAAGTAAAACCACAGAGTAAACGACAACAGCCGTCCGAACAACAGCATTAAGTGTGATGAATGGTTTGAAAAACCGACAAGTTGAAGATTGAGACACTTATGCAGCATATGGGAATCTTTATTCAGGAAACGTTTCGCCACACAGTGGCTTCATCAGTCCAATACTCCTCCTCTCCTTACGCCTTACTCTTTGTATTGGACTGATGAAGCCACTGTGTGGCGAAACGTTTCCTGAATAAAGATTCCCATATGCTGCATAAGTGTCTCAATCTTCAACAGCATTAAGGGTGGTTTGAAGCTCAGTCTGGTACTACAGGACCATAAAATATTGAGTTCATGATAGATAAACCCAGAGCTTCTCCTACCCTTCATCCACTCCAGAATGGCCCTGATAGGCAATACAACATCGCCCTGTACAGACTAACTCCCCTCGCATTACAGATGCTTTGAATGCCAGTGCTGACATTACATTACAAAGAGATACCCTACCCCGTCACTATGGTGTGAAGTGTGCTGTCAAGCCCATCCATGTCAGCAGTGTTATGAGCTTCAGGAAAACAGCATGGAAGCCCTATAATATGCACGACTGCATACTGTAGGGTCATGAATAATTCAGTGGTCAACACACATTTTCTGGCCAATGATATTACAATGATTTTAGAGTAAATTTGTGGTGCTGATTCCTAGTATGCCATCGGTTTTGCTTGATTGGCTCTAGTTTTTTAAAGATTTGATATCCCACTGAAAAAAAAATCATAAAAGATGTGAAAAATATGTTTATCAGGCGGAGCTAACTTTCAAATAGCATTGAAATTATTTTTAGATCATGCAAAAGTTCAATGCTGTAATACATACTAGTACTTCATTCTATATAATAAATTATCATAGTAAGATGATTCAGATACCACTAATTACTGCATATGAAAACGTTGTTTTTCGCGATTTTCTTCTGTGTTGGTCATCAACACAATTTTATTGAGTGAGCAATTAGAAGAGATGCAGATTGGTTACCATTGTGCAATAAAACACATTTCAAGGTTTTAATGGAGCTGTCTATAAACAGCTACCAACCTCTTGGTCGATATTCAAGTCCCATTCGAAGAAGTCCAGGGATGTTATTACAGTACACAAGTTCCTCATTCTGGCTGAGATAAGGAAGGAGTTCAACATTTCTTGTCTGATAAGCTGCTATTTTATCTTCTTGTTGTAAACAGTTCTATTCTTTCAGTCTGTACGCTGAAAGTTCAGATACTTGCTTTGGCAGACTGAGGTCACGTATGAGATCAATGAGTTCTTGGTAGAACTGTTGGTGTGTTGAAATGCTTACTTCATTTTCACTTCCACTGTTATCACCTGTGTTACATCTTAAACCCTGAGTTTCTTCAACATCTGACAACGGGAAGGTCAGGCAGTGTTGTAAACACTGGTATGGTAACGTCTTCTCTGTGTGGCATAGGTCTCCTACCTGTCTCCAAATCAGAATATTCCCACCTGACTTTCAAGCGATTGAAACCTTTCACATTCACCATATAAAAATAACAATCGTCGTGGAGGTTTTTCGGCTCTCTCCACACCATAGGAACACCGAAGTTTAAACTTTCCCTTTGCCTGTTTTTCTACTGTCGTAAGCATTCTACACAGGTTTTTGCAAACCATATGGAAAGCCCAATACCTGTCTTGTTCTCCAAGCGCCACTCCAAAATAAGCAAGATAAGCTTGTTTTACAAAATTTGTGATGTTTTTTCTTTGTATTTGCAAAGAGTATTCGCCACAAAATGCATTAGGATTAAACTCTTCGTAAAGAACTTATAATTCTCTGGAAAAAATAACAAAATGAAAGTTACAATATTGTCACATGGTCATTGCTGATGCAATTCCTTTCATTAAATTTAAAAATAAAATTCAAATCTTTATTAAAACTATTTGTATATACAAACTGTCACAACATACACTGATGGCTAAGTTCCCTGTTAATTGAGAGTACATATGCAATATCTCGCAAACTAGAGCCAATTCGAAAATCCTGCCATTTTCGAATTCAGCAACCACAAAATACCCTAAATACCATCAAATATCTTTGGCAGCAATTTTTTGTTGTTGACAAGTGTATAATCGATCCCAAAGAGGCGCCAAAATAAATTCCTAAAAGGTTCTCAGGGAATCCCTCCCTCCTTGAAAACTCCTAAGTCTAAGAAAATCACAATCTTCCGTCATTTCGTATGTTTATATGCATAAGGAAGAATTCTCTTAAATGAACCTGAAGCACATAATAGTTACCGAAATTTTCCGTCACAAAAGGCGCACGACAGAAGTATCATAACGGTAAATCAGTAATCATATTCAAGGGCTAATTGCTCTCGTAGTTTACACTAAAGTGTAACCCAAAGTCTACCCTTGACCCTGAACTTGAGCATATAAGGCGCAGGGTGATTTTTCAAGTCTTTTTGTCAAAAAAGCCGCTCTTTATATGCCGGAAAATACGGTATTTCTGCCCTAAGAATTCTAGGAAAAAATCTTTGATAATTGTTTATTTATCCCAGCCACGGCCATAAATAAGTATATTGAAAAATATTTCAAACAAATATTTTACAGAATTTTATTATTATTGCAATCAAAAAGAAGCGCTAAGCCACAAGGGCTATACAGCGCTGCAGGGTAGAGAAGGAAGCGAGGGTATTGGGCGGTAGAAGGGAGGAGGGATGATCAGTAGGTTACAGAAAACAGCGGGGCAGGGGATAGTGCGGGGGTAGAGGGCAGCAAGAGATTGAGGTAGAAAGGGCTGAAGGTATCATCAGAGTTTGTGAAGTAAGTCAGTTGTTGTCAAAAAGTCAATGAGAGAGTCCGGATGAAAGGTGGGTCCATCAGCGAGAAGGGAAGGTAGAGAGAGATCAGCGAAGCGAAGACGACGTTGGAGGTATATTCTGCGTGCTCGTTGATAAAGTGTGCAGTCTAATAGAATGTGGGTAACCAATAATGGAACCTGACAATTCTCACAGAGAGGAGCAGGGCACCTCTCCATGAGATAACCATGAGTAAGACGAGTATGGCCAA
The DNA here is from genome assembly GCF_038502225.1 of Cherax quadricarinatus. Lineage (NCBI taxonomy): Eukaryota > Metazoa > Arthropoda > Malacostraca > Decapoda > Parastacidae > Cherax > Cherax quadricarinatus. The sequence goes on from NC_091329.1 coordinate 27,377,097, forward strand.
TGCGAAGACGGGAGAGAGTAGTCTCCCAACCTCGACACTGGTGACAAGAAGACGGCCAGTAACCTATACTCGGTTTAATAGATTGAAGTTTGTTACCGAGAAGAGTAGACCCGTTGCTGCCAACAGGTGTGAAGGTGGGTAGCTATTGCAGCAAAATAGTCCGTAAATGGAACACCTCTATATGAAACTGGTAGGTCATGTACTGCTGACCGCGCAGCAGTGTCTGCCTGTTCATTGCCCTGTACGTCAAAATGACCAGGGACCCTACAAAAAACAAATATATTTATGCTTGGAAGAGATGCGGTGTAGGCAAAGTTGGATACGGAGGACTAAGGGGTGAGGTGTATCAAATTTCTGTATAGCCTGTAAAGCACTAAGGGAGTCTGAGACAACCATAAAGCATGACATAGGCATAGATGCAATACGGATAAGTGCTGCAAGAATGGCATACAATTCAGCAGTAAAGATACTAGCCGAAGATAGTAAATGCCCTCGTACGACGCTGTCCGGAAACACTGCTGCGAATCCTATGCTGTCAGAAGACTTAGAGCCATCTGTGTGCACTGCAATGGCATGAGGATGAGAGTGGAAGTGGTCAAGAAAAAGAGAGTGGGAAGCTACCATAGAGAGTTGGGCTTTCGAGCAAGGGAGTGAGAAAGAACAGACTCGAACAGCTGGAACTTCCCAGGGGGGTAGGGAAAAGTGAGATGCTACATGAACATAGAAAGGTGGTAATTGAAGAGAAGACAAGAGCGAATGTAGACGAAGGAAGAAGGGACGGAGCAAACAGGGGCGGCAAACAAATAAAGAATGTCTGCTAATATCGGTGACCATTCTATAAATGGAAGGATTGCGGAGATCTTGAGAGCGTACATAGTAGCGAAGGCAATGGGCATCACGGTGATCGGATAAGGATGAAACGTTCGCTTCTGCATAGAGGCTCTCAACAGGGGAAGAGCGAAAAGCACCAAGGCATCAGCGTAATCCTTGGTGATGAATGGGGTTAAGGCTAGAGAGAGTAGCAGGAGAGGCCGCTGAATAGATCTGGTCACCATAACCAAGTTTCGATAAAATGAGGGCGGAATGTAGGCGAAGGAGAGTTCGACGATCAGCTCCCCATGAAAGATGAGCAAGGGTTTTAAGAAGGTTCAGCCGGCTGTGACAAGTTGCCTTCAGAGAGGTAATGTGAGGTTTCCAGGATAACCTACGGTCAAAGAGGAGGCCTAGAAACCTGACTGTATCACGTTCAGGGATACGGGAGCCATAGAGGTACAAAGGATGATCGGAGATGACAGAGCGTCTAGTGAAAGTAATTTGGAGAGTTTTGGTACTGGAAAATTTAAACCCATGTGTGGTGGCCCAATTTGAAACACGGTTGACCGCATGTTGGAGAGAAACTGTAATGAGGTGATAGTCAGCGCCTGCACATGCAATAGCGAAGTCATCAACATAGAGTGATGACCAAATATTGGATGGAAGACTAGAGGCCAAATCATTTATAGCAAGGAGAAAAAGTGTTGTGCTCAGAACACATCCCTGGGGGATACCTTCAGCTTGGATAAAGTCCGGGGAGAGCACATTATTAACCCGAACATGGAAATGTCTGTCAGTTAAAAAGTTCTTAAGGAAGGATGGTAGATTGTCTCGAAGGCCTAAGGAGTGGGCTTGGGCCAAAATATTATACCTCCAAGTTGTGTCATATGCCTTCTCAAGGTCAAAAAATATGGCAATAACTGAGTGGTTATTCGCAAAGGCATTACGAACATACATATCGAAGGGTAGTAAGGGGTCTATGGTAGAACGGCCCTTACGAAAGCCATATTGACGAGTGGAGAGACTGTTGTGTGTCTCTAAATACCACACTAAAAGTCTATTTACCAGGCGTTCCATCACTTTGCAAACTGCACTGGTAAGAGCAATGGGATGGTAGTGGGAGGCTTCATGTCCCGTAGTACCCGGTTTGCAGAAAGGGAGAACAATGGCAGATGTCCGCAGCTGTGGAAGAACTCCCTGTGACCAAATAAGATTGAAAATGAAATGTCGTCTGGCCCAGCTGCCGATGATCGACAAACAGTGTTGCCTCCAGTTTCTGAAGTGCAAAAGGCACATTATACTGTTATCTGAGAGAAGAAAAGTCCAAGGGTGCTAACTCTGGCAGACTTTGAGGAAAGAAACGAGGGGCATAGATGGAGCCCCTGAGAGATACGGACCAGATGATTGCCAATTTCGTTGGCAACATCTAGTGGGTCTGCTATATCAACACCGGCAACCCACAGAACAGGAGCCGGGTCAGGAGAATATTTACCACTCAGTTTTCGTACTTTTTTCCAGACTGCACTCATAGAGGAAGCAGAGGTGATGGTGGAGACATAATCTCGCCAGCAAGTGTGTTTAGCATCACGGATGTCACGGCAAGCGATCGCACACTTCTGCTTAAAATCAAGAAGTCTCTCAGTGGTTCTAGTGTACCGGTACCTGCCCCACGCAGCGCATTTCAAACGTACTGCACGAGCACAAGCAGGAGACCACCAAGGCACGCATTTCTGAGAATGCCTGCCCGAAGTTTGGGGTATAGAGTGAGAAGCTGCGATTAAAACGGAGGATGAGAAGAGTTGTAAAAGCTCATCAATGGAGGACGAAGAAGGAGCCTCACTAAAAACAGTTAGTTGTGAGTAAAGGTTCCAATTTGCCTGATCAAATTGCTAGCGTGGGTTACGAAGAGGTAGTGAATATGAAGGGAAAGTAAGAATGATTGGGAAATGACCACTGTCATGTAAATCCGGGAGAACAGACCAAGTGAAGTCTAATGCGGGAAGAGCAGACTGAGAGATCCATGCAAGAGAGAGTATGAGTCCGAGGATCAAAATGGGTGTGAGTACCTGTATTTAAAACATGGATGGGGTGGGTAGCAAGAAAAGCCTCTAACTGAATGCCACAGGAATCACAGTGAGACCCCCCCCGAGAGGAAATGATGGGCATTAAAATCGCCAAGTAACAGAAGTGGTGGCGGTAATGACGAAACAAGAAAGGCAATATCTGGGATAGATAATGCCCGAGAAGGAGAGAGATACAAAGAACAGAGTGTATACCACCTATGCAAGTGGATACGGGCTGTGTAATGCAGTGAAGTATGAACAAATAGCTGATGGTACGGAATATCAGTGCATAGAAGAAGGGCACTTTCATTAAAGGTCCCATCACGAAAAGGATCTGAAGAATACAATAAATTATAGCCTGAGATAGGATAGATAATGGCAGAGTGTAATTTTGGTTCCTGTAAGCAAACACCAACAGGGGAAAACTGGGAGAGCAACATCTGAAGCTCATGCCGATTACCCCTGAGGCCGCGAATATTCCACTGTAAATAGGTTATGACTGGCAACAATAAAGATACCTGAAATCCGCAGGTAAGGGTACCTAAGGACTAGAGGGGTTAGAAAAGTCCACATGCGGTGGCAAAGGAAAACGTTCAAGTAGCGAAGGAACGGTGCGTTGTGAAGAAAGGAGTTGCACAGATGAAGAAGAGGAAAGTGAAGGAACAGAGGGTGGATCAGTGTCCATTGATGGTTGGTCTCTGCAATATATGCAGAGATTGCTTCAAGTGTTTCAGAGTTCAGAGACGTTGTATGGGAGACAATAGTGGAGATGGAAGGAGGAGGAGTTTGAGTAAAGATCGGATCTGTAATGGACTGTACCAAGGTAGGGGGGGTAAAAGGGTGGAGGGAACTGGAGAAGTGTGGGAGGGGACAGAAGAGGCAGAAACCTGGGAGGTGGCAGAAGAGGAAGAAACTTGGGAGAGGACAGGGGAGGAAGACACAGTACGAGGAGGAGGATGAACCTCGACACTTGTAACAGAGCCAGTGAAACGGGAAGACCCAGGTACAGAGACCAGGAAGGTAAAATGTGAAGGTAGATGAAGGGAAGGAGCGGTTAAAGGAGATTTTTTGGGCCTCCGAGAAGTAGAGGGGCGATTGGGAGGAGGTGTTGTACGAGGTCTTGTCGATACCGGGGTTTGTGAGGGAGGACACGAAGAAGTGAGGACAGACTGAGGAGTTGAAGTAGGGACGTCTGAGCCCAGGACAGCAAAAGAATTAGATACAGGAGTGACTATGGGACTGGCAACCGCAGAGGAGGCTGCAGAAGATGTGACTCCAGAAGTGGGGGACGCTTTGAAACACGAGAATAAGAAACACAGGGCAGTCTCCCTTGGAGGTGGAGATGAGAAACTGCCATAGCATAAGGGAGACCTTCTGCCTCTGAGGTAACGGATTTCTCGCTCATTTAAGTAGACTTGGCAACGGCGAGAGTATGAAGAGTGAGCCTCATGACAATTAAGGCAAGAGGGAGTTCGACTGCAAGACGTATTAGAATGGTCATCGGCACCACAGACTTGGCATTCGGCTATAGATCTGCAATATTTTGCTGGGTGGCCAAATCGCCAGCAATTCCTACACTGTTGTGGTGTAGGGATCACCTTCCGAACTTGTAACCGATGTCCTGCTACATAAACAGAGGATGGGAGTTCATGGCTGTTCTTCCTGCCCACGGGCAGGAAGAACATAAGTGTCTACCTTGAGAATTGGGAGATCTTGGAGTTCCAGCTGTTCGAGAATGTCAATGCCACATGTCTGGAAATTCTGTTGGACTATGGTATGGGGCAGAATAACAGTGCCACTACAAGAATTGAGGGAATGATGTTTTTCGATAGTGATAGGAATAGTATCGATATGGTGGCCTGGTGGCTAAAGCTCCCGCTTCACACACGGAGGGCCCGGGTTCGATTCCCGGCGGGTGGAAACATTCGACACGTTTCCTTACACCTGTTGTCCAGTTCACCTAGCAGCAAATAGGTACCTGGGTGTTAGTCGACTGGTGTGGGTCGCATCCTGGGGGACAAGATTAAGGACCCCAATTGAAATAAGTTATCCTCGATGACACTGACTACCTGGGTGGCTAACCCTCTTAAAAATCCAAACGAAATCTTATCTTATCTTATCATGAGCATGAAATGCACGTACCACTCTTAAGAGCATGAAAGGAAATATCTACCAACGTGGCGTAGGAGCGCTTTGCCAATACAGTACTATGGTCGGAAAGATAGGAAGTAGAAGAAGTCGGTCTTAATGTAAAGAATTTAGTCCACTGTGTGGTCTGAAACTGAGTGTGGAGAGGGAGTGCATGATGTGTCGGTATTTTCCGAGTAGAATGGGAAGGTAACGAAGTAACATCATTAGGAGATTGTCGTTAATGTTTAGAAGTGGGACCAGAGTCGGTCCGACGTGGGACGGGCTGGCGATTCGAAAATCGCCGCACCGTAGAGGAAGAAGCCGGAAGCATAGTCAAAGGAGAGTGGAGGTCAGACAAATCGAAGGAGTCAGTGGAAGCCCCGGTACCTGAAGCGGGTGAGCAAACAGCACCAGCAAGAGGTACAGGGGCCTTAGGAATGTCCGAAGAGTGGCCAAAAGATGAGGCGAGGTCAGAACAGGGTGCAGTAACAATAAGGGGCCCGGGGGCAGCGGGGTCATGGATCGGGTACTCCATGGTTAGGTTACTTCTTTCTTTTTGTTTTTTTCGAAAAAAAAGAAAGAAAATAAAATAAAAATAAAAAAAGAATAAAAAAAGGGGGCCCAGGGAGGGATAGTTCCTAGGAGGAATGAAAGGGCCAGAAATCTCCCTCTGTGCCCAAGAGGACCTCAGCACCGCAAGTAGCACAGATGCAGCATGGAATCCGTGCCATACCCTACCCATCATGCCAGTAAACCAGCAATCCGGGATAGCAACCTCACATCTGCCGAGCTACCTCGGTGGACAAAAGAGAGGGCAGCCAGATATCCGTCACAAAGCATACCTCCTTCGGCCACCACCCACGGAATCCGAAAGGTGGCTTACAGAGATACACCCGTAGATCGAAAGACACCCAAAGCCGCCCTCTGGGATACCGGAGAGGGATCGGGACATCCCCAGGCAATCCAGATTCCACGGCAAACTACGCCACCACCAAGAACCTCAACGGAATGGGATGGACCCCAGTACCCTTTCCCCTACCTAGGAACTAGCGCGCCTGTGGGAAAAAATCCCAAAGGCCAAAAAGGAAGGGCAAAAGGGAGGAGTGGGGAGGAGGAGGAGGAAAGGAAAAAGGGGAGGATGGGAGAAGGAAGGGAGGATTGGGGGGTAATTAGGTTCGGTCTGAGGAAGGAGACCAACAGGTCTAATTCCTCAGACCAAGAGCCCCTTCACCACGCCAAGGAGCCCCCCTTGAAGAGGAGAATTTTATTAGCTTAGGACAATCATTGAAATGTCATTTCTAAGCTGACATATAGTGGAGAGCCAAGATAATGGATTTGGTACTGGAAAAACCTCATGCATCAACATGTTAGAGACACTACCAGAGAGAGAAGTGACGATGATCCAGCAAGACTGGACCTTGTATTCACCTTGTAGTTCGGACATCGAGGATATCATGTATGAAAGGCACCTAGGAGCTAGTGATCATGTGGTTCTGTGCTTTGACTACATAGTTTAGCGACAAGTGCAGAGAGTAGTAGGAATAGGATGGGGAAAACCAAACTACAAAAGAAGGGACTACTCAGGCATGGGGAACTTCCTGCAAGACATTAAGTGGGAGAGAGAACTGACAGGAAAACCAGTACAAGAAATGATGGACAATGTGACAACAAAATGCAAGGAGGCAGAGAGAGGTTTGTTCCCAAGGGAAACAGAAATAATGGGAAGAACAGAACGAGTCCTTGGTTCACCCAAAGGTGCAGGGAGGCAAAAACTAGGTGTACTAGAGAATGGAAAAGGTACAGAAGACAAAGAACTCAGGAAAATAAAGAGATTAGCTGAAGAGCCAGAAACGAATATGCACAGATCAGAAGGGAGGCTCAGCGACAATATGAAAATGACATAGCATCGAAAGTCAAGTCTGACCCGAAGCTGTTGTATAGCCACATCAGAGGAAAACAACAATCAAGGACCAGGTGATCAGACTGAGGAAGGGTGATGGGAGTTCACAAGAAACAATCAAGAGGTATGTGAGGAGCTCAACACTAGATTTAAAGAAGTATTTACCGTGGAAACCAGTAGGACTCCAGAAAATCAGAACAGGGAGGTACACCAACAAGTGCTGGATGAGATACATATAACCAAGGAGGAGGTGAAGAAGCTGCTATGTGAACTTGACACTTCAAAGACGGTGGGACCAGACAACATCTCTGCATGGGTCCTTAGAGAGGGAGCAGAGATGCTGTGTGTGATACTAACAAAGATATTCAACAAATCCATTGAAACTGGGCAACTCCCTGAGGTATGGAAGATGGCAAATGTAGTCCCAATTTTTAAAAAAGGAGACAGACCTACAGACCTGTGTCACTAACGTGTATAGTGTGCAAAGTCATGGAGAAGATCATCAGGAGGAGAGTGGTGAAGCATCTGGAAAGAAAGAAGTGTATAATCGACAACCAGCACAGTTGCAGGGAAGGAAAATCCTGTGTCACAAACCTACTGGAGTTTTATGACAAGGTGACAGAAGTAAGACAAGAGAGAGAGAGAGGGGTGGATAGACTGCATTTTCTTGGACTGCAAGAAGGCCTTCGACAAAGTTCTTCACAAAAGGTTACTGCAAATGCTAGAGGATCAGGCACACATAACAGAAAAGGCACTACAATGGATCAGAGAATACCTGACAGGGAGGCAACAACGAGTCATGGTATGTGACGAGATGTCAGAGTGGGTGCCTGTGACAAGTGGGGTTCCACAGGGGTCAGTCCATGGACCTGTGCTTTTTTTGTATATGTGAATGACATAACGGAAGGGATAGACTCAGAAGTGTCCTTGTTTGCAGATGATGTGAAGTTAATGAGGAGAATCAAATCGGTCGAGGATCAGGCAGGACTACAAAGAGACCTGGACAGGCTACAAGCCTGGTCCAGCAAGTGGCTTCTTGAATTTAACCGTGCCAAATGCAAAGTCATGAAGATTGGGGAAGGGCAAGGAAGACCGCAGATACAGTATAGTCTAGATGACCAAAGACTCAAACCTCACTCAAGGAAAAAGATCTGGGGGTGAGTATAACACCGAACACATCTCCTGAGGCGCACATCAATCAGATAACTGCTGCAGCAGCTTGAAATGCTGGCTACTCCTCATGGATGAGAAGAGACAGGCAAGGACAAGGTGGCGGCGTTGCTGTGTGCTTCTCTAAAAGTGTACATGCCCAGCTCATTGATGTTGCCATCCCTAATCAACTGTAAATGTTCTTCAAGCTATGCATAAACACTAGTACCTCTGTACTAACATGTGTAGTGTGCAGACCTCAGTGGCAACAAGCAGATCCTATCAACTTCTTGACGGAAAATGTGGACTCACTTCTGCTTCATCATACATGTCAGCACATTATAATTGTTGACCTCAACCAACATCTTATACAAAGGGATTCTGATGAACGTACTGCAATGTTTGGCATGAGAAACTTCGTTGACTTCCCTACTCGCATTTCTGGTTCCTCTCTTTACTAGGAATGACTGATCTTTCTAAAAGCATAGTCACTTAGCATCCCCCTTGGCTATGTTGGATCATATGACC